>NC_090444.1:295374295-295686083 GCF_031143425.1 Pleurodeles waltl
GTGATTCCACATGTGCTTTAGGCAGCGCTAGTGACACAAGAACAACACACAATTCAGTGTTCTGTTGTTTTCCATCTCTATCTGAGACTCCCAACGGGAAGGTTTTTTAAGCATCTCTACTATTTATTAAATAATTATTTCATTAAATATTTGATATATTCATATTCGTTAATGTGTAATTTGTAGGTATGTTTTCAACTGAATTATTACATTTGTAATTCTAGCTATTTATTGTAATGGTAGTGATAGAAAAAATGTTATACGCCGGATGTTGAGTTTTTAGGGAGAACAGTCGGGAACATTTATTTGTATATCTTTTGTGTTATTTTTTGTTTTTATTGTAAATTGTTAAATTGATTATTTGTGTCAATGGGTTAAATTATGAATTTTTGTCATTTTTCATTTTTATTTACCTAAAGGATGTTTTATAAACGTATTTTATATTATTTGTTTAAATCTTTTTATTAACATTGCTAGAGTGTCAGGAGGACAGCAAAGGTATCCGTCCTGCACATCAGAATTGGGTCCAACACAGGCATCAGGCAAATTGTTGTTACAGAGTGATTATACGCAAGCTCATAGCATGCCAATGACAAAATACACTGGTTCCCACTTCTGTTCACCCCTCCACCCTCCCAATACACTGCGCCTCCAACTTGCAGAGTAGAACCCTCTCCCTTTGACGGTAATCCACTTCTAAAATGCAGGTCATGTCTCTTCAGCCTATTCCTGGGTTTCTCAGTACCACCTCCCCAGTAGCTATGTAGGTGTAATGTAAAAAGACCCAAGGCCTTTCAGCGTGGCTGTAAAGTCAGATTAGGGAGGTCACTAATATATTGTTCATATAGGGCCTGATTCTGATTCTGGCGGGCGGCGGAGGCCGCCCGCCAGAATTCCGCCCTCCAAAATACCGCGCCGCGGTCAAAAGACCGCGGCGGGTATTTCAAGTTTTCCCCTGGGCTGGCGGGCGGCTGCCAAAAGGCCGCCCGCCAGCCCAGGGGAAAACGACCTTCCCATGAGGATGCTGGCTCGTAATCGAGCCGGCGGAGTGGGAAGGTGCGACGGGTGCATTTGCACCCGTCGCGTATTTCACTGTCTGCCAAGCAGACAGTGAAATACTTGTAGGGGCCCTCTTACGGGGGCCCCTGCAGTGCCCATGCCAGTGGCATGGGCACTGCAGGGGCCCCCAGGGGCCCCGCGACCCCCCCTACCGCCATCCGGTTCCCGGCGGGCGGACCGCCGGGAACTGGATGGCGGTAGGGGGGGTTGGAATCCCCTCGGCGGCGCAGCTAGCTGCGCCGCCTTGGAGGATTCAATAGGGCAGCGGTACACTGGCGGGAGACCGCCAGTGTTGCCGGTCTGACCGCGGCTTTACCGCCGCGGTCAGAATGCCCTGCGGGGCACCGCCGGCCTGTCGGCGGTGCTCCCGCCGACCCTGGCCCCGGCGGTCTAAGACCGCCGGGGTCAGAATCACCCCCATAGTGTTTTCCATTTAAGTTTGAACATTAAATGGGTGCTGTTCATATTTCTCGTCAGGCGTTCCAGGGCCAACAGTGTCCATATACTATTTTACCACTGGTTGAATGCAGGAGCACTTCACCTTCCTCCAGTTAGGGGCTATTGTCAATTTCACAGTTCCCAGGCACTGGAGGCTAAGGTGTCATTCGTGACGCATCATTGCTGTCAGTGTGGTGGGTTTGAGGCCTGGGAGCACCACCTCCGGAGTGGAGGGAAGGAGGTATGTCAGTACTTTTAGTAACAATCTAGAGAAGTCGACCAAGAAGAGTAGTTCCACCGGACACGCCCACCAAGTATGAAGTGCATCCCCAAAGGCACCACAGCTGCTCCAACAATAAGGGTAAGTATTATGGTAAACACAGTGCAGCCTGTAGAGCTGTAGTGTGAATGCTGATTTTTTTACTAATAAATCATTCATGTATTTCAAATAATGAATCTGCATAGAATGTGCCTAAACTTAGAAAATAACTGCAACTTGGAAAATGTGCCCGCTTGAGTGGCTGCCACTAACCACGAAGTATACTTATTAAATGCCTATTAATGATAAATTAAAGTGTTCCTAATAAGAAAAATGTACTAGAGTGCAATACTAATGGGTCTATATTATGCATTTGTTTTATAAACGTATGTCTTAATTTAGCGAGGTTTTGGCCTAGTTGCACAGCCTCATGTTAAGCTGCACTGTTCTAATAAATAGTATGAAATGCTTGTTTAGAGAAATGAATTCATGTATTCTTCCACTGGTTTGGCCTAGACTTAAGCTGATGTCCTTAATGGTCTCATGAGCACTGCTTGCTGGAATGTCCTGTACCTAGAAAGTGGTGTAATGTGTAAGACAGCTATGATCCCAGTAGCTAACAATGGATGCACTGACTGGAAAATGAGAAGATAAAAAAATGTATTACCTGACAAACCGGACGATGAGAACAAGCGAAGAGGAGCTAATCATCAACTGTGAAAGACAGTTTTAGTTCTATTTTAGATTTAGAAAAAGGCTCTTATTGGACTAATTGTAAACGTAAGATTTTCTGACCCATCACAACGTGTAAAGTATTTTCAACAATTTTATCTTAACCCGACTGCAGAGAGAGTTTGGGGGACCATTGCTTCTTCTTAGATTATTGGCTCAGAAGCTCATTTTTTCTATTCTTCTTACATGTGTTCAGGAGGCTTATCCTCTCCTGTTTGAGGAGCTGCAAGGTCCTAATGATTTTATTTGCTTAACTGTTCATGCCTTTAGAGATTGCTTTCCAATGGTTCAGATAGCTTAGAGTCCCCTTTTCTGAACCATCCCATTTCATGACCCATTGCTGATGCTGACCGAGCAGATGCCTTACTGGCAAAGATGATCGTAGTTTGCTGATCCCTTCGAGGAGAGATATAACAAATGCTAATATTCTTGTTGCAATATTGTCTTTTTGTTTCTAGGTACCACCCACTATTTTGTTAGAGTTCTAGCTAGATGTTTTCCAAATTCGTGTTGACTAAATTGTTTTCTCATGAAACCCCACATGCTAATGCTAGTTAGAGGCTAGATAAGGGAAGTCCTGGGATATTAATGAGCTATCATTAACTAATGTTTTGTCATCGCTCAGTTGTTGAACCTAAATGCATACTATCTCTAATGCTCAGTTGTTCAAGTTATTGATTCGTACTGTTACTCTTGAGTGTTTAGTAACAAATACACTTGTCAAATTGAGATTCTTTAGAAGAATCGGTCAACCTGTGCTTTTCATATATGCTTCATATATGTTTATCAGAGTATGTTGAGATTGATTTACATGACTTTTTCATTGTTAATCTAGGGAAATTATCATTCTAACTTTTATACAAAGGTGTGGGTATTCATGGCCAAAAGGGTCATGGTACATACTAATTACTGACTCCAAAAGTAAGTACATTTATTTGTTGATAATTTATGATTGAATTGGACTTATGGTGGGAATACCTCTAAGCACAGTCAAAAGGTCCATCAAACCTCTAATGCGTCCCCTAATAAATAAACATAAAATAAAAATAAGGTCATACGCGCTCACAGTAGTGCCATCCATACCAGACCTTGCAGTGAATTTCCCTCCCTAGTGTGGATGTCGAAGATTTTTGTATGTCCCTGCTTAATCTGTCCCACTGTTCAGCTGTTGTCTGTATGCCTAAGGAGTGACCCTACCCTGGGTTATGCTTCCACGTCAGCGGCCTATCTTGCACTAGGACAAATTTGTATAGCGCAGAGATTTTGCCTCAGATGTCTATGAGCTTTGGCAGGACTGATTCAAACTTTTTTTTGACATCTTGTAGATTTTTTAGATCTTGTAGCTCCTGCATGAACAATGGTATGTGCTACCCAAATTCGAATCTGAGTGTATCCGAATCCCTCAGACTCTGAGACATTAAACTGGGTTCTACACTGGTAGAATGATATGGGGACACTAATATTGTACATATCTGAAATTATCAGGTAGCTTTCCCCACTCCATTTATGAAAGCCTCACTCCTACATGGCAGGGGTTAAGACAGGGTTGTAATGGTTGAGAGTGTATGGAGATGGTTATTGCACCTGTTTACTCACTTCTGCATACGTATCCAGATTTTGAGGTATGTGGCTAATGGGGTGCTGATATATATGTTAAGTGGTCTACTACGTCTGTTCAACCAGACTAAGGGGCATATTAACAAGGAACTGTCACTTCAGCCCTGATGCACCAGTTTCCTTGCATCGCCCTCCGCCCTCCTAATGTCACCATGGCAGCACTGTAATTACACTACAGTGCACCATGGCACACGTTAGCACAATAGCATCAGATGTTTTGACGCTATTGTGGTGCTTTGCTGGACTTGGGCCAAAAATTTGGATGCTAGTCCAGCAAAGCTCGGGGAGGCCCATAGGAAATAGCCTAGCGTCACTTTAACCCCTGCCCTGGGCAGGCTTTAAAAAATGACGCTAGAACATTGCTGTGAAATCTTGTAAATTTCACAGCACCATTTTTTTGGGCCTCCCTGCACAGGAATGGCCCCCTTGCATACATCATACCTAGCATAGGTATAATGTGGCACAAGGGTTGACAAAGTGGTTCAATGCTAGTGCACTGCACCACTTGGTAAATATAGTGCAGGGTTTGGGCTGTTTAGTGCCGTTATAGCATAATAAAATGAAACTAAGGGACACAAGGGGCTTGTGAATATGCCCTTAAGTCCCAGAGGGGTCTCTGCACTATTGCATGATCCTTTCTCCACAGGTTCTTTCCAAGTTCAACATGGGCCACTCTACCAAAGTACACAGTTGGGCTGCAGTATAACAATGCAGTATGTTTGGTGCTCTAAGGGCCCCCACATCTCTCGATTGTACCATCAAGTTTTGTAGGAGTCTGGGATTTTGTCTTTCCAGACGAACACCACAACACAATGCTGGATAGTCTTCAGGTACGCAGGTCAAGCCAGAATAGCAAGTCCTGAAAAAGAAACAGTAGTTGTGGAAGAATATTCATCTTTGCGACATTTATCCTACTCAGGCAGGGGAGCATCAGTTTTCCCCAGGACCGCAAGTCTGACTCTACAGCTGCCATGAAATTGGAATAGTTGGCACTGAAAATATCTCCCACACATCTTGGTAATTGTATGCCAAGTTATTTAATAGATGACTTGGCCCAGCTGAAGGGAAGTTGCGGCATCAACTCTGCGTGTTCTTCTTTGGAGTTAGATTAAGTATCTCTGAATTCTCCATCCTGATCTTATAGCCTACAGCTTTCCTAAATACCTGAAGGAAATTTATCACTGCCAGTAGTGAGTTCTTTGGGGAGCCCAGTGTCAGGAGGAGGGAGGGAGGTTTTACATTTTCTCAGACTGAATTGTATTCCAGTCACCTCATGAGACTGCAGGATCAGGAAAGCCCGAGGTTCAATGAAGAGGGCAAATAAGAGAGGTGAGAGGGGCACCCCTGCATCATGCCCTTGGAGAGCATGAAGGGTGATGAATGGCATCTATTCAGAGTCTCAAAGACCTTCTAAGTGTCCAGTGACACAAATATCTCCAGAACATGCTTGAGGGAGCATTAAGTGGTTATGTGAACTAGGACTGTCATGTGTTTACGGGTCCTGCAGAAACCCATACTAGTCAGAGTGTACCAGGCTGGGCAGCACATCATTGATGCATATGGCTAAGATCATTGTGAAAAGCTTTGCATCCATGTTCAGAAGGGATAAAGGGCGACATGTTGCACAGTAAGATGGATCTTTTTTGGGGCGTGGCTTGAGCGTCAAGATGGCGGCCGCACCTTTAAGGTGCTCCGGACCCCTCCGTCATCCGCTCGAGAAATGCGCACAAATCAGCCCTCCCCGGAGGAGGGAGAGACGGAGGAAGATCAGGGCAGCCCCCGGGGCAAAAGAGTCGTAGTCCGGAGTTCGCAGACTCAGGGGGAGCAGAGAAGAGACGGAGCGTCCCGCACTCAAAATGGCTGGCGCTCTGAGCGCATAAACGCTGTTGGTGAAGTGACGGTGATCGGGATCACGAGTGACCGGCCTGGAAGAGAAAGAGAACCATAATGACAGCGCACAAGTCCGACGATACTTGGCAATCTGAGGGGGAGAGAGGAGACCCTCGGCATACGATGTCTCGCACCCAAATGGCAGGTGCGCAGAAGACGGGAAGCAACAGAGCTTAGAGACCTCGGCTGGGTGAGGCCCGTACCCCTGTGAACGGCGGGGGCAGCACCGAATCGGAGGGACTGGAAGCGCCCCGAAAGACGAAGGCAGGTAGTGGTGGCCTTCTCGCTGCTTCCTCCTCTTCCCCTCTGCACTGGTGAGTGGCTGCTAACCCGCCCCCCCCCCTTTTCGGGACATACTGGGGAAGACGCCGGGGGCCTTGAAGGAAGGGGGGAGCGACTTGTCTTTCCCCCGTGACTAATAATCCTCGGTCATTGGGAGATCAAGATCAGGGGGTGTGAGGTGGACGAGGTGAAGAACGGATCCTATCGGCAAGGCTGGCATGAAGAAAGACTGAGGCCCTTGTGACCAAAGGACGAATTAAGACACACCAGCGGAAGTGAGCACAATGGCAGAAATGGGCACTCCAGCAGAAATTGAGGAGTAAGCGGCATGGAAATAACCCACAAGCAGGCCCAACAAGGTAGTTAAAATGGGCAAAGATAGGCAAACCCGCCCGCCACGGCGCAGACACGTATCGACCAATTCGCCACGGGGCCCAGTGGAGCCTCCAAAGATGACCGAAAGACAGAAAATGGCGAAGGAAAACAAACCGGGAACAGTGAACTAGCAGCCATTCTTCAAGCAATTCAGTCCTCCCAAGAGGCGGTGGAAGGCAAAATTGGAGAGGTGAGGGTGGACGTGGCCCTGGTACGCCACGACCTTCGCAACGCTACAGCGAGGATTGCAGAAACGGAGTCCAGGATCTCCACGGTGGAAGACGATCTGGCGGCCCTCAAAACGCAGGTATCAACACTAACAACTCGGACAGCGGAACCATACCGAAGGGCAGAAGATGCTGAAAATAGATCCCGCCGCAACAACCTCAGAATTGTGGGTCTGCCCGAAAACACCGCCGCATCCTCCCTGGCCATATTCCTGGAGGACTGGTTCCGGTCCTGGCTGCCCCGGGATCTTTTGACACCCTGGTTTGCGATCGAACGCGCCCATCGGGCCCTGCAGGCCAGACCCCCCCCAGGCTCTCCACCGAGGCCAGTGATCCTTAGACTTTTCAACTTCAGAGACAGAGATGCGATACTCCAAGCGGCAAGATCAAAAGGAGACCTGCATTGTGACGGGACCAAAGTTATGGTGTTTCCAGATTACACCAAAGATGTTCAAATGCAACGCCGCTCGTTTATAGAAATAAAACAAAAACTAAGGGCGATGGAGGTGCCGTACCGTCTTCTCTTCCCGGCCAAGCTAAGGGTGGTTCACAGCAACAAGACCCACTTCTTTGAATCCCCCGATCAGGCCTGGAAGTGGCTAACCGAAGAGGTCCCGATGGGTCTTAATGAGGGAGAACGGCGGCTGGCAATCTCGGGTCAGCAAAGGAGCAACCAGCCGTGACGGCCCCGGGGGTCTCGCCGGAGAACTCGTTCCAGGAGGCGCAGGGAAGGGGGAGAGTCGATCTCGGGTTCCCCCCGAGGCTCCGCAGAAGATTCAACCCAAAGGCCTGGGGTAGAGGTGAGACCGAGAGACAAGGAAGTGAACCGGAGCCCCCTGGATCCTGGAGAGCAGCTCCCCGGAACAGTAGATGACACTGATCTCTCACAGAGTCCAGTGATGTGAGTCCTCCTCCGGAGAGAGGAAAACTGGAACAGAAAGGCCAAAGACCAGGAGATGGTCATGGAGCTTGGGTTCAAGCATTACAAAACTTAACACTTCTTAATCCGCAAAAATGGAGGGGTCCACCATAGCTCAGACACTAACAGTTATCAGCTCGTTATGTTTGGGAATGGGCTGTTGGTATTGCGCGACAGATGCTTCTGGGGGGAAGTATGGGTTGGGATGGGAGTTGGGGGACTTGTTTGGTTCTATCCAGCCAACAGGCTGTTGTTATTGTTCTGTATAGTTAATGGAGGTCTATGGTCTCCACTACCGGCCGGGAACAATAGTAATAGGACATCCAGAAACAGAAACACTAGGAAAGAACCAAGGGAGAAATCACTGGGGTCAGGGTACGGATGGGTGAGAGGGGAGGAATGGGGATGACTCACATAATATCATGGAAAGTCAACGGGCTCCTTGACAAGATTAAGAGATCAGCAGTACTCACTTACATTCATGGACATAAACCTAACATACTCCTGATGCAGGAAACACATCTCATGGGGAGTCACTGCCCTTTCTTAGCCCGCAAGGGATTTGACAGGGTATTCCATGCAGGGTTTACGAGAGGCTCAAGGGGGGTTGCTGTACTGCTGCATCACTCCCTACCTTTGGTGGTGAGACAAGAATGGAGAGACCCGCTAGGGAGGTCCGTGGCAGTCTCAGGCATGGTAGAGGGCCAGACAATTAATATTGTGAGTGCTTACGCTCCCCCAAACATGGTGCGTAAAACCCTAGAAGATCTGACAAGGTTATTAGCAGAACTACCCCCTGGGAAAACGGTAATAGGGGGTGACTTCAATGCAGTCCCAAACCCAGGACTAGATACGAGCGGGGGACCCTCAGCTCATAGACAGGCATTGGCCACTAGTCTGGAAGGATGGATGGCATCAACAGGGCTCTGCGATGCATGGAGGGCGTGGCACCCGAGAAGCAAACAATTCACACATAGGTCGGCAGCCCACAGCACACAGTCCAGAATAGACCTGGTGTTGGTGTCAGCCAGGGAATGTGGACACCTCTCCCACATCGAGATCCTACCGCGCGGGATCTCGGACCACACACCGGTACGGCTCAGGATGGGCCTTGCCGACCCGCTGATTCGCCCCATATGGAGACTAAACGCATGGCACTTGCAAGACGAGGAAGTTGTAGATAGCTTAAGGGTGTCGTTGCGCGATTACTTCAACACTAATGAGGGCTCAGTGAGATCGCCGGGAACCCTATGGGCTGCAAGTAAGGTAGTAATGAGAGGGATAGCCAAGGGCCTGATCCGTGCTCGGGAGCGCACTCGCGACTCCCGAATCACTCAACTGGAAGCTCGTGCCACTCTTCTTGGGATAGAACAGGAATCACACTCAGACGAACAAATAACCAGAAACCTCTTGCTGATTCAGGAGCAAATACGTAGTCTATCCCTAGAAACGGCAAAACACATGTGGCGCACCTCCACGGCTCGAGTATACGGTTGGGGTAATAAAACAGGGAAACTATTGTATTGGTTGATTTCCCAACAACAGGCTCCCCGAATCGTCCCTGAGATATGCAATGAACGAGGAGAACGAGTGGTGGAGCTCCAAGAGGTGGCCGAAACATTCGCCGAATTCTATAATACCCTATACCGGGCGACAAGTCCAGAGGTTAGGGACTCCCCAGACGGGTTCCTGGCGGACTCTTCACTCCCGGTTCTGCCCACTGTGGATGTACGGGCTCTGGAGGAACAGTTCACGGAGGCGGAGATCAGCGAGGCCATATCGGCAATGGGGGTGGGGAAAACTTCCGGGCCCGATGGGTTTCCCCCAGAATACTATAAAAGACTCAAAGGGGAACTGGTTCCCCACCTAATGAATCTCTATACTGAGGTGGACCAAAAGGGCTTCTTTCCAGACGGACTAGACATTGCCACCATTGTTGTACTGCCTAAGACCCAACCCCCCTCCCTCTCCTGCGCTGACTACAGACCCATATCTCTCATCAACAGTGAAGTAAAGATCTATGCCACAATGCTGGCCTCCCGCCTAAAAAGGGTGATGCCCCTAATGGTGCACCCAGATCAGTGCGGCTTCATGACCGGACGTAGCACACCCCACTGTATACGAAGGCTCCAGGTGGCTCCTGCAGGGCGGCACCGTTTGCCCCAGCAACTGGCTCTCCTATTCATCGACTTTGAAAAGGCATTTGACTCAGTTGACTGGGAATTCCTCTTCATGGTGCTCCGGCGGGCCGGCTTTGGGCCACGGTTTCGTAGACTGGTTCAGGCCTTGTATGCCAGACCCATGGCGCGGGTGCGGGTCAATGGAGTCTTGTCCTCGGCCTTTCCGATACATCGGGAACACGACAGGGCTGCCCCCTCTCCCCTCTCCTATTTGCTCTGGCCATTGAGCCATTGGCGGGAATGTTGAGAGAAGATCCGATTTATCAGGGTTGGAGATGGGGCCCCTCTTGTGAAGACCGAGTGGCCTTGTACGCGGATGATGTCCTGCTATATATGGCGGATCCGGGAGTGACCGGACCCCGAAGCTTCCAATTACTGCAACACTTCGGGGAGACCTCGGGGCTCAAAATGAACCCGTCCAAATCGGTGCTGGTCCCTCTGGCGTAGTCAAGAGATTGCTTTGACTGGCAGAGGGCGGTTCCACTGCGTCGGCTAAGTTTTAAATACTTAGGGATATGGGTCGTGCTGCTCCCTGAGCTGTCCTGGTCCCTGAATCTAAACCCACTGGTGTCTCGTATACAGGAAGACCTTAAGCATTGGCATTCACTGCCTCTGAATATTCTGGGCCGTATAGCCCTGTACAAGATGATGATCCTACCACGCCTCTTATATGTGGTCCAGAACTTACCATTTAATATCCCACGCTCGTGGTTTAAAAAGCTGGATGGAATCACCACCTCCTTTATGTGGGGAGGGGCGAGACATAGAGTAGCAGCCCGGAACTGCCGAAGAGAAGTTTATGACGGGGGATTGGGCATGGCTGACCCCTACCTGTACTATCTGGCAACACAACTCCTGGTGGTGCATGATTGGTTCAACTGAGGTTGGTCAGACCCAGCATATCAGGTTGAATTAGACGCTTTAGGATATCCCCATATCCTAGATATGTTATATGGGGCTCCGATCCCCAAGGATCTAGAGCCCATCACCAGAGCGGTATTCTTGGCATGGAGAGCGGCTCTAAGGCATACTGGTTGGAGCAAAGTGATTACCTGGCAAACACCGCTATGGCATGGCAGTTGGCTGAGAGAGACGGCCAGGTTGGAGGGATTCGGGAATTGGGACACACTGGGAATATCCTTGGTTGGGGATGTATGGAAAGGAAGTTTGATGAAGTCCTTTCAAGAAATGCAGCAAGAGTTCCAGCTATCCCCGAAACAATTCTTTAAATACCTCCAGCTCCGACATGCCCTTACTAGGCACTTGAAAGAAACATCCCAAATACCGGAGTTCAACCCGGTTGAAGCCAAAACACTAATGGGCAGCCTGGGGAGGAAGGGGGTCTCCCAAATCTATAAAATGCTGACCACAAACGCACCCGGGGACCTAGACCACCTTAAGAAGGGTTGGGAGAAATGGATGGGACCACTTGAAGAGGAAGACTGGGTGGAGGCACTGATGGCACCCCGGACGCTGGTGGTGTCGACGAGGTTGAGAGTGACACAATTCTACTTCTTACACAAAGCATATCTGACTCCAGAGAGAATGTACAAGATGGGTGCCCTTGGTTCTAGTCGATGCCCACAATGCAAAGAGGACAAAGCTGACTTCTATCATATGATATGGTCCTGCCCCGTGATTCAGAGGTTCTGGAAGGGAATAAATCAAGAGCTGAATAATGCCTTGGGATCATCACAGGTACTGACCCCCAAAACGATACTATTGGGGATGATGAGTGACATGGAGGGGTCTAGAACAGATAAAACATTGGTTGGAAAGGCGACTGCGGTTGCAAAGAGAGATATAGCAGCCGCTTGGAAGAATACCAAAGGTCCCTCCCTTCAGAAATGGAAAAGGGGGGTGGACTGGTGTGCAGCCCAAGAAAAAGTGGTGTATGAATCAAGGGGATGCCCTCATAAGTATGAAAGAATATGGGGAAAATGGGTTGGACTCCTAAGCTAAGTAAAAAGGGCTCAGACCAAGTGTAAACACATGCTCCTCTCTCTTCTATCTCTGTCTTGGCAAACTGTAATGAAGTGACTTTTTATGGATGCCTCGCGCACTTAATTGCTAGATCAGAATTAACTGTCCAGTCGGTGTGAAATAGACCAAGGTTTGTAAGTTATTTGTATATTTTATTTGTACCCTTTTCTAAAACAATAAAATTTGGTTATAAAAAAAAAAGATGGATCTTTTCCCAGTTTCCATATAACCGTTACTACTGCGAACCCCCATGCACTGCATGATTGCCCCTCACTCTGCACAGTTATTAAATAGGGATGTGAGTTGGGGAATCACTCAGTCTGGGCAAGTACATTTCATAAAACTGGGCTGTGAGACCATTTGGGCCTGGTGCTTTATTAGATTTTAAGGAATTAATGGCTAGACAGACCTCTTCTGCAGTAATAGTGTTCTCTAGGGCTTCTTTCTGGGTCACTATGAAAAACAGGAGAGAGGCCATATCGAGGAGGAGCTCCATTTCAGCAGTGGAGGCGGTTGTGCTACTATAAAAAGTCTCATAGATGAGGCCGAATTCATCCACCTTCTCTGTGCCATCTGTGAGGAAGGTCCCTGTACTATGGAGAATTTCCCTGGTATACTCCTTTTCCTTCTTGCCCCATAGAGGGCATGCTAGGCGTGGGCCCGCCTTGTCAAAACAAGCACATGAGTGTTTTCTAAGGTTAACTAGTGGGAGCTTGGCTCGCTATGTATACTACATTTGTAACTGTCTCCTGGTTGCAATGAGAGCACAAGTGGTATGACATGAAGGGTGTTGGAGATGCTCCACCTCCGGCTGTTGGACCTCTAGTTTGTGGAGTCTGTGTCACTCAGCTGCAGCCTCTATATAAGGGTCCATATGACTGCCTTGAAAGTATCCCAGACTCCTGGGATAGCACCTTCCCTTCCTTCATTAAGCTCAATGTGTCAATACAAGTAACAGTGTTTAAAACAATGTCAAAACTGTTTAACAGTGGGATCTCTCAATAAGGAGAGGTGAAGCCGCCAATGTCTGGGGCTCTGCAGCTGTGCCATTCTCAAGTCAATCAGGATGGGTGCGTGATCCGAGACGGCTATATGTCCTATCTTCACAGGCTGGGGTAGTCTAATAAGTGAGTTACTAAGGCGGATGTAGTCAATACGGGAGCAGGTCCGGTTCACATGAGAGTAAAAAGTAAGCTTAGAGTCCATCCTATTTTGCACCTGCCAGGCGTCTCAAAGGCCAAGAATTTCCAGTTTTTTTTTTAAGGCCCCTGGAAAAGACCTCAGCTTGTGTTCCTTCGCCTCCCTTTCTGTCTTTATGGGTGTCCCAGGCCACGCTGAAGTCTCCAGTGAGTATGATTTCCCCTCTGGCCTACTTTGCAAGGCCATCCAGGCATGTTAGGAAAAAGGAGTCCTGAGCCTTGAGTCCTGAGTCCCTCCAGGGTGCCCACCAGAGCTAACAATCTTTCCTCTCTGTCATTATTGATCTGTGAGACCAAAAGTGGTAAGTTGAGTCTTACATATATTGCTACACCCCGCTGTTTAGTCGATGCCAAGGAGTGATAGGCCACGGGGTATGCAGAGTGCTGAAACCTTCCCTGATCACTTCTGAGGAGTGGGGATTGTAAACACTCTCCTCAGTATGTTTACCGTTTTACTTGATTTTGTTTTTGAAATTGCATTAGTATACATTTTAATCTAATATATTTCTTTAAAAAATCTTGAATGATAAAGTATCATTGATAATGTACTGATATTTTTAAAAAACAAGACAATGATGGTTTTTATATTTTTTATGTTCCTTCCATATCTACTGTTTAAAGTACCTTTCTTATGTATTTATGCAAATTAAATAATATATTTTATTGATGTGTGCCATTTCTTATATTCTGTAACAAGTTTACATAAGAATATTTTATTACATCATTTTTACAACATTTACAACAGCTGTTTGCAATATATTTTCATGCTGTCAAGAAACTGGATTTCATTTATTTAGCAATCTTCATTAACATATTTTACACATTTCATTTTTCTAATTTTGTCTATACCAATAGTAATTTTTGCAATTTTAATTGTATTTAACACATTTTATTTTAATACATTTTTATTATTTTGGATTTTTTTCCCTTTTATGCTGTGAAAAAAAGTGTTTTTATTTAAATTTGTACTTCATTTTTTACCAGTAACCTTATTTTCTGTTTATTTTTTCATTATTCTTTGGCAGTGGTTCTTCTGGATGACAAGTTCAGGTTGGGCTCTCCAGTTCAGGTAAGAAAAGTTTTTCCTAAGTATTAATTACAAAGCTATTCATTTGGGTTCCATGGGTTGTTAGGTTAATGTGTGTGGGTTCGTTTTCATGGTTTAGTAGGTTAAAATTGGAAAAATGTTCATTCAATTCATGGAAGAAGGTTTAATGTTTAGTGTTAGGTATATATGCAAAGTTTAAGTTGATATAATATAACTTTGTAATTTTCTACTGTTAGAAATTGGGTTTCTCTGTGGCAGAGGTATGCACCCTGTCCAAGCAGCAAATTAACCTGTGCTCACCCCCTGGTAGCTTGGCGCAGAGCAGCCAGGCTAACTTCAGAAGCAATGTGTTAATTATTTGTGCAACAGTTAAAACATTGAAAACACTCCACAGAAAGATACCACTCTGGCTAGAAATTTATATCTTAATGTAAAGAACAAAACAAGACCAAAATGGCATAAATGCAATAAATAGAACCTGAAATTTGAACGTTTAAAGATTAAAGAATAAACCGAAATGTAGTGCTTAGAAACATAAATCGATAATCTGGGCTCTCTGGTCAAGCTGCACTGGGTCAAATCTGTACAGTCAGGCCAACCGTAGATACAGGGACCAACCTTGGCCTGCTGAAACAGTCCCTTGTTTGCACTAATACTGAAGCAGATGCGAAGATCAGAGGAGGCGATGTGTTATCGTTGTCCTTGGGATGGAGGCGATACATCAGCTCCGAGCTGTGCAAAGTCAGAGATGTATCAGAAATGGAGGTGATGTATGCCCAGTCAGCGATGCAATGTCCTCGATCCTCTTATCAATAGTGATACATTAACTTAATTGGAGAATCATTGGTTCCGAGCAGCGCAACAATGTTGATGCATTGATTCTTGGATAAAGCAGCACTTTATACCCACTTCCAAGTGCCCAAACCTGGATTGGCACCACTTGGCAGGGCAAGACTAACAGTTGGCAGAGTTCACATGCTATGAGTTAGAAGTCTTTTGTGTCCCTGACACTTCAGAAAACAGGAGGCAAGCCAGCAAGCCCTTGGAGTCACTCTGGTTCTGGGTTAAAATGTTGTGGGTCCAGTCCTTCTCACCCAGACAAGGAGGGAAGCAGGATGCAGGGCAGCACAGCAAGAAAGTAGTTATTTCAGAACCGCTGCTGTCAAACAGAGTAACAGTCTTTGTACCAGCACAGCAGTCCTTCTTCTTGGCAGAGTATACACAGGTCCAGAATTGTTAGTAGGGTCAGAGGTCCAATTCATATACCCAGTGGTACCTTTGAAGTGGGGGAGACTTCAGAGAAGAGCTTTGAAATGCACAGAGGTCCTTCATTCCTGCCCCAACTCCAGTCTCACTACAGGGGATATGCAGCCCTTTGTGTGAGGACAGGATGCAGCCTATTCAGCTGTAAGTGAGGCAGTGCTCATCTCCGCCTCTCATCAAGGCAGTAAATGGCCCATTGAGGCCCATCAAGTCATACCTAAGCTCCCATTTTGTGTTGTGTGTGGCTGTCTAGAAAGAATAAACAAAGCTGTTACCCACCCAGCCATGCAATCAGATCTAGGCTGCATGCACACAGGACTAAGAGCAGGAACATTTCAACTTTCTAATAAAAGGCATTTTCAAAATTGTAATAATAAATTTGACTTTGATCAAAAGGAGGATTTAGCACTACAGTTCCATAGGTACCATACATGGTAGACCCATCCCCTCTCATTTAGGAATTACAGCTTATTAAGGACCCAGTTATGAGTTTGGTGGATGGGAACACCCATCTGCCAAACTCCCAACGGGGTGGTTGCACCGTGCTGGCTTCCTCCCGCCCCATTAGGACTTTCCCGCTGGGCTGACCGGTGGATACCAAGCCGAAAAGTGGCAGAAGCACATTGTCGCCATCTCGTACTGGAGCTGGCAGCAATGCTGCTGCCTGCCATGGGCACCAGCACCTTCGTAATGCACCCTGTGTGCATAGCAGACAGTGTGCATTACGAAGGTGCTGGGCTGGGGGGCCCCAGCACTGCCCATGCCACAAGCAGTGCAGAGCAGCAGCCCCTCTGTGGCCCCCTGTACCTGTTCTCTGCCAGCCTTTTCATGGTGATATAACCACCATGAAAAGACTGGTAGAGAACCAGGTTGTAATCAGCAGGGTGAAGCTGAGTTCAGCGTTGTCCTGGCTGATTGCACCCTGCACCCGCCTTCAGCCCATAGGGATCTCCGATCCCAGCGAAGACGGCAGTAGGTTGGAGTGGCTGCACGCCAACCTTGTAATATGGCAGTCGGGCCACCACAACTGTAGCGGTCCGACAGCCGCCACCAGTGTGGCAGTCCGAGGACCGCGACACACGTAATTAGGCCCTTTATGTAATAAGGAATCCCCAATGTTATCCTATGAGTGGTTAGGTCTCACAGTAGTTAAGAATGAACTTGGGAGTTTTTCACATGTAAAGCTTAAAAGCACGTTCCCTACTTTTACGTTACATAACTTAATAATCTATTATTAATAGATAAAAAATAAAAAAATGGCCTCATTCCGAGTTTGGAGGTCGGACCACCAGACCGTCATGTTGGTGGCCACCAAAAGACAGCCAATTTGGCAGTCACACCGACTGCCGTATTACCAGTTACACTGGCAGGCCTGCCAAAAATCCGATCCTGCCATGAAATAGGTGGGAAGGTCATGGTATTACTAGCGCATCAACCAACCACTTACTGTATTACAAATCGAAAATCGTGATGGTGGTCCCGCCGTGGTGGCCTTCCAAAGGCAGTGTGAACCCCGGCGCTCGATGGTCACCACAGTAATACACAACACTGCATTGGCTGGATTTGAAAACAACACAGTTGGCACACATCCACACACTCAACACACCTACAAATCACCCTATAACACACCCCTTCAGACAGTACAATCCTTTGTATCTCCACACTAAACACAAGCCAGAGCACTGCCCAACAACTTCATCAACCATAGATTACAGATAGACTCTATCTTGCACTAAGCCCATATCCTACACTCTCAACACACCCCCACCAGACATATTTGCACCTGTATACTTCATTTACTTCCTGTCACATCCTCATTACTCAGCACCTAACCAGTAAATACATTTTTCAAGTTATTTTCCAACACTATGGGGGTCATTCTGACCCTGGCGGTCCATGACCGCCATGGCGGAGGGTGGTGGAAGCACCGCCAACAGGCTGGCGGTGCTTCCTGGGCTATTCTGACCGCGGCGGTAAAGCCGCGGTCAGAAAACGGGAACCGGCGGTTTCCCGCCGGTTTTCCCCGGGCCCAGGGAAACCGCCATGGCGGCGCTGCTTGCAGCACCGCCATGGGGATTCCGACCCCCTTCCCGCCAGCCTGTTTCTGGCGGTGTCCACCGCCAGAACCAGGATGGTGGGAACGGGTGCTGTGGGGCCCCCTAACAGGGCCCCACAAAGATTTTCACTGTCTGCTTTGCAGACAGTGAAAATCGCGACGGGTGCCACTGCACCTGTCGCACCCCTGCAACTCCGCCGGCTCCATTCCGAGCCGGCTTCCTCGTTGCAGGGGCTTTCCCGCTGGGCCGGCGGACGGCCTTTCGGCGGTGGCCCGCCAGCCCAGCGGGAAAGTTGGAATGACGGCCTATGTCACCACAGGAAGATCCTCGTTTCACAGATGATGAGCTCAGAGTCATAGTGGATTAAATTATCAGAGCAGAGCCACAACTATTTAGAGCCCAGTTCCAACAAACTACTATCGCTAGGAATGTGTCAAAGGATTGTCAAAACAGAGTGAACTCTGTAGGCAGCTACCCGTGGACACGGGACAACATCAGGATGAGATGGAACGACCTCAGGGGGAAGGTTCATACCATGGTGTCAAGGCACCAGCTTGCATTCCTGAAGACAGACTGTAGTCCCCCTGCTCCTCCCCTAAAACTAACATCATGGGAGGAGAAGGTCTTGGACATCCTGCATACGGAGAGCTTGACAGGAATACCTGGCGGAGTGTAGTCAGGTAAATCACAACAACAAAAATGACACCAAACTTTATTGTCATGAATGTTCACTGATCACCTCTTGCAACCTACTATGTCACCCCACTCAACATTTCACTGTCCACCTTTCCATAGACCCCTGACTGGCCTTCAAGATATCAAGTAGACTCACCTGGAAAAACAAAATCTTTGTGTGGTGGGTGTAGAATAGGGATTAACAACACTACAAGTCCAGAAGGCACTGTTGCACATCACAAAAACCATAACAGTCTAGCCTAATACAAATTACCTTGTTTGCCAAATTCCCATTGGTATGTACCCATCTGAGAGGATGACATCAGTATAGTGTGTGTGTAGTACAGGACTGTTAAGGCTAGGAGGCACTGGGACTCTCACTACACTTTGGCACAACTGTGTGTGCTGCTAATACGACCATTCTCCATCTAATCAGCCATACAACTGTCCTCACCTGAGGGGATCTCAACTGTATAGTGTCTGGGTAGGACAGACACAGCTAGGACTGCTAAGGCCAGGGGGCACTGGGACTCTCACTACACTCTGTCACAACTGTGGGCTCTGCTACCATGCCCATTCCCCATCTAATCAACCATACAACTGTACTCACTTGACAGAATAACTCTGCAGTGTGTGGAATACAGGAATGAAAATGGTTCGTACTCATAGGAGGATCCCTTACTCCCAATCCAAGCAGAAGTACACTGCACATCTGAAAACACACACATGATATATACACACCTAGAAAGTCCAACTGAAAAAGTGCATGTAGTACAGGAGTACCATGACTGCTGCAGCAAGGAGACTGTCTTCCAAATCCAATTACCCAGTCCCCTCTGCATATGGTCAAATATCCCTGTTGGTATACTTGTTATATAAGTTCACTCACCTTAGAGGACGGACAATGTGAACTGTGAGCTGTGTCAAGAGCAATGTCAGAAAAAATTCAAGGAGTACCAGGACATGCAGCCCCAAACACTAGACCACTGTCCAAATGATATTGTGCCACAGTCCCTGAACCCACAATGAACGTGAAACACCTGTGAGGGACAAGGATACAGGTCATGGTATACCCTGTGATGTGGCAACGCACCCAGATCCATCTAGGGCTGACATGCCATGATGAAAATTGTATAGATAGGAAGGACAGCTCAAATTATCTGGTGTGAACTTCCTACACAGAACAAAGGCCCCAAACTGTGTCTACTGAATGGCATTGGCAGAACTCACTTCCACAATGAACTGACCACAGATGGCAACTGTCACACATCATCCAAGGTCCTGACAGTGCCTGAATGGCAACCAAATCAAAATGACAACATCCTGCCCTGCCAATGCCCTGCCAATGCCCTGCCTGCACTGCTGGCAAGACATGAGTCTATTACCATCCCTCGAACAGCTAAGGATTCCATACAGTCTGAGGCTAGGTCACAGAACAGGAATTTGTATGTGACTACAATGTCTGCTCATTACAAATGACAATATGTGCACCTCTCACATGAAGGAAATCATCAAATACAATGTGAACATGGCCATAGTCAGTGTAAACTATTGGAGGTAGCGGTCACAATACAACCCTTAACATTATCTCCCCACATCAACAGGTTGTGCTATCACTGCAACTGGGAATGCTATCACTGACACCACAGAGGAGACTGCCACTACCCCCATGGATGAAGCCCTCAGTGAAATGTACACTCCTGGTTCACTGGACGAGGAGAACGGTGTTGGCCTATCCTGGCTACCTGGGGAGATGACACCGGTGAGCCTCAGACTGACCACATCGAGTCCTTCCAGCCCATGGCCTCAATATCGCAGGCAGCAAGTCACCCCCAGACCTGCATCCCTACAACAGACTCCTACATCTTCTGCCCCCAATCCAGGTTCCAGAGTCACAACCTGCCAACCCTGACAATGATGGACCTGGAACCAGTGGAAGGGGACAGGCTGTACCAAGGACACAGGCATGTGCGAGTAGGGTGTGTGGGAGGGATGGTGTGGTTCAGCGGCAAGAGACTGCTGGTGATGCCCCAGGCCAGGATGCCATCAGCCAGGTCTTGGCTGCCTATCAACTTTCCCAAGGCGTGATGGGCCGGGTGCTGAACAAATGCAGGGAAACCAAGGAGCTACAGAGAGATTCCCATTGTGAGATGCGGGAACAGTGGGAGACCCACAGTTCCAACACGGCCTCCCGAACTGGGGAGCTGAGGGACATGAACAGTACCATGAGCAGGTATAGGAAACAACATCACACCTCTTCTTTTGGCACATCCACACCAGGCCCTTCATCGATGCCAGACACTGGAAGGCAAGACTTGCCAGGGAAAGAATCTGCCTCAGACACCCAAGCCTCTGTAGTTACTGAGCCCCCGCAAGTGGGGACATCCAGCCAAGCATCCAGGAGGTGCAGGTGGCAAGATACCAACAACTGCCAGCAACTGGCCACTTCCTGATATCACTCCTTTCTGTGCCACGGGCTCAATCTGTTGACTGTACCTTAACCACTTTTTATATTCCATGCTAGTAGGACACTGGACTCTGAACCCCAAATGTTGTGGCCTCTACTCTATTGAGTGCATACACCATGACAGATCCCTTCACCTTAAGTAGTGTTTGTTATCCAGTATCACTAATATTTTTTGTTGAAATGTAAATAAACACCCCATCACTAAAACACTGCCTGCTACCTCTCTTTTTTATCTGTCTGGAATGGTGAATGCTAATCACGTCATGTACATGATTAAGACATTAGGAGACAATGGATGGATGGAGATGTCTTTGGTAGTGTCAAGCTGAGGATGACTAACACAGGTGTGTGGTCACATAAAATGTTTTATTGTACTGTATTGCACATAAGGTGTTAATAATGTCTGCACATTCATAGCCAAGAACGTCCGAGCCACATGGAGTCAGAGCAGAATTCTTATTACTAATGTGCACCAGACTACACCAGAAAGACCTTGTCCCATAGATTAGGCAAAGAGCGTATGGGATTTTGTCTCCAGTTTGACCTTCATCACATACCAAAGCCAGACCTGCAAACTTAACATGCACCATGGCAAAGACAGAGGGCAGTATAACAGAGCCTGAGCCCCCGCCCTTCCCATAGTGGAATGTCACAAACCTGTTTCATTGTTGTGGCACAAACATACTGGCCTGCAATGAGGAAACACATTGACAGCCAATAGCAGGTCATACAGGATAAATGACATCACAATGTGAACATAGAAGGAATGGATTGCACAGGATGACTTGTTACAAGGCTGCATGATCACACACATGAGACCATCAGACCAACACACCGCGGCAAACAGGTCCATTGCGTAGATCAGATTCCTGCACTCCCACTGTCCAGGCAGCCTAAGCATAGGACTCATGCACCAAAAATCTGTGACAAACAGTACCTGGATCAATCCATGCCCATTTCACTTGTCAGACCAGCAACAGACACCTGCCAATGACACAGCTCTAAAAAATGCCCACATGATGATAGCATGATGAGGAGACCTGGAAGGTATAAGTGACATACAAGGAGTTTAGACAGGTAAACGGATACATAAGACACAAACCTCATCTCAAATTTCAGTTTTTTCACAGTGCAATGTGACTGCCCCAAACATAGGAGATCCTCAAGAGAGTCACATCTTCAAGCCTGATGTAGCCAGCAAACCAGGGCTATACGATAATTAGCATGAAATGCCCTGTCTCACGGTGACAGAGATACACTTCTAAACAAATACTGACCCCTACCGTACTACATGCAGTCACAATAAGTACGGAACTTCACATACTTACATTCAAGTGAAGTACTGATTAATGATATCTGCCCACATGTATCCACCTTCATCCTCATCACTGTCATCCTCACTTGACATTTCAGGAGGCTCACCCGGTGGCACTGCTGGATTCCCCTAGTAAGGGATGTATGGGATGTTTCTCCTCAGGGCAAGGATGTGGAGCATGCAGCAGGCCACAATGATCTTACACAGTTTTGAGGGTGAGTAGAGAAGGGCTCCAACTGTCTTATCAATGGCACGGAATCTTGCCTTCAGGAGCCCAAAAGCCTGTCCATGACATGCCATGTTCTTCCATGTGCCTTGTTGAAGCGGACTTCCTCTTCTGTAGTTGGGTTTCTAACTGGTGTCAACAACCAGGAATGGTTTGGGCATGCAGAGTCCCCTGTAAGAGAATGCAACATGTGTTCAACCATGAATCCAAAGCATCATCTCAGTAGCAGCAGACATAGCATACAAACACACATGACATATGTTACTTACCAACCAGCCAGGCCCTCTTTAGGTACAGTTGTGTCATCAGCTTTGGAATTGTGCTGTTCTGCATGATAAAGTCATCATGGACTGAACCTGGGTAGAGGACACAGACTTTGGAAATGTAGAGGTCTGTTAGACAAACTACTTGGACATTGATGGAATGGTAGTTCTTCCTGTTACAGTTTACCTGTTCCTTGCAATGCTTTGGTACTGAGGCTACATGGGTACCATCAATGGGTCCCACAACATGTGGGATGTGTGCCAAACCATATAACTCTGCCTTCACATGAACAACATCCTCACATTGAGGAAACCGGATGTAGCTGTGCAGGTGTTTCAACATTGCTGAGAGAACATCCTTCAAGACCATACTGAACATAGGGTGGGCCATCCCAGCAGTTAGGGCCACTGTATTTTGGAAGAACCATGTGGCCAGGAAGTACAACAGACATGTCTTGTGCAATGGGTGATATGCTATTTGGATGGGGACGGTTGGCATTAAATCTAGCTCCAACTGACGACAAAGATCTATGATTGCGTGCCTATCCAGGTGGTAAATCTGCATGACATGTCTGTCCTTCGTGTCCTGCAAGTCTGCTAGTGGACGGTGCACAGAAGGTTGTCTGATCCTTTTCCTCCCAGGGTAACTATGTGGGAAAAAAGGTAGTTGTAGTTGTGGCCAACTTTCATTGTGCACCTTGCATATTACATAATACATGTCATATATGACCTATGACCTGGCATGTGAGTCACTAAAAACATGAAAAACAGCACTCATCAAGATTAACATTTTAACAATTTTGTAACATGTCACCCCCTTGCTTTTCAACATATGTGTACACATCTCTTATCTGGACAGCAACACAATGTGCATCTAACTTGCAACTCTGACTGTGATTCAATGCACCAAATCCTGGAATGCCCCTAGGAGAGAGGGTGGTGGCTTTTCCCCCAATCATGTTGTCATGTATGCTGGACCATGTACCAATATGTACACTAAAATAATTGACCTACAAGACAGGACAACCCCAGCACTCAAGATTCCCCTTGACAGCACTTTTCAAAATTGTGATATACTGTATCTAAAATTGTGTTACATTACATTGTATGCCTCAAAAATGGTGGCAACCTGTCCTACTCCACTGGAGATTAGGAACCACCCATGACGGCCAGCGGAAGTTGTCATGGTAGTAGGCAGATGCTAGTGTGGCAGACTTTGTCATTGGTTAACATTGCTGCCTGTGGTCGTCTTGGACCAATGTCAGGATCTGCCAGCAGTGACAGTTGCATATGTGGTGGACGTGACCGCCATCTTCTGCTAAACCCCTCACTTGACTCCTGGCATTGCTGCCAGCAAGACCTCCACTACCTGAGCTGGTGTGTACCGCCTTTGGGAGCAATCATGCCTCATCCAACTGATGGTAGGGCCCCTGCCTTCTTGCCAGAAGAACTTGAGAAGTTGCTGGATGAAGTCTTACCCCATGTATGGACAGCTCTATGGTGCACCAGAGGAGCAAGTAAGTGTCCCATGTGCACTATTCTCTCTGTAACTCTACTCATCTTAGCTTTAGTCAGCCTAGGCTTAGGCCCAGTTTGTCAGATTGTGTTCTCAAATTCCTGTAGGGGCTTACAGTGTGCAATAATTGTGGAGTCCATTGGCATGTATTTATGTCAAGTGACAGGTTTGGAGTCCTGAGAAAATGTGTTGAGTGTGTATTGGGTGTCCCCTGGCCCTTATCCCATATTGTGTTGGATGCACATAACTGGGTGAGTTGTCATGACAGCCATCCCCAGGCAACTCTTGCCATAAAATGTGTTTCATATGTGGTCACATGTGATAGCATGACAGCAGGAGGTGTGAATACATGTAGTATGTTTCGGTTGAACAGTATTTGAGCTCTTTCTATGTTTGCACAGTGATCTCTGTCCACATCTGGCCTTGTTGGACTGTTCTTCTGCAGTCAGGTAATGACTCATAATGCCCCTCAGCTATGCACATAGACACCCAATGGCAATTAGGTGAAGGCTACAAGATGTACTGTGATGCATGTGATTTGTCAGATATGGTGTTCTGTGTAGGTCTGGCAAGTCAACCTGCAGAGACTGGGGCCTGTCTACCGTTACTCACAGCAAAAGTTGTAATCTGGTCCTGTATCGATTCCCTTTTGCAATGCAAGTGTGGCACTGTGCCCACACCCCGTACCCATGCACAACATGTGATTCTCCTAAATTATGCCTCACTGCCAATATGCAGCTTACTGAGCCTCTGTCCATTGATTAATATGGGAATTGCATTGGGGCAGGCTGGTGATCTGTGAATGATTTGCTCTATTCAGCTCTGACAATGTGTGTGACATATCCTTGACAAGTCCCTTGACCCCACAGCCCTGTTGTCTCCTTCATCCAGCTCTGATGTGTCCTGTGCATGCTCCCTGCACGTTGGACATTGCACATCTGCAAATAGTGTGTTGTTAACTGATTTGCCATGATATCTGACTCTGTGGTTTGGGCATAAAGCTGGACATGTACAATGCATGGCTAGGTTTCTCTTAAGGTATTCTAGTTTTCATGAACACATATGTTGAAGTGTGTATTGTTATGTTGATTTGACACTCGAATTACCACCCCCTGAAGTAGCAGGTGCCTGGATCTGTATCTGTAAATGTCCACACATGGACAGGCTTGACTCTGTGTGCTCATCATGTCCCTCCCTTCATTGTAGTCCAAGCACAATGTGTCAGTCTGTGGCCTGTAGGGACTGTATGCAATGGGTGACATTCATAGGTAGTGAATGTCTGTTTATGCTTTTTTGCTGGGTGGTTTACATGTCACTTGCCACTTTCTGTGATGTGTCCCATTGTGTTTCTGGTCAATGTCATGTAGCTAGCTCATGTCCCACAAAAGTCACTGTTAGCCTTCCTGGTGAGTGCAGGGTCTGAGCTGGAAGGTATAGGGCACCCTATTGGAGAGTGTTTGTAGTCATGTTCCTGTGTTCAATGACGGCTATGTGCCACAGACAGGATGTTCAAGACAGGATGTTATTAGCTGGGTGCACTGACATGTATGTGACTCAGCCATTTTGAATGGGACTTGTGGACATAATATGCTGTCGTGACATTTGTATCCATGCAGGTCAATGCCATTAGAAGAAGGGTATTTGAAGAGCCTTGGCAAGAAGGTGCGAACCCTGGGGTTCCACAGCCGGCAGAGTGCCCACTGTCGGAAGAGGTGGGAGGACCTGACACGCTGGGTCCGGAAGATCGCAGAGGCCCAACTGAGCTGTCCTCTCATCGAGGATGGGATGCCCATCAGACCATGACCCACCTAATGGCCCGCATTTTGGCAGTGGCCAACCCAGAGGTGGATAGGCATTTGAGAGCAGCACAGCAGCCATAAAGAGGTGAGTATAAGGTAAATTCATGCCTGACCCTTTGCCAAATGATTGAGGTGGGGACAGACTGTCTCTCCTGACAATGTGGGATGTGTCATGTGTCTCATCTTGGATCATATTGGTGTAGACAGGCCATGTGATTCCAAATGGTGTGCTCATCCTTTTGGAGCTGGGACGTGGGAATAAACTGCGGGGCATCCTCGGTCCAATTACACAACAGAGAGCACATATGACTGTGTTTAGTGTACAAATCTTCTGCTTCACCTACTCTGGTGGGTGTTCATTTTCACCAACAGATCACTCCTCCCAAATGTCACAGTCCAAAGGTAGATAGGATGTGGCCCACTGTCTGGGGATATGTGTAGGTTGACATCTGCAAACCATGTGCAAGTTTTCTCCATTGTATTTTGGGTGATGGTGCCTCACAGCAGTCTGTGATGCATGGGTGTCCATCATATATGTGACATGACTTAAATGGCAAAATCTTGGCAGCTGTAACATCCTACTTTCCCTTGGTAAGTGAAGAATGTGCATTGTCATGGGTGATGTGTCATCGGTGTAGCCAGCATTCCAGTTGCCTACGTGTCTGGATGTACTCCATTCCCACCAGGACACATGACTATGCATTAGTTGTAGGCATGTGCTAGCCATGCAGATGGGATGATGTCTGGAATCGCTAACAAAAATGTCCATGGGATCCTGTTGTCATGAAGGTACATCTGCAATGGTTGTCCATTTACTGTGATGCCTTAGGCAGGACTGTGCCTTCATCATACGTTAGCATGTTATTAGTCATGTGTAACTGCAGTAGCCATGATGGACATGACAGGTAGGGCCAGGGTTTGGATCCACCTCATGACCATCTGTAGCCTTGATGTGGAATGTTGGTTGTAGGTGGACAGCACCTGGCTGTTGATTGGGAATTGTGCACTGACGCTTGGGATGCATCATGGATTGTCTTGCAGTTATGTTTGCATTACATGTGTTTGGGATCAAGAGTTCATCCACAGACAGATGCCATAATTGCCATAATTGCCACGTCTGATATGTGGATAGTGATGTAACTTCTCATTGGACAACAGTCCTTCAATTAGTGGTTGCAAGGTCTGTGTCCCTCCTTCCTGCATGGTACAATTGTCTACTACAAATACACTAAGACGTAAACATGAAAATGAGTGTGAGACATTGGTGGGGACTATCCTGGGCCTTACAGGACCATTCTTGTGTGAATTAAGGAGACATCTGTCCAAGAGGTTTAGGGCCTGACTTCATTGTTGTTCCTTGCAATACCACATGTTGGGGGTGTCTGAGTCCCTGGACTCATTTTGGGCAGGTGTCACTTGCAGGACTGTACATTGTTGTGATCTGCCCATACTGACATGGACATTTCTATGTCTCCTAATTCATGTATGGCATGTTTGTACCAGTGTTGTCTAAATTTCCTCAGCAACATCTGTTATTATTGCTACATTAAATCAGTGCAAGTTGGATGTGTGCATAGGCTTGTGTCTGTGTAATTAATAGGGTACCTAACAATGATACATAGGGTACCTAACAATGAAATCCAATTGTTGGCTACTGGGTCACTGGGGCATGCTGTATGTGGCCCAGGTTTGGGGTGGAGTGGGCACCTAGTTGTGGTATGGTTAGTGTGCTAGTTAGACTTCAACCATGCTACAGTAGTTCTCTCAGCCCAAGTTTAGCTCTTGTGTTCCCTTTGTAATTCCAGACAGCATGCATGGTTTTGTATTGGCACATGATGGGGAATATTTGCTGGCACTTCATGCGGGGGGATACTTGACATGATGATATGTTGTGTCTCTCGGAGTTGTGATTGAAGTGTTTTCATGTCCATGTCATGACCCCACTTTACTTAATTTTGGCAGCATTAGCACTGGCAGGCGAAAGAGATGGGGCCGCGCCGAGTGGGGAAGCATCTGGCCACGGGACCTCAGGTCACAACACCACCGACACAGAGGGATCCAATGGCTCAGAGGACGAGGGGAATGCCACAGGGGAGACTGAACAATGGCCACTCACTAGGGGAGGACCCACCGGGGACCACCCCAGTACCATCTTTGACTGCCACCCCCTGTTCTATCACCCACCTCCCTGTTGCTCCCTCACCGACTTGGCCGTTCCCATTCACCCAAGAGGGTGGGAGTCACCTTTGCTGCAGGAAGCTCTGCCCCAGAACCTGTTACCCCTGCTGCCCTCAGTGAGGAGGGTATTGACCTCCTGAGGTCTATCTCTGTGGGTCAGTCTGCCATAATGAATGTCATCCAGGTATTGGCAACACAAATCCAACAGAGCAATACATTCCTGGAGGGCTTTCATGGTGCAATGTATGGCCTACAGAGATCTTTTCAGGCTCTGGCCTCCAGTCAGCAGCCAGTCACCCCTTGTCTTCCGTTCCTGTGAGAATGTAGGCTCTTTCTAGCATGGTTACCCCCAGTTTTGGCCTGTTTATGAGTGTGTGTCAGTGTGTTTTTACTGTCTCACTGGGATCGTGCTAGCCAGGACCCCAGTGCTCCTAGTGAAAAGCCTATTTGTAAGTGTGTTTTGCCTGTCTCACTGGGATCCTGCTGGCCAGGACCCCAGTGCTCATAGTTGGTGGCCTAATGTGTGTGTTGTCAGTAGTGCTTAACTGTGTCACTTAGGCTCTGCCCCCCCTTATAAGTCCCTAGTATTTGGTGCCTAGGTACCCAGGGCATTGGGGTTCCAGGAGATCCTTATGGGCTGCAG
Source organism: Pleurodeles waltl (assembly GCF_031143425.1). Classification (NCBI taxonomy): domain Eukaryota; kingdom Metazoa; phylum Chordata; class Amphibia; order Caudata; family Salamandridae; genus Pleurodeles; species Pleurodeles waltl. The sequence goes on from NC_090444.1 coordinate 295,402,906, forward strand.
CATTTCTTTTGCCACCCATAAGGAGCTTAGACAAACCCTTTCACAGGACTGCAACTGCAGCCTGCGTGAAATTGTGCACACACTATTTCACAGCCATTTTCACTGCACTTACGTAACTTATAAGTCACCTATATGTCTAACCTTGATTTACTGAAGGCTATGTGCAAAGTTACTAAGTGTGAGAGCAAAGGTGCTCCCACGCTGTCCAGGGCCAATTCTCCAGACTTTATGAGTGCCAGGACACTATTACATGCGTGAAGGCTACTTTGACTCTGCAACTTCAGCTCCTGCCAGCAACTGCAACAGTTTCCATGGTGTGCACACTCTGGGGACTCCCTGTCTTCACCCTGCACCAGAAGGACTGAAGAAATATCCTGTGAAGTGAGGATATTTCTAAGACGATGACCAGTTCTCTTGGCGACAAGCATGCTCCTTGGAACACAGGTGGTGGACCCCTTCGATACAGACTGTCCTAAGGTCCTGCTGTCCAAATTTGGAGGAGGTAAGAGCTTGCCTTCCCCGTTTGTGACAGTACCCCTGTGCACCACGTCATCTTCACCTCCTGAGGCCTCTGTGCACTATTCGCAATAATCCTTCGTGCACAGCCTGTCCCAGGTCCCCAGCACTCTATCCTGCGACGCTCAACTCGCTGAGTTGTTCTCCGGCGGTGTAGGATCTTCTTTTGTAGTGCTGCAGCTACTGCAATTTGCTCCTTCTTTGTCCTGGTGTCCTGGGACCTTCGTGGGTGCTGCTTGGTTATCTCCAGTGTTGGGAGCCCCCTCTGCCTCCTCAGTCCAAATTGAGGTCCTGGGTCCAGGCAGCGCCATTTTGACGCAATCCGTAACATTGCTTGAACCAAGGCTTGTTGGACGAATCCAGTGTTGCAACTCGCCTACATTCAACATCTCTATATGGGACATCTTTTGCATCATGCAGGAACCCGCAGCCATCTTCTTTGGTGCTCTCCTGCAGACTTCTTCCAACCGGAGAATCCTCTTTTGCACCATCTTCTAGGTTGGCAGAGGCTACTGTCCTTCCTGGAATCTTCTTCAACTTCTGGACTTGGTCTCCTCTCTTTACAGGTCTTCAGGTCCAAGAATCCACCATTTGTTGCTTGCAGTCTTTCTTGGTTCTTGCAATAACTCTAATCACGACTTGTAGTGTGTCCTAAGGAAAATTGCAGTACTTTACTCCTACTTTCCTGGGCTCTGGGGGGGGGTATGTTACTCACCTTTGCGGTTTCCTTACACTCCCAGCGATTATCTACACACTACACATGTGTAGGGGGGAATTCGTGATTCGCATTCCACTTTCTTAGTATATGGTTTGTGTTACCCCAAACCTATTTCTTCCTATAGCGTTCTATGGCATTTTCTATTGTTTGCACTATCCTCTGACTAATTGCTTACCTTATTTTGGTGTCTAGTGTATATATTGTATATAATACTTACCTCCAGAAGGAGTATTGCCTCTAAGATATTTTTGGCCTTGTGTCACTAAAATAAACTACCTTTATTTTTGGTACCACTGAGTACTGTCTTTTATTCTGTATAAGTACTGTGTAATTATAGTGGTATTGCAGGAGGTTTGCATGTCTCCTAGTTCAGCCTAAGCTGCTCTGCTACAGCTACCTCTATCAGCCTAAGCTGCTAGAACACTGCTACATTTCACTAATAACCGATAACTGGACCTGATATAAGGTGTAAGTACCCAAGGTGCCCACTACAAACCAGGCCAGCCTCCTACAGTCCCCCCTCCACCTTCCGCTTCATAGTCCAAATTCCTCCTTCCCCAATCTACCCAAAGCACACAGAGAGATTTGTATGCATCCACCTCAACAGACAAGGGTAGTGCACACAAACACAGCCTCCACAAGATACCGGAATGCACACAGCCAACATTCACCAGAAGACATAGCAACAGTCATGACTTGCCCTGACACCCCCTATCATCACACACACAACATCTGGTACACCTACAGATATCACATCAACAGTCACTGAAACAACAACCACACCCATGCTACCCTCAGACACCACCCTAGCAGACTCTCAGACATTCACCCCAGTCATCACACCCGCAGACACAACCACAGACACACCTACATGCAGCACACCCACCATACCTGCAGTTACCACCCCAACAGACACCCACCCACAAACCACTGCATCCCCCTGGTCCACCACCCCCTCAGACCAAAACACATAAACATTCCTCCGCACCCACCCAACAGACACCCACCACACACAAGCATACCTCCCACAAACACACACCCAAGACATCCACACCTACACATCAGACAACCAATCCCTCAGCCTCCAAATTCCAACCCCCTTCTGATGACCTTCCCTGTGTGTCTAAAAATGTTTTCCTTTGTGAGCTTGACCTTACCGCTGTTTGACCCTGTGCCACCCCAAAAGGATTGTTTCCCTTCCAAAGTCCATCCCTTTTATCTCCAAGGCCACCCCTGCTCCCTGCAGGCACCCATGCCCCTTCTACTGCCAAGAAGAAGCCCCCTCCCCAGAACGCTCCCCCCCGCAAGCCGAAACCCAAACCTCCCTCTCCCAAGCCCAAACCCAACCCTCCCTCTCCAGCAGTCCCCCCAGATTAACCCTGAGTTGTCTGTCTGCCCCCTTGATGCCCCTACCTGTGTAGGTTACGTGGCAGTCAGGAGGGGCCCAACAATGTGCCTTTTGGCTCAAGACTGTTTTTGGACTGGCCTATGGCCTTGGACATGGTTGACAGACATTATTTTTTATAACAAAGCCAACCTGTTGCTGGTTTAGTGGAAACACCTTTGTCCTGCATTTCCTTACCTAGATTTCTGTTGTTCCTGAGTGACATTGGTTGTGTGCCTGTAGGTGTGTGTGTTTGGGCTTCTTGCTGATCTATGTGGTATTTTTTGCAGTATGTGGGTATGTTTTGTTTGATGGGCATGTGTGTGTTGCTGCAATCTTGGTGTCATGGCATTGTACTGTGTTTGTTGTGGCTGTGCGCTGTGGGCATGTATGGTGTAGTACTTGGCCCTCTCATATTGTGTACATGTAGTGTGTGTGTTCTTGAGTTTTGTTAGTGCAGACATGGTGTGTTGAGCTGTGCTAGATTGCTTTGCAGTTGGTGTGCATGTGTTCATTTAGTTGTGTGTCCTTCGCAGCTGGTTGGTGTAGGGGTATGCCCCACGGACTGTGAGTGGTGTGTTCTTTCTTGCCTTGCCCTTCCCCATTGTGTGACTGTGCCTGACAATTGGTATTGGTATTACTTGTCCCTTGGATGCAGTTGAGGCCAATTCCTGTGTGCATGTGGTCTGTGGCCATGTTCAATGCCCTGTTCAATGTGATATGTGTCCCACTGCAGCCTCCTTCCATGTATTGTCCAGGCGCTCCTATCCCTGCTGTGCAGGTATTGAGGTGATAAGCTTTGTGTCTTTTGTCTATTTGTCTCTATGTGTATTGTGCATGGCATTGTGCTTCTGTTGTGCTATATGTGTGATGTGTGTGTCGATAGCAAGGTTGTTTGATGATGGTGTTGTGTATGTGCCATGGCTCATATATGTAAATGTGTGTTGTGTGTGTGGCCAGTCCCTGGCCAATGTTGGGTGTGGGTGTGTGGAATGTAGTTGTATATGTGAAGTAGTTGTGTTGTTGTTGCTGTGTGTGGGTGTAGGAAAGTACCATCTTGCCTGGCATGTTACCCCCATTTTTACTGTATTTATGTTTGTTTTTGCCTGTGCCACTGGGATCCTGCTAGCCAAGACCCCAGTGCTCATAAAGTATGCCCTGTATGTGTTCCCTGTGTGGTGCCTAACTGTATCACTGAGGCTCTGCTAACCAGAACCTCAGTGTTTATGCTCTCTCTGCTTTTAAAATTGTCACTGCAGGCTAGTGACTAATTTTACCAATTCTGATTGGCACACTGGAACAACCTTATAATTCCCTAGTATATGGTACCTAGTTACCCAGGGTATTGGGGTTCCAGGAGATCCCTATGGGCTGCAGCATTTCTTTTGCCACCCATAGGGAGCTCAGACAATTCTTACACAGGACTGCCACGTTATTTCCCAGCTATTTTACACTGCACTTAAGTAACTTACAAGTGACTTATATGTCTAACCCTCAATTAGTGAAGGTTAGGTGCAAAGTTACTTAGTGTGAGGGCACCCTGGCACTAGCCAAGGTGCCCCCACTTGTTCAGGGCAATTTCCCCGGACTTTGTGAGTGTGGGGACACCATTACACGTGTGCACTACATATAGGTCAATACCTATATGTAGCATCACCATGGTAACTCCGAACATGGCCATGTCACATGTCTAGGATCATGGAATTGTCACCCCAATACCATTCTGGTATTCGGGGACAATTCCATGCATCCCGGGTCTCCAGCATAGAGCCCGGGTACTGCCAAACTAACTTTCCGGGGTTTTCTCTGCAGCTACCGCTGCTGCCAACCCTCAGACAGGTTTCTGCCCCCTTGGGGCCTGGGCAGCCTGGTCCCAGGAAGGCAGAACAAAGGATTTCCTCTGAGAGAGGAAATTACACCCTCCCCCTTTGGAAATAGGTGTGAAGGGCCTGGGAGGAGTAGCCTGTCCTGGCCTCTGGAAATGCTTTGACGAGCACAGATGGTGCCCTCCTTGCATACGCCAGTCTACACCGGTTCAGGGATCCCCCCAGCCCTGCTCTGGTACGAAATTGGACAAAGGAAAGGGGAGTGACCACTCCCCTGACCAGCCCCTCCCAGGGGAGGTGCCCAGAGCTCCTCCAGTGTGTCCCAGACCTCTGCCATCTTGGATGCAGAGGTGTGAGGGCACAATGGACAGCTCTGAGTGGCCAGTGCCAGCAGGTGACGTCAGAGACGCCTCCTGATAGGTGCTTACCTTTCTCTGTAGCCAATCCTCCTCTGAGGGCTATTTAGGGTCTCTCCTGTGGGTATCTCACCAGATAAAGAAAGCAAGAGCTCACCAGAGTTCCTCTGCACTTTCCTCTTCAACTTCTGCCAAGGATCGACCGCTGACTGCTCCAGGACGCCTGCAAAACCACAACAAAGTAGCAAGAAGACTACCAGCAACATTGTAGCGCCTCATCCTGCCAGCTTTCTCGACTGTTTCATGGAGGTGCATGCTCTGAGGGCTGTTTGCCTTCACCCTGCACTCGAAGCCAAGAAGAAATCTCCTGTGGGTCGACGGAATCTTCCGCCTGCCAAATCAGGCACCAAACATCTGCATCACCGGTCCTCTGGGTCCCCTCTCATCCTGACGAGCATGGTCCCTGGAACACAGAAGTTGGGTCCAAGTGTCCCCGACAGTCCAGTGGCCCTTCTGTCCAAATTTGGTGGAGGTAAGTCCTTGCCTCCCCATGCCAGACAGTAATCCTGTGTAATACGTGAACTGCAGTTGCTAGGGCTTCTGTGCACTTTTGGAAGACTTCCTTCATGCACAGTCTAGCCCAGGTCCCCAGCACTCTGTCCTGCATTGCCCAACTTGCTGAGTTGGACTCTGACTTCGTGGGACCCCCTTTTGTTGTGCTGAGTTGACCATCATGCTCAGATCTTCCGAATGCCTGTTCAGGTGCTTCTGTGGGTGCTGCCTGCTTCTGCATGGGCTCTCTGTGTTGCTGAGCACCCTCTCTGTCTCCTCCTCCAAGGGGCGACCTCCTGGTCCTTCTTGGGCCCTGGCAGCACCCAAAAACCTCAACCGCAACTCTTGCAGCTAGCACGGCTTGTTTGTGGTCTTTCTGTGTGGAAACAACTCTGCATCCTCTAGCACGCCGTGGGACATCTTCTGACCACAGGAGAAGTTCCTGGCACCTTCCGTTGCTGCAGAATCTTTGGCTTCTTCCACCCAGAGGCAGCCCTTTTGCACCTTCATCCGGGGTTTAGTGGGCTCCTGCCCCCCCCGGACACTTGCGTGACTTTTGGACTTGGTCCCCTTCCTTTGAAGGTCCTCAGGTCCAGGAATCCATCGTCAGCGCTTTGCAGCCAATTGTTGTCCTTGTAGAATCCCCTATCTCGACTTTACTGTCTTTCTGGGGTAGTAATGTAACTTTACTCCTACTTTTCAGGGTCTTGGGGTGGGGTATCTTGGACACCCTTAGTGTTTTCCTACACTCCCAGCGACCCCCTACACACTACACTAGGCCTGGGGTCCATTCGTGGATCGCATTCCACTTTTGGAGTATATTGTTTGTGTTGCCCCTAGGCCTATTTTTCCCTATTACATTCTATTGTGTTCTACAGTGTTTGCACTACTTTTCTAACTGTTGACTTACCTGATTTAGTTTGTGTGTGTATATTTTGTCTATATTACTTACCTCCTAAGGGAGTATATCCTCTGAGATACTTTTTAGCATATTGTCACTAAAATAAAGAACCTTTATTTTTAGTAACTCTGAGTATTGTGTTTTCTTATGATATAGTACTAAGAGATATATACGTGGTATAGCAGGAGCATTATATGTCTTCTAGTTCAGCCTAAGCTGCTCTGCTATAGCTAACTCTATTAGCCTATGCTGCTAGAACACCTCTAATCTACTAATAAAGGATAATTGGACTTGACACAAGGTGTAAGTACCACAAGGTACCCAGTATAAGCCAGGCCAGCTTCCTGCAGTGGGAATGTTTTGTGGCCTTCTGTATCCCTGAGCCTGTGCTGTGTAGTTGTGGGTACATGTGTAGGATTGCCGTGCAGTGTGTGTGCTGTCTAAGGTGTGCGTGTTGTGACTGTGTGGGTGTCTGTGTTGCAGTTTGTGAGTGTGTGTGTGTGTTGAATGTTAGGTGTAGCTGCTGCCCGTGGCATCCCAACCCCCCATGATGTGTTTGCTAGCAGTACAATAGTTTTTGTGATATCAATATTACAGGTGTTTGTACTTACAGTTGCTGTTGTCCACGTTGGTGTTGAATCCATTTTCGTTCAGACAGCAGGAGCAGCAGTATGACATTTAGGAATGGCTCCATGGTGGCTCTGGACTTGTATGGCTGTCTGCAGGTGAGTGTCTCCTTTTATACTCTCCGTTTCTGCCTTCTGGCACATGGTGGCTGGACCGCCGCGGTCACATTTGCAGTGTGCAACCTCCTAATAGGTCCAGTGGAAACATGGTCTCCACAGGCCAGTTTGTGCTGCCAGGGGACTGTGGCGGTCTGTGCAGACTGACGGTGGTGGTGGACCGCTGGCATTCTTCTATTTGCCTGACATCCAATCTCATAAAAGGCGGTCCGCTTCCCCACCCCATTGGCAGTCTGACCTCCAACGCCAACATGGCAGTCCGATCGTATTTGGCCCCTAAGTGCTACAGGTCCACTGTTAGTATTTCATTTACAGGCCCCGATTATATGGTATACCACTCTACAAGGGACTTCTGAGTAAATTACATTTGCCAATTGGCTACAAACCAATTTTGACCATGTTTTAGGGCGAGAGCACAAGTATTGAACAACTTGTTAGCAGTGATAAGGTGCACAGAGTTCTCAGGCCAACAAAAACAAATTTGGCAAAATGTGGAGGACAAAATATAAAAGGTTTGGGGGTGTCTCTACAAAGAGGGTCATTTCCAACAGCTACTGAGTAGCAGATATTACATTTTTCTGTTGGTCTTGTATGTTTTGAGGGTGTGTTTGTTACAGGATTTATACAGTCAAATATGCTTTTTTAATGCTGTTAGCGTTTTTAATACAAGAAATATAAGTTGGGATTGCTCGCGGTGCCACTGATTTCAAGCTAGCCTGGCTGATGTGGGATGATACCTCAAAACCAGTCCTAGGACGCTTGTTTCCGGTTCAGGCAGGACTGGAAATGGCAGTTTGTGCTGCACAGTTCCCATGGGGAGCAAGGTCAAGGCTGATTTGCATATTGCTGAGTCCAAACTGGGGTGCACGGCGAGCAAAAGAACGAAGGACTTAACCCAGATCTGTGACTGGGGGGTGAGTGTTTGAAAAGTTTCAGCATCCACCCATCATCCTTTAGTATTGATATTGGAATATTAGTCAAGGACTTTTGTTACTGAATCCTAAGGTTTATTTATGTTTGTGGAAATGTTTGGTGAGGATTTGTTTTTGTATGTATACAAGTACAACATGTATGAATTACTATAAAATGTATATTCTGATTTGATGATTTTATGTATTGTATACTTGAATAATGTTTAGTTTTGTAAATGTATGTACTATTTGTGTTTAATGCTACTTACATGTTTTAATGACATCTTTTGACTTTCTTTTAATGGAATTTTATTTGTGTTCTAATTATTTCGTTTTGAGAAAATAATCTGTAAGAAATGTATTTTTGTAATTGTGATTTTTCAATCTCTTTTGTTTCAAGTTTTTTTTTTGCACCATATTGGTATTTTATTGTTCATATTTTTATAGTAGTATACACGCTATTGATTTAGGATAGCGGTGTCATTGATCATTAGAAAAAAGAAGGGTTTTGTTTGCCAGCATTTTGTGGTTCTGTATTGATTACTTTCACATTTTAGGCTTTTTATACTGGGTCTGTGTTATTCTGAGCTCTTGGTAGTTTTGTTCTGTTTTTTACTATCTCAATAAATTGATAGAGTGCTGGGTGTATCCTTCCAAGTGTGCCTTAGCAGGAACTGTGCCACAATTCTACAGCATTGTTGTTTTTTCCATCTTGGGAAAGAGTACTGTTGTACAAGTTCTACCACGTAATTTGAAATTTGGGTTGATGCATGTGACCTGAGCTGTGCAGACATTCAATAACAGTGTTTTCAAAATAGTCTAGTAGTGGATATTTGTGTTTGCTCATTTGTTTGGTAGCAGGGCAATACGTTTTTGTTCAATGTGAGGTACGTCTATATGGCCTTGCTAAAGTGTTAATAACATACTTGTATTTATGAATGTGGATAGATTTTTAATATTGTATTGATCATGGCTTGCTCAAAGTCTATTATTATTCTTGGTGGTCATTGCTGTTTATTTTCCTTGACTGTTGTTAGCTGTTCTTGTTACATTAAACTTTGTTAGGGAGCAGTGTATAAATTGGGGGAACATTAGTTTTGTGATATTGGCCGTGAATAGTATAAACTAGTGCAAATGGTGGGGGCATGATTAGAATGTCATATCCATCATCTAAATTGTAGTTTGTGATTTAGGTGAGGTTTAGTAAGCTGTTACAAAAAAATGTTTTTATTATTTTGAGTGCCATACAACATAAAATCTTGGTTAGTATGGATTATGTTCAAGAGATCAGTGATTTATATCCCTTGTCTGCCTGGATGTTCTTTGTGTGCTGCTTATTAGTCTTTTAAGGTTAGCTATTGCAGGTAATTGTCCTGTTGCCTTCTTAGGAGCATGAGGTATTAAGTCTTTCACATGGTTCCTGCAAGGGCAGAGAAACTCATAATGGTATCCCTTAAATCTTGTATTTTGTATCTGAATTTGACTTGCAGTAATGCTGGGAGGTTGGTTGTGCTCGCTTACATTCCCCATTATATAATGTACTGTGGCTGTGTCCCCATACCAGACATTGAAATATTATCTTCTCCATTTCCAAATTTTTCTTTTGTTAATTCCTTGCTATAGGTATAGCCTATTCTATCTGTGATATTATATGTTGCAAATTCCGACATTTTGGGAACAGTGGATAATTATAATATTGAAATTACCTATTATACTATTTTGTAAATATTTATTTTTCTGTATTACTATTAAATTATATATAACAGTTTATGCTTACATTTGATCTTTTCTTCTCTTTGTTGATCCTGTTGGATGGTGATTTTTTGAAATGTTTCTTTTTTTCTAGCACTTTTTTCTGATTTAGGCATGTAAAGAAAAACATATATATACATATTTTAAACATTCATTAAATTATTGAATTCTTATTGTGTTAATGTCTATGCTTCTATTAATTAATTATATATTTATTTGTAATTATTAGTATGTTAAGTTATAGACCTTCATCACGACTTCGACGGTCTTTTCAAAAGACCGCTGAAGCCGCGGTGCTGAAATACCACCAGTACTGGCAGTCTTAAGACCGCCCTAACACTACTGATCTCTGACTTCCACCTGAAATAGGGTGGAGTTCCACGACCAGTCGTGCTGGCGGTGCAGAGGCAGTACCGTCACGCCAAAAAGAGACTGCACACCATGTTGCAACCCATAATAGGGTGTGGCAGTGTCTAGATGGCGAGGCGCTACTGGCGGAGAAAGCTCCAGGACCCGTCCTCTTCCGGACAACCTCCTTGACAAACGAGGTAAGTGGATCGTTTGAGAAGAGAGTGTATATGTGTGTGTGTGTCTGTGTGCATCTGTGAATGTTGTGAATACAGGGGAGAGTTTGTGGGTGCGTATCTGTATGTGTGAGTGATTGCATGTGGATGGGGGTGAGTATTTGTGTAAGTGGATGGGGAGAGCAGGTGAGTGCATGTATGTGTTGCAGGGTGTGTGTGAATGTATGTACGTGCATGGGGAAGGGTGGAGTGAGTGCGTGTGTGCGGTGCAAGGTGTGTGTGTGTGAATGCATGTATGCGTATGCGGAAGAGGGGTGAATGCATGCCTGTATGTGGTGTAGGGTGTGTGTGTGGGAATGTATGTATGCGCATGGGGAGGGGGAAGTGAATGAGTGTGTGTATGCGGTGCAGAGGGGGTATGTGTGTGAATGTATGTATGCACATGGGGAATGAATGTGTGCGTGTATGTGGTGCATGGGTGTGTGTGTGTGTGAATGTATGTATGCGCATGGGGAAGGGAATGCGTGTGTGTGTGCTGTGTGGGGGTGACAATGTATGTATGTGCATGGGGGAGGGTGGAGTGTTTGTGGGTGCATGTCTGCGTGTGTGAGTGATTGTGTGTTGACGGGGAGGAGGTGAGTGTTAGTGTGAGTGGATGCGGAGAGCAGGTGAGTAAATGTATGCGGTGTAGGGTGTGTGTGAATGTATGTATGCGCATGGGGGAGTGAATGTGTGCATTTATGTGGTGCAGGGGTGTGTGTGTCTGAATGTATGTATGTAAATGGGAAGGGAGTGAATGCATGCATGTATGGGGTGCAGGGTGTGTGTGTGAATGTATGTATGCGCATGAGGAGGGGGAGTGAATTAGTGCGTGTATGCGGTACAGGGTGTGAATGAATGTATGTATGCGCATGGGGAGGGGGAGTGAATGTGTTCGTGTATGCGGTGCAGGGGTGTGTGTGAATGTATGTATGCACATAGGAGAGTGAATGCATGTGTGTATGTGGTGCAGGGTTGTGAATGTATGCATGCACATGGGGAAGGGGAGTGTTTGTGGGTGTGTGTCTGCATGTGTGAGTGATCGTGTGTGGACGGGGAGGGGGTGAGTGTTTGTGTGAGTGGATGGGGAGAGCGGGTGAGTGCATGTATGCGGTGCAGGGTGTGTGTGTGAATGTATGTATGCGCATGGGGTGAGGGGGCAGTGAATGCGTATGTGCATGCGGTGCAGGGTGTGTGTGTGTGTGAATGTATGTATGTGCGTGGGGGAGGGGGGTGAATGCATGCATGTTAATGCGGTGCAGGGTGGTTGTGTGTGAATGTATGTATGTGCATGGGAGAGTGAATGCGTGTGTGTATGCGGTGCAGGGTTGTGTGTGTGTGAATGTATGAATGCGCATGGGGAGTGAATGCCTGCATGTGTGTGGTGCAGGGTGTGTGTGTGTGTAAATGTATTTATGCACGTGAGGTGAGTGAATGTGTGGATGTTTGCGGTGCAAGGGGGTGTGAATGTATGTATGCACATGGGGAGAGGAGTGTGAATGCGGGCGTGAGTGCGGTGTTTGTGTTTGTTTGTCAGTGTGAATGGGTGTGTATGTTGTGTTTGCCTCGGTCAGTGGGGGTGTGTTTGTTTGTGTTTACAAGTGTGTGAGTGCATGTGTGCGGGAATGTGGACATGTGTGCGACTGTATCCTGGCGACAGGAATGCTTGTTCTTTTATCCAGGATGCTAGACCACCAGCTTTTTCTGGCAGTGAGACAGCAAGAAAAATGCTGGCCATCTCTCATCTTGTGATACCACTAACGGTATCACGCCATCTGCCGTGCTGGAGGTTCTTACCTCCAGCCCAGGGGAATGTGGTAATGTGGCAGGACAGGTGGAGGCTTATTGTTTTCACTTCAGCCAAACTGCCAAGCTCTAATTTGGCAGTATTCACCGCCAGCCTGTTGACAGTGACACAGCCACAGCGGCCCTGGCGGTCTTCCTTATTGTTCCTTTTCCTGTTAGTATTAGCTCCTGTTGCTTTTCAGGTGATTTATTTTCTTAACAGTGTATGTTCACTTATTCAGTGTGTTCATCTATTTGTAATGTGGATTTGTACATTAAAAGGAAATTAGTTGAAGTGTTTAATAATAAAGACAGAATATCTGTCATGTCTGTGACATAGTAATCCATTTACAAATCTCTAAATCAGGTCCTTCTATTTTGAAGTGGATTGCAGTGTTGTGACCTGTAAAAAAGGCAAAGTCACTGAAGGACAAGATGGCGCACACCTATGTAACAGGTGTTGGGAGGATGCGAGGCAGACTTTGAGACAAAACTCTCAAGTTTCTTTTGTTTGCATAGCTTCCAAGAGTGTTCACACCTTCAGGGGTTTCCGGCTTGTCTCCTCTGAACAGAAAGACCAAAAAACAGAGATGTTTGAGCAAGTTGGGATCTCATACATGGGTTGTGTCCATAAAAAAAACAAGCTAGGCGTGCATATCTGGTCATTCACCATTGACTTCAGGGACCTCACCTATGAGGCCCAAAAAAAATAAAAATGTTTTATTCCTTTCTTTTCCTCACCAAGAAGCTCTGGCATTACAGCTCATGGCGGGTTCATCCATCTTGAGGTGGGCATCAACTGATTTGCATTTAGTTGATCTCTTTCCTTACGAGCACAAACAACATAATAGCTATGAAATGTTGCACAGAGAAATTCTCAGTGATTAAGGCTGACGCAAGTATTTCAGTCTGTCACTTTTATAATGTTTAGTTTTGCCTTTTCAAATGTAACCATTTGAATTCTGGGACATGTAAGTTTGTCATTCACATTCTATCTAAAGGCCTACCAAATTCCATGTGCAAAGTGGTTTTATGCAAAAAGCCAATGATTATGTGGCAGTGATATTAAGTCTGTTCCTGATTCTATCTATTCCCTTATTTCTCAAAACAGACTGCAACCTTCAAAATTAAATGTCAAATTAAATAACAATCTAACTTAAACATACCTTTGTTTCAATCTTATGAAAAATCCTTGTTTTAATCCAAATAAGGATAGATAAATTGTAGCGGATTACATATGTTGACGCTCTCTGCTGATTGAATTCTCATCTATTGACTGAAATGACTACATATGAACAAATACTTGTGATTGTATTAAGACTGTCTTCATTATGTGTGATTACTGTATTATACTATGGAGCTGATTACGAATTTGGCGGTCGGAAAAACCTGACTGCCAAACTCCCAATGAGGAGACCGTTGCAGTGCTGGCGAGCTTCCCACCAGCCCCATTACTAGTTTTCCACTGTGCTGACCAATGGAAACCAAGGTTTCCTCCAATCGGCCCAGTGGAAAACATGTGACGCATTGGACTCGGCGCCACATGGAGTTGAGTCTAATGCTGTCGCACAAGGGGCCCCCCAGCACCCTCAGAATGCGCACTGTCTGCTAAGCATTCCAATGGTGCTGGGAAGGGGGCCCCTGCACTGCCCAAAACAATGTTGTTGCATTGCAGGAGCCCCCCTGTGGCCCAAAGCACTTGTCCTCCACCAGCCTTTTCATGGCTCTTCAACCACCCTGAAATGGCTGGCAGAGAACATGGTTGAAATCAGCATGGCAGAGCTGACTTCAGCGCCGCTATGGCTGATTACAACCACAACCGCTGTCATTCCATCAGGATCAAAGATCCTGGCAGAGTCAGTGGTCTTTAGGCGGTCCACCTGCCAGGGTCGTAATGTGGCGGTCAGACTGCCACAGCCGTGGTGGTCTGACTGCCACTGCGAGTCTGGCAGTCTTGAGACCACCAGACTCGCAATAGGGCCCTATATCTGAGGACTGATCCTTCTACCATCTCCAAGAGTCATTCCTAACAGTTTGCCAAAGCTACTCTCTTGGAAAGTCTGAGTAGAAAAACATGACTTGCTTAAATAACCTGATACATAAAGATTCTGAGGCTCCATGACACCTGTGACAAATGAAAGTATTTTTCACTAAAACTGCAAAATAATAACCAGTTGTTGGAGGACCAACGGAAAAAGGGATACATTAACTTTTTTTTTTATTTTGGCACTTGGATATGTATGACCCCCCTCGCCAAGTGAAGAAGTGACTGAGTCCGTGGGGAAAATAAATCTAATTTTGTGCACAAAATAGAGCCTCAAACACTTTCATGTCCATTTTTATATTTAGTGTGACAGCACAGCTATCTGTCAGTCTATGTAATCACTCCCAAAAACTTGTATCTAGGTTTTTGAAGAGAAGGGCTTTACCCCTTTCTTAATTTTCTTCGTCCTGTGATTTTGATTGGCAGAATTGGGTTTGTCTGCTGATAGAATACTTGTACTGCATTCTTTTGGCTTCTGAGCGATTTCACACCACCTAAAATGACCAGCACACTCAAACTTCATGATGGTCCTGTTGCTGTAATAGGCAGGCCCAGATTTACTAAGATTTTGCAGAGCAGCCTCGACACAAAAATTCATTTTGGTACTTACTAAGCGAAGCAATGTCGATTTGTGTGGCTTTGCCTGGTTTAGTGAATACAAAGTAACTCAATGCAACACATAGTGCTGGCTTGTGTTACTTTGCTTCATGTAGGTGTTACCTGGGCAGAGCATGGGCGCTTCTGTGCACTCACCTATGTATTTTGATGCAAAATAAGCTTTGTAAACACTTGTGCACCAGGGTTTGCACCAAAATGGTGCACCTACCCAACAGAGGAGTAACAAGGTGAAATATCTTATTTTTTCCTTATTACTTCCTATTTCAATGTGTGCCACATTGTGAAGCACAAAAAGAAAGAGGAATATGCCTCTATTGATTATTTTGGTGCAGGAAGGCACAAACTTGCCTGTATTGAAGGCACCCTTGCACCTTGCCCCAAGGGTGCCTGGGTTAGTGCTAAGCAGCCACTAGTGCACCAGCACAAATAGGGAGGTGAGCAGTTCATTATCTTGGTAAATATGGTTCTGTTCAGTGTAATGTCTTGTGAGTTAGAGATGACGGGACCCTTTTCGTTCCTGATGTGCTTCGTATTACTGTGTTGTGAGTGTTTGGGTGTGGTGAATAAATTTAATGTTTAGAATGTTGAGTTCATGCTTGCACGCTGAGGAATTAAGATATGTATGACCAAGCTCTGTGTGTGGTGAATTAATTTACCACTTATAAGCTAAGGAGGACACTACATTCAGCAGTCTCTTGTTCACACAACATAGTACAGCAACTTGCTTTGCTGCGCTGTGTTGCATGAACTATCAGTAAATGTGGGCTGTAGTGAGTGACCATTACGCAGCACAGTGCCTGTGCTCTGTGCGTATGGTAGCGTTTAGTGTAAATGATGGACTCTAAAGAATCTGTCAGTCTCATTTTGATTGCTGTCTTCTCTCTGTTGGTGGGTGATATATCTTGCTGATACCTCATGCCTAATCTGCATGTTTTATGAATTATGTCAATGTAACAGATTTGCATTCTATACATATAAGTATCAACTTGGTAATTTGCACAATCCCTTTCGCAGCAAACTCTATTGCCGCTAGAGTCATTTCTGCAATCTCATTTTTTTAGGTCAGCCTAGACAGCGTGTATGTGCTGTCTGCAAGCCTGTTGGGATGAGTATGGGGCTTTGCCTGAAGCTGCCTGCCGCTTACCATGTTTTGCTGCTTCCTAACTGGTTTGGCAGCCGACATGTCACTTCCTGTGCTTGGCAGAGGAGCACTGGCCAAGTACAGCTTCATTACTCCTGGAATGTTTTTCTGTTGCTTGGATGGACTGTTTTTCTTTCTTTCCTGCGTCTCGTGTTTGTCAGTAAGCATTTGTGTTCACGCGTGCAGTTCGTTTTCCACGTTTGCCCTTCACTTGGTCCTTAATTTACATAATCAGTAATTACAAGTAGTTATGTGGTCTGTGTGTTTTGTAGATTTTTTGTGGCTTTATAGAATGAATCCTCAACAGCTGCTCTCCTCTCACAGCCGGAGAGCCGATACTACAATATTCACTGCACTTGGGGAAACTCATCCCATAATATTTTGCAGGCATTCCTTTTACAACACATTTTGGCCATAACTCAGCCTGTGTAGATGCAGAAAGACAGGCTCGGTATTTTCACCATACCCCGTCCTTGTGTTCTTTTAAAGGCCGTGACACAGGTCATATATGGTTTCAAAGGGCGCTGTTAATAATGTAGCCCAACTCCCTGACACAGGCCATTACATAATGGTGGGATTTAGTTACATATCAATTTCACAACTATTCAAATGAGAGTGTCTATTACTACATTCATCGGAGCAGTCAGACAGGATCACAGATGTAATCTCTTTAAGAGTGGAGGAAAATAGCCATCTAACTGTAACCCCAGTTCACAATCATTTGGTGCGATAGTTCTGTGGGTTAGGCACCTGCTTCAGATTTCTGTGTTTAATCTGCTTTAACCCTCTTGTTCCAAACCCGGACTGAGAGCCTGCTGATGAGATCAGTCATTCACATACATATCACGTTTCAGTACTTCTAGCAGGGTGTTGTACTACCTACGATATAGATCTCTGTGCTGCTGGATGTTACAGGTCACTCAGTAAGGCAGGTCAGTGGGTTGAGTGCCTGCTTCGGAAATAACTGAGATGCCCACATTGCACTACTTGTAGGATAGCTCATTGTGTTAATAAGACTTCTTTAGGGAATTTGTGTGCAGTCTAATAAAAACCATGGATTCACTCCTGCACGACTGCTAAGCCTTTCATGCTTTTGGTGATGACAAAAATGAACTTTGGTTTGGCTGATGGAACACCATCTTGTTTATAGTGTTCAGAGGTGTTATCACTATTATCTTTCTTTCTGGTTCCCACTTCTTTTACATGTAACACATTCTCTTTTCCAATTCTGAGTTTGCAAATTAAGAACCTTCATGAAGGATTTATTTTGAAATGATCCCAAGATATAAATAGATATTATTATAATTTTTAACATTCATAAATCCATCAGCGCATCGAAGCCCTTTATGAATAGAAGCTGCCTTTACAAAACAATGAAGATTTTATCAGCGTGGAAGGATGGCCATTTGAGTCAGCTCTGCCAGGATTCAAGTTTGTGATCTACAGATTATATACTGGTTTCCATGAAGTTCAGTATCCTACCGAGCTACCATACTAATTTCAAAGTAATGGCACAAAAGACGTTGTCAACTAATAAGTGCAATGCATGTGCCCATGTGAATGGACTGCATTTGGAATGTTTTATGACACCAGCTATTGTAAGTTTAATAAGCACCTAAATGTTTAGAAACAAACCAACATTTTATACCATGAGTTGTCAGGCCAGAGCTTTACAGACTCTCAGAACCCACAGGCGTTGTGAATTGTTGATTGTAGCTAGAAAGGTTAAACTTACTTTTCAAGGTTTTTTTAATCCCTTCTTGTTAAGATTTAACCTCCCCCTTGTCCCAGTTCTTTAAAGATTTTGGACCAATGTAATCTTCTCAACAGTGGGTCTTCCCTCACAGGGGGAGAGCCCATACTGTAATATTCACTGCACTCTGGGAAATTCACCCCATAATGCTTTACACGCATCCCTTTTTACAATATTGTTTTGGCCATGAGGCAATGGCACAACCACCAAAACATTCAGAATTATGTTCTCATTCTGTCCAGGCCATCTTGTGGGTCACACTAGGTTAGAGGGGTTCCCAAAATCATAACCTCTTCCACCATTCAATTCATATTTAAACTCTCTTATGGTTGGAACTTTTGCCTTTTAAAGTTGAGAGGAGTTTCTGTGAAAAGGGCTTTGTTTGTAATAATATTCTGACAGCCTTGCTAGGCCTGCAAATGTGTAATGCACTATGCTCTCCAAGGGCTGAATGATGATAATTGCCCCAATGCACTACTAACTCAGTAGGCTCCCCAGGGACATCTATCCATGGTCAGTGGTATTCTGCTAATGCACGAACACAGTTTATTTCTGATAATGGTTTAATGTATGTTTCTGATGATGGTTTAATGTATGCACAGTTTATTTCTGATAAACAATGTACGCGGGGCTGAATATTTCAGCAATTTCACTGAGGCCTTTTGACATCAGAAGTAGTTCTGGCAGCCTCCACAGGGACATCTAGCCACAACCAGTGGTACTGTACCTTCTACTGTTGACTCTGCAGGGATATCTAGCCATGACCAGTGATACTGCACCTTCCTCTGTTGACTCTACAGATACATCTAGTAACAGCCTGTGACACTGCACACTTGTGCCGCTGACTCCATAGTTAAATGATATTTAAAAGGCCTGCTAGGCCTGAAAATGTGCAATACACTATGCCCTCGAGGGGCGGCTTATATGGTTACACTGCAATGTTCTTTATCATTCTTTTTATGTGATTATGCCCTCCAGGGGCTGAACATATGGTTAAATGACCATGTTTCTTCCAAATGCTATTTTTACTGTGGTATTCTGTAGGCTCTTTTCAGGCCATTACAGTCTGGTGCCACGTTTATGAAAGAATGCACAAACACAGCGTATTTCTGGTATAGGTTTAATGTGCTGCATGGCTTAGAAGGCCCCCAAATGCGAGGTTGTCATCATTTACAAAGCCAACAGCTCTAACTCTGGCTAATGGTAGACCTATTGCATTGCAAATATTTGTTTTCTTAGTTAATCCACATGGCGAAATGAAATGGCAAACACAGCTTCCAAAGAGGAAACAAATTCACTGTAGTTAATGTGTACGATGAGTTTATGAGTTAAGGTTTTCTCTTCACAGTTTGATATTTAGTATTGGCCCACACAGATGACTGGTACACCTTATTTGTTCCAGAAACAAATCAACCGGGATTTCTGCGTGAACACTGACACAGGGAAATGAGAAAAAATGCATTTGACATTAAGCAGGAAGTCTCCTGAACCATAAAGCGAACATTAAATGTGGCACAGGTTCACATGCAATCATGAAACGGTTTAATTAAATTTGCAGCTTTAGCATATTTTTTTTGCATGGGGAAATCCATGTTTCTTTCATTTGCACCCTTGCATTTTTATTTCAAAAGAAAAACTTGAAGTATACATATGTTGCTCCGATAAATCTGTAGCTACAATAATTTTTTCAAATGCTTGGCTCCTAACATGGGCTCTTCTTCCTATATTTCGTACACATTTGTCAAGAGGAAACAAAGATGTCTGGGCTAATTTTAAATAATTTGAAATCAGAATTCTACACGTGTTAAATCCAATAAAACTACATTTTTCCTCCAGCATCCATAACTCAAAGAATTACAATCATACTTGACAGGTAAAAAAATAGCCTTTTGGGAATTTCATGCTGAGCCGGTTTTTTTGTTTTTTGGGAAATGTTCAATAGAAAAAAAAGTCAAGCGAGCTTCAATGGTTAATCTTTATTTTGACACCCAGTGGTGGGCAGAGGGTGGCTGTGCATATCCTGCCCCCAATTTTCTTTTATAAATTTAAATAATTTAAGTTTATGAGGATCTCACTTGTGTACTCAGATATCTCTGGTTTTCAGAGGACTTCTGTCAAGGGGAAAGATAAGTGAGATTGGGACAAGACTGGGTAACTGGGGTAGTGTGTGTTCTCCGATGGGAAACACGTTTCATGTGAAGTGGTGTAATATAATGAAGAGAGTACCTGAAGGGTGGGAGAGAAGCAGGACAGAAGCTGGGAACTGAAGCCGGTCTGGGACAGGCAGTGAATATGGAACTGGAAGTCTACAGGGAAAATTAAGAGGATAACACAAATACAATCAGGAAGAGGGCGAAGCAGGGAAATGATAAATTTATCATAAATGGCAAACTATCTGAAGTGATTTTATTCTGGGAGATGAAAAAGATCTTAAAAGAAGGCACAGAGAAGATTAATCTCACAGAATTCTGAGAGAATTCTTATGTATAAAGAGTGCTTGGTGTATCTCTGTGTCAGAAGACAAAGCCCCAGAAACATATTGGCAAAATTTGTAGCAATGATAATCAAGATTGTAACATAAATCACTAGAAAAGAGGAAAAGAAACAGAACAAGGAACCACAAAACAGAAACTGTGTTCAGGAAAAAGCAGCTCTGGAATCAGGGCTAGGAACAGGAATACATAGACACTGAGGCCCATATTTATACTTTTTGACGCAAAACTACGTTAACGCAGTTTTGCGCCAAAAAAATGAGCGCCGGCTAACGCCATTCTGAAGCGCCATCCGGGCGCAGTATTTATTCAATGACGTTAGCCGGCGTTAGCCACCGGCGCTGTCTGGTGTGCGTTAAAAAAAAACGACGTACACCAGGCAGCGCCGGCGTAGGGGGAAAATGGCGTATGGGCGTCCACAAATGGTGCAAGTCAGGCTGAGGCAAAAAAATCACCACAACCCGATTTGCGCCATTTTTTTACGACGCCCATCCCCCATTGAAATGACTCCTGTCTTAGCAAAGACAGGAGTCATGCCCCCTTGCCCAATGGCCATGCCCAGGGGACTTCTGTCCCCTGGGCATGGTCATTGGGCATAGTGGCATGTAGGGGGGCACAAATCAGGCCCCCCTATGCCACAAATTTTTTTTTTTAAAAATACTTACCTGGACTTACCTTAATGTCCCTGGGGTGGGTCCCTCCATCCTTGGGTGTCCTCCTGGGGTGGGCAAGGGTGGCAGGGGGTGTCCCTGGGGGCAGGGGAGGGCCCCTTTGGGCTCATTCTGAGCCCACAGGTCCCTTAACGCCTGCCCTGACCCAGGCGCTAAAATCCAGCGCAAATGCAGGTTTTTTAGACCCGCCCACTCCCGGGCGTCATTTTTGCCCGGGAGTATAAATACGACGCGTATGCATCGCAGTCATTTTTTAAGACGGGAACGCCTACCTTGCATATCATTAACGCAAGGAAGGTGTTCACGCAAAAAAATGACACTAACTCCATGAACTTTGGCGCTAGACGCGTCTAACGCCAAAGTATAAATATGGAGTTAGTTTTGCGTCGAATTTGCATCGAAAAAAACAACGCAAATTCGGCGCAAACGGAGTATAAATATGCCCCTGAATTACAGAAAAAATTCTAAGAAAGTTCTACCCTTTAACGATGCAATATGGAAATTTGCAGACAAACAGGAACACATAAACAAGGCAAGGAGTCTGCATAAAACAGGGCAGTTTAGGAAGAGTGCAGACAAGAGACTAGGAACAGTGGCTAACACAGGGACAGAGATGCAGGAAACAAAAGACAGAAACAGATACTAAAAATAGACAAAAACAGGAAAATGGGTTCAGGAAATAAGGAAAATAAGATAAAAGAACAATCCTAGAATGAGAAAAGCAGGAACATAACAGAGCACAAGGAGAATCAGCAGACGTCATTTGTGAACCGCTCCTCCCTGGCATCACAGAGCTGAAATAGCTGGAGGCTCAGAGGAAGAGCCCAGGTTCAAGGAGCGAGCCAGGTGCAAGGAATAAACCAAGTGTGAAGAATCAGGGAAACACCAATGAAGGGAAGGTTGAACTTGGACTTGGAAAGGAGAAGACCAGGCAAACCCAGAGGAACAAGGTAGGAAACAGGAAAGCCAGGAACAAAGTAGAAATTGAAGCCAGGAGGGAGAAACCATAGGATCCGGGAGCAAAGCTAGTGAACAGAGAACTACCACCAGGAAGTGATCCAGAAGTGTCTGATAACAGAGGGAAATGCAAGGACCATGATACATCAGGGAAATGGAACAAAAACCTGAACCAGAAGGTCAAGAGAGACTAAGGACCTCATTACGAGTTTGGCAGTCCTAGGACCACCAAACTCAAAGGTACGGTCTGACTGCCGCAATCCTGGCAGTGTGATGGCCAGATTATGATCCTTTTGGTCCGACTGCCAGGAGACTGCAGCCACCACTGGGATCAGAGATCCCGATGGGTTAGCAGTGGTGAAAGTTGTGGTCAGCCACAACGGTGGCAAGTTCGGCAGTGCCGTGCTGATCACGACTTTCGTTTCCGCCAGTCTTTTCTTGGTGGGGTCCCTGCCATGAAAATGCTGGGGGACAGGTAGATTTGGGGCCCCATTGACAGAACCCTTGGAATGCGCACTGTCTGCCATGGCAGAAAGTGCGCATTCCGAGGGTGCTGTGTGCAACGATATTGTCTTCGGCTCCCTCAGGGAGCCAACGCCAATGCCGCTGCTCTGTTTCTGCCGGGCATCATAATACAACGGTGTTGAGTACGCCGGCCTGATGGCTGCCTCTCCACCACCGTATTGGAGTTCAGGCAGTTCAACCACCGAACTCGCAATCAACCCCTAAGTGTGCTGAGTGGAGATGTGTATATTTTCCTATACTGACATAAAGGCTGTTTTTCAATGAACCGTCATGGGAGACCTATTGTGGCTCAATTGCAGCATCCTGACATTGGTGGTTCTTAGGGATCCAGAGTCCACCAATCTAATTTAAAATATAATATACCCCTATTTCTTGCTGTCAATTGCCATGTGTAGTGGTTTTTGGCTGTAGGGTGTTACCTCATGCCATAGCGTGCACCCTGTTGAACCTTCACACTAGTAATGGGCTGTAAGTACCTGGTCAAAAGTCATTGTAAGAAGTTGGGTTCCTGGTTTAGAGGGGTAGAAGACCCACTCTGGCAAAACCTCAATCATTGTCAGTGTGGACCACAAAAAGTCATTAAATTAACACGTGTTTAACCTTCTGGTGGCTTCGCACAAAGCAGTCAAACTTAACTTAGAGAGAATGTTTAACATATTCATATAGCATACAAATAGTAATAAAATGGAAACACAACACACAGGAAATCCCAATCCAACTGAGAAAAATAGAGTAAATGTTAATACATAAGAT
Source organism: Pleurodeles waltl (assembly GCF_031143425.1). Classification (NCBI taxonomy): domain Eukaryota; kingdom Metazoa; phylum Chordata; class Amphibia; order Caudata; family Salamandridae; genus Pleurodeles; species Pleurodeles waltl. The sequence goes on from NC_090444.1 coordinate 295,425,867, forward strand.
GATACCAGAAGGACAAGATTCCAGCTACTAAAATTGGACATAATTCATTTTGAAATTTTAAGTAAACATAACACCTAAAAGAACAAAGTCCCACTCATGGACATCTGGGTCTGCTAGACAGGAGTAAGTCATAGGTTCAGGCTGATTTTGATGGTGCACGGGTCGGATAGAGGGACCTGGTTAGTCCTGCTTAATGAGTTACCTTCTCAAAGTCCAGCATGAAGAGGTCTGTTCAAGGTCCATTCATAGTGGGGAAGGCTGCTAGGAGCAGGACCATCTGGATGGCCATTGCTGTAGAATGAAAAGTCAGTCTGGAGTTGTTGATGGTTGTTGCTGGAACTTTGTGTTGGCGGTCACCATGGGCTGTTTGTACCATGAAGTGCAGATCTCGCATTGCTGGTTGTCGCTAACAGGTGCTGTAGAGTAAAGAGTAGGTTTTCTCCAGAGCTTCGCAGCATTAGCAGTCATTGCAGGCACAAGTCTCAGTGCAAAGGATCCTTAAGAAGCAGGGCAACTCTCCGGCTGCAGGACAGTCCTCCCCTGTAGGGCAGTCTGTCTTCTGTAAGGTTCAGGAGTGTTCTGCAGAGTGGTTTTGGAGGTCCAATATTTATAGCTTGTGCCAGCCTTTTTGTGAGGGAATTTCCTATACTACCCTCACATCTGATTCTGGGACGTTCTTCACTTCCTTTGTCAAGGCTCTAAGAAGTCAATATTGGTCCAGAGTGATTCGAGTTCTAGTTAAAGAAGCTCACAATGTGCGGCTTTTGTTCGCAGGTGTTGCTTTGTGAAAAACATTGGAATGTTGGGGCTCCGGGCTTTTACTAGAGCCTGGAACATTCCATTGTCTTCAATGGAGCTCCCAACATTTCAGTGTTCTAATGAGGCCTATTGATGTCTGTTATGACAGTTAAAGGTCCTGAGCTTTGGTCATAGGCCCGGGCTTCTGCAGAGGGCCTATGAAAAAATAGGGAAGGCCTTTAATAACTGGTATTTCCCTAGACCGAAGGGCTATAATGCTAAAAGAACATTCCACCCATTGAGTGTAGACTGTTCTAAGTTAAAAAGGAGAGAAACAGATAGAAAAACATTGTAATATTGGGGTCAGCCACTGTACCTGTCAATATTGGTCCAGAGTGATTCGAGTTCTATTTAAAGAAGCTCTCAATGTTCCAGTTTACGTCCTGTTGCATATCACAAGTCACCACGTTTTAGAGATAGCATTCCAAAAACCTATGGCATTCTGGGCATATTTATCTCAATTGAAAATCTGGACTAACACACTGCAATCAATGGTTTGTAATGGGAAAGTGCAGAACTTGAATTCTCGGTCGCTTGGGACGTTGAGTAAATGGTAAGCCTATGGCCCTGATTAACAGGTAGGGGGTAAATTCAAAATTCTTGAGTCTGGTAGGGACTAGAATTCCAAATAAAAAGGTAATTGCAACACTTCCCTCCTGAGTTTTCCCCAGGCATATATTGACAGATCAAACCTGCTGAAATGTACCAGAGGAAAATGTGCGGTAAGTGAAGAATTCGGTCTGAAAAACATCATTTTCCTTTGCAAATTGCAATTTTCTGGCGAACAACATGGAGCTGCATCCGGTAAAAAATTACAACCAGAGGTATTGGCATTTATTGGGTGCCGTAAATACCTCATCCTCTACTGTACTTATAACTAAGGCAAATTTATAATAGAATTTAATGCAACAAAGTAAAATGTTTGAGATGTGTAGACACTGGATGTGTAATGCAAATCACAATATGATTTCAATTTCATTCAAAAACGAGTGCTTGAATATATCAGTAAGCTAGGTGATGGTCGAACTGGGCTCTGTGCATGCGATGAGTTACTGTCTAGACTCAGGATACCTATCAATAATGGCACTTGGTCAGTAAATCCTAAAGTAAGGCAGACTGCGTGCTGAGACAATAATACATTTAGCTCAGTGCCTGCCTAATTTCCTCCAGTGCTCGGCGTATTCAAGACGGCAGCATATAAAAGACTCGCTTGCTGGAAATTTCCGAGATTCCCTGCAGAAACAGACTGCCCACTGATTTGCAGAGGTAATCATTTTCACAGCAGCATTCACATTTCAAAGCAAGTAGCCTGCATTGTTATTGTCACTGTTCTTATTATGTATCACTTTCACATTGCCTACTGCACAGGTGTACACTGTAATAATAAACAGACAAGTTCTCATAAAGCTCTTGAAGCTTTGCTGTATTATCTGCGTTATTTGTGTGAATGTGTGGATAGGTATGTGCTTTTGGGGGCAGGTACTACTTGCCAAACTTACAAGGCCCTAGCGCCTCCTTGCGCCACATTAGTGTAATTTTTGAGACACTAATATGGCTCAACGAGGCAAAAATCGCTGCGCCATATTTACAAAGTGGCGCAATGCATGCATTGTGTCACTTGCCGACCCCTTGCACCATATTACAGTATACCTGTGCCAGGCATAATGTATGCAAGGGGGACATTCAGGTATTCCAAGGCCAATAAAAGTGTCACAATGAAATCTACAAGATTACATTGTGCTATTTTTGGCCTCATTTTTAACACCTGCTCAAAGCAAGCGTTACAAGGATGCACCCATTGAAGGCTTTGGGCCGCCTTGCACTTTGCTGTACTAGCGTAAAAATTTTTTACGCTAGTGCAGCAAAGTGCCAAAATAGCGTAAAAAATATTGACGCTATTGACCTAACATGCACCATGGTGTAAACCCATGGTGTCGTTAGGTGGCGGTGTGGGGGTGCAAGAAGTCTAGCGCATCAGTACTAACACCTTCGCTGCCAGGCCTTTTCCCCTCCTGTGCTGAGCCTTTTTTTGGCTAGTTGGGCCAGTTTGCGCTTAGGCCCTCATAAAGTTTTCTCCACATAAGCTAACCATGCCAAATTTGCGTCCTTTTTTTCTAACATCCTAGGGATTCTAGAGGTACTCAGACTTTGTGGGTTTCCCTGAATAAGACCAAGACATTATCCAAAATACAGCGAAAATTCGGTTTTTACAAAAAAAATGGGAACAAAGGGCTGCAGAAGAAGGCTTGTGGTTTTTTCCCTGGAACAGGCAGACTTGAATCAGAAAACCACATTTTTCAACACAATTTTGACATTTTCTGGGACATACCCCATTTTTACTATTTTTTGTACTTTTAGCCTCCTTCCAGTTAGTGACAGAAATGGGTGTAAAACCTATGCTGGATCCCAGAAAGCTAAACATTTCTGAAAAGTAGATCAAATTCTGAATTGAGCAAGGGGTAATTTGTGTTAATTCTACAAGTGTTTCCTACCGAAAATAACAGCTGAAATAAAAAAATATTAAAATTGAGGTGAAAAAAACAGCAATTTTTCTCCACGTTTTACTCTGTAATTTTTTCCTGCGATGTCAGATTTTTAGAAAGTAATAAACCATTACGTCTGCTGGACTCTTCTGGTTGCGGGGATATAAAGGGCTTGTAGGTTCATCAAGAACCCTAGGTACCCAGAGCCAATAAATGAGCTGCACCTTGCAATGGGTTTTCATTCTAAACCTGTATACAGCAATTCTATTGCTGAAATATAAAAAGTGAAAAATAGGTATAAAAAAAACCTTTGTATTTTCAAAATGGGCACAAGATAAGGTGATGAGAAACAGTGGTTATTTGCACATCTCTGAATTCCGGGGTGCCCATACTAGCATGTGAATTCAAATAGACGCCTTTTTTACACACTGTCTTACATTTGGATGGAAAAAATGTAGAGAAATACAAGGGGCAATAACACTTATTTTGCTATTCTGTGTTCCCCCAAGTCTCTCAATAAAAATGGTCCTTCACTTGCGTGGGTAGGCCTAATGTTCGCGACAGGAAACACAACATGTGCACATCACATTTTTACATTGAAATCTGACATGTTTTTTTGCAAAGTGCCTAGCTGTAGATTTTGGCCTCTAGCTGTTACCCAGAATCCTTTGCAAACCTCAAAATGTTGTCAAAAAACACTTTTTCCTCTCATTTCGGTGACAGAACGTTCTGGAATCTGAGAGGAGCCACACATTTCCTTCCACCCAGCATTCCCCCAAGTCTCCTGATAAAAATAGTACCTTACTTGTGTGGGTAGGCCTAGCACCTGCAACAGGACATGCCCTAAAACACAACATAGACACATCACATTTTCCCAAAGAAAACACAGCTACCTAGCTGTGGATTTTCGCCTTTAGCTCAGCCAGCACCTAGGGAAACCTACCAAACCTGTGCATTTTTGAGAACTAGACACCTAGGGGAATCCAAGATGGGGTGACTTGTGGGGCTGTGACCAGGTTCTGTTACCCAGAATCCTTTGCAAGCCTCCAAATTTGGCCAAAATAACACTTTTTGCTCTCATTTCGGTGACAGAAAATTCTGGAATCTAAGATGAGCCACAAATTTCCTTCTCCCTATCATTTCCATATGTCTCCCGATACAAATGGTACCTCACTTGTGTGTGTAGGCCTAGCGCCTGCAACAGGTAGTACCCCAAAGCACAACGTGGACACATCACATTTTCCCCAAGAAAACAGACCTGTTTTTTGCAAATTGCCTAGTTGTGGATTTTGGCCTCTGGCTCAGCTGGCACCTAGGGAAACATATCAAACCTGCACATTTTTTAAAACTAGACACCTAGGGGAATCTAAGATAGGGTGACTTGTGGGGCTCTGACTAGGTTCTGTTACCCAGAATCCTTTACAAACCTCAAGATTTGGCCCAAAAAAAACTTTTTCCTCTCATTTCGGTGACAGAAAGTTCTGGAATCTGAGAGGAGCCACAAACTTCCTTCCACCCAGCATTCCCCCAAGTCTCCTGATAAAAATGGTACCTCACTTGTGTGGGTAGGCCTAGCACCCACAACAGGAAATGCCCCAAAACACAACGCGGACACATCACATTTTCCCAAAGAAAACAGAGCTGTTTTTTGCAAAATGCCTAGCTGTGGTTTTCGCCTCTAGCTCAGCCGGCTCCTGGGGGAACCTACCAAACCTGAACATTTTTAAAAACTAGACACCTAGGGGAATCCAAGATGGGGTGACTTGTGGGGCTCTGATCAGGTTCTGTTACCCAGAATCCTTTGCAAACCTCAAAATGTTGTCAAAAAAACACTTTTTCCCCTCATTTCGGTGACAGAAAGTTCTGGAATCTGAGAGGAGCCACACATTTCCTTCTACCCAGCATTCCCCCAAGTCTCCTGATAAAAATGGTACCTCAATTGTGTGGGTAGGCCTAGCACTCGCAACAGGAAATGCCCCAAAACAAATGCGGACACATCACATTTTCCCAAAGAAAACAGAGCTGTTTTTTGCAAAGTGCCTAGCTGTGGTTTTCGCCTCTAGCTCAGCCGGCACCTTGGGGAAACCTAGCAAACCTTTCAATTTTTGAAAACTAGACACCTAGGGGAATCCAAGATGGGGTGACTTGTGGAGCTCTGACTAGGTTCTGTTACACAGAATCCTTTGCAAGCCTCAAAATTTGGCCAAAAAAACACTTTTTCCTCTCATTTCGGTGACAGAAAGCTCTGGAATCTGAGCTGAGCTGCAAATTGCCTTCCACCCAGCGTTTACCCATGTCTCCAGATAACAATGGTACCTCACTTGTGTGTGTAGGCCTAGGGCCTGCGACAAGAAATACCCCAAAACACAGTTTGGACACATCATATTTCCCAAGGAAAACAGAGCTGTTTTTTGCAAAGTGTAGGTGGGCCAAGTGCCTGTGACAGGGAAGAGCCAAAAACATGTAGAAAATTTGAGGGGAAACCAAAGTGGGTCCAAAAGGGCAGTTTGAAAAAAAACATTTTTAGGCTGACAAGTGCAGCAGAAATTTTATCGGTATAGATGAGACAATGTTGGGTGGTAGGAATTTTGTGGATTCCTGCAGATTCCGGAGGGTTCCATCACAAAAATTTGGGAAAAATGTGTAATTTACAGCAAAGTTGGAGGTTTGCAAGGCATTGTGGGTAAGAAATTGGTATGGGGTGCATGTGAAGCACACCACCCTGGAATCAACCAGATGTTTAGTTTTCAGATGTGTCTAGTTCTTGTGGATTTTTCTACATGGCAGAGTCCCAAAGTCAAAAAAGTGCAGCTCTCACCATTCCAAGTGGGACGATTTTGAGAGTTACAAGCTCCCATGGCCCAAATGTAAAACCAAAACCCAAAATAATCAAATATCCTCTTGCTTGCTGTGGGATAAGATGTGCGGGGGAGAGCTGAAAAACTCTTACCCCCTTCAGTTGGGGTGGGGGCATAACCAGACCCATACTGGTTGGTAGCCACCACCCCACTATATATATATTTTTTTATTCCATGGCATCTAGTCGACTTTTTGCCCCCGGGGTCTTCATCAGGGTAGTTGCTCCATCTGCCCACTGGTGGGCAGAACAACTTTGGCCCCATTTATTTGGGGTAGGGGTATGGCCATACCCCCACCCTCTTATTTTGAAACAAAAATCTTCCCTGGCCATTTCTCAAAAGAGTGTAAGTTCTTATATTTACATGTTTCCTTGCACTTTATTGCTTGGTTTTACTCAAGAGAAAGTGTCACTCTAAATGTCACACATTGGATGTTGAATATCCCTTGGGGCAGATGGGTATGTGCCCCCATGGGGAGCAACCCTTGCCCAAGGGGATGCCCCCCAAACAAAACATACACATACACACACACCAAACCCTGGTGTCTAGTTCTTTCTAACAAAAATAGGCTGATCTACCCCCAAGGGGGGCAGAAATGGCCTAAATACAATTTGCTCCCCAGGGGAGCGACCCTTTCCTAAGGGGTCACTCCCCATACATAAAAACATAAAGTAAATAAATATATATATATCCCTGGTGTCTAGAGGGTTCTGTCCCCTCTTGAGGCAGATCGGCCTAATTATATTAGGCCGATCAGCCTCTGTGGAGCAGAAAAGGCAAAAAATATTTTGCCCCCTCCTGGGGAGCTACCCTTGCCCAAGGGGCTGCTCCCCTGATGCGTTAGTATTAAAAAAAAACAATCCATGGTGTCTAGTGGCTTCTGCTTCGAGGGGCCGCTCCCCTTATGGGTAATTATATAAAAAAAATCCTTGGTGTCTAGTGGTTTCTGCCCCCCCGGGGGCAGAAATTTCCTAAAAATAATTTGGTCCCAGGGGATCGACCCTTGCCTAAAGGGTCGCTCCCCATATAAAAAAAATAATAAATAAACAATTTTTTCCCCCCTGGTGTCTAGGGGTATTCTGCCCCCATCCCCCCCCCCCGGGGGCAGAAATGGCCTAAAAATATTTTGCCCCCCCCCAGGGAGTGGCCCTTGCCTAAGGGGTCGCTCCCCACATATAATAAAAAAAAAAAATATATATATATATATATATGTATATATATATATATATATATATATATATATATATATATATATATATTCCTGGTGTCTAGGGGTTTTCTGTCCCCCATGGTGGCAGATCGGCCTAATTATATTAGGCCAATCTGCCCCCTGTGGGGACAGAAATGGGCTAAAAACAATTTCGCCCCCCAGGGAGCGACCCTTGCCTAAGGGATCGCGCCCTACACATGAAAGAAAAAGAAATAGCCCTGGTGTCTAGGGTTTTTCTGCTCCCCCGGGGGCAGATCAGCTTGATTATATTAGGCCGATCTGCCCCCATGGGGCAGAAATGGCTTAAAAATGGTTTGGCCCCCTGGGGCTGCTTGCCCCTTGAGAATAACAAAAAAAAAAAAAATGCCCTGGTGTCTAGTGTCCATTTCTACTGCCCGATCGCAATGCGATCAGGCAGCAGAAATGCTTGCAGAGATATGAAAGGAAAGGCCTTTCCCTTCCTTTCATACCTCTGCTGGCCCCATCCTCCACAGCAGAGGAGAAATGCTGAGCATTTCTCTTCTGCATGGGAGGTGACTGCTGATGAGGTCAGCACGCGATCGTGTGCTGACTTCATCAGACGTCACTGGGGGGTCAGGGTGGAAGGGGAAGCGGTTCTTAAATTAATCTATCCCCACCCCACACTTAACAATGAAACAATTCAAATTCAGGTTAATGATGGTTAGCAATTTCCAGCTCCATGCTCGGGTGCCATATACTAAGCCAGTCTTAATTATCTGGTGAAAGTAGAAATTGCCATCGTCTTAAGGCATAAATGGAATCAAGAACACAATGCAGCCTTGCTCACATCAAAACAGAAACAAGGAAATTATTCTATATCTATTCTGTTTTTCTTTCATTTTAAGGCCTGGCTGTTCGAGCAGTCGACGCACCTCACCCCCCAGCTTCGTCCCCCTCCTCAGCGCTTTGAGACCCTCACGGGTGAGTAGTGCGCTTTACAAATCCCTGACTGATTGATTGATATATAAAGAATAACCACAGACCTAAAAGAAAAATGATACATCATACAAGTTAAAGAAGTGAAAGGGAAATGCATTATTTTATGTCAACATTATAAAAATCAATCACTGCAGAGAGGTTACCTGTAACCTGATACAAACAGCATTAAATCCTGGTTGGTGCCGTGGGGAATAGAAACTTCTGTATTATAGTGCTAAAAAAGTCACAGCCTACCACTAAAAGCACTGTGAACATGCACATTGCTTTCAAATTCTATTGCACACAGCCTAAGATAGGCTGTCGCACAACATGCAGATATTCTGGTTCACTATAAAGCAAGTGTTGACCTTCCATTTCAAGGGTTTTGCGGCAGTTTCAAATTATTTTTAATGCCTCTCATTTCTCAAAAGAGTGTAAGTTCTTATATTTACATGTTTCCTTACACTTTATTGCTTGGTTTTACTCATAAGAAAGTGTCACTCTAAATGTCACACATTGGCTGTTGAATATCACTCAGGCATGCCCCGAAACCATGAAAATGTCACATATGCAATCTGAAAACTTGGCAGCTTAGTTTGTAGAAAAGAAAAGAAAAAATTTAAATGGCAGGAGCTTTCTTGGGAGCCCCCTGCTGCTTGCACCACTGATTGCCCCTACCAACACTTTCAATGCAGCAGCAACATAGCTAATAACCATCCCACTTCAACAAGTGTGACAATTCTGACAACACAGGCCACCCAAAGCTATAACAATGGCATAGGTGGCAGATATTTATTTTTTAATGTATACTGAATTATTAAACACTGTCTGCTCATATCAAAGTTTGATCGACAGAACCACCATGTGGTAGACTTTCATTAGAGCCATTATTGTAAATAAAGTGCAGGTGCCAAGCACCAGAACACCAGGTTCAAATTATGCACTGATTTCATGCAATGCAACACAGCAAGGCAATTTACTGTGTTGCTTTTAAAGAGAAAAAAATACCATATCTACTATTATATGGCACACTTCTGCTCTCTCCTAATGCTGGTGCACTATGTGCTGACTATTGCCAACACACATATGCCATGCTGTAAGGGTATCTGCATTACAGACAGGCTTGCAGAAATGGATGCCTTCCTACACAAATACAATCCTAAGGGCAATTTCCTCTTTCTGTGTGTGATGCATAGGAATGTTTTTATCTATCATACACTTGTGGTTGTGTTAGTTACTTTAGTGCAGTGGTATAGCAAGGATCCTAATGTAAGCAAGGAAAATGGGCCCTTCACTCTTCCAGGTCGGTATTGAAAGATAGATATAATTAGTCTACAGTGGGCTATCGCAGGTCTCAGCACTGCTGCCCTGTGCCTGCTACACTAATGCTAGTGTTATCCCTTCATACAAGTCTCCAAGTTCTTCATTTCTCTTTCCTCTCATCTCCATATCTCTGTCACTCTCATCTCATTTATTTCTACCTTTCACTCTGTCTTTCCTATTCACCTTCCACACACCTTCAACTCTGCTTTCTCTCATAATTGTCCTTACCACCTTTCTTCCTCCCTTTCTCTTACGCTTGCTGCCCTTTATGTTATTCATTTTTTTCTATATTTTCTTTTTCTCCCAAGTCATACCCCTTGCATGTGTGCCTTACACATTATTTTCCCCCACTCACCATTTAATATGCCTGTCTTCTCTATTCCCTTACTCCATGTAATAATCCTTATCAGAGAGTTATGGTCCAACAGGAGTTACAGGGCCCAACTATGGTGGTTGAAGCCTTGTACCCCTGATATTCCAGGGCCTGACCTATTATGGGTTCTGAGCAAAAAGGACAAGAACCATTTCAGCACTTGACTCTCAGTCCAAGATTTCTCTGGGGAAGGGGTAGGTGCAAGGTGATCACAGACTCAAGACTCAAAATACATCCAGCACCTTCAGTAAATGAATGTCTAACCAGATACTCATTTTCTGTCAAAAGTAGTATTCGTATATGAAAATAAAATGAAGTACGACAGACACAAACAATGTACACAACCCTCCTGAGGCTGGCACTCTAGCATTGTCTGGGCAGTGTCCTGAGTCCCACGTCCCTGTCTATAGGCAGTGGTTATTCTCCATTTATGATATGTGTTGCAAAGTCATATTTTATGCCCTGTTCACCCCCATTTTTATGTTGCTGACTGATGCTGTTGGTAACTAAGGGTAGCCTTCCAATGGGCCTGGCAGACCCTGTAAGTCCCTATTATATACTAGGGCAAGGGGGTACAATCTACCTCATAGCCCCTAGTATGTAATAGGGCATGGAGATTAGATGCCCAGCAGAATTTCTGCACTTGCACGTGTGCACTGCTGTGTGCTTTCTGTCCTTTTACATACAGGCCTGCCTTGCAGCCTGTCTTTAGAAGTTAAGTTCATATCTTTTGCATGACAGCCCCTATAAGTCCTGAGTAAATAATATCGCAAGAAGGTGTCAACTACCTATAAGTCCCTAGTACATAATAGGGCATGGAAGTAGAGGCCCTGCAGAATTGCCGCCCTTCACATGTGGGCACTGCCGGAGGTTTTCTGTAATTTGCAAATGCATCTTGACTCTGCAGACTGCATTTTAATGGAAATGGTGTCACAAGTTGACTTTTGTGCTATGGGCATTTTAAATGTTATGATGTACCTTATTTTTACACATCAGGTACCCCTAGGGTCTCCCCTAGGTGTCCCAAGGGTGGGGGCTATATAACTATGAGCAGGGGCCTTATAAAAGATGTTTTATACGCCCTGGTGAGGGAAAAACTAATCATTTGATTTCCCCCCTATTGTAGATACTTGGCTTAATAGGCTGTCATTGCAATATTGTATGTTACTGTAAATATATTAAGGAAAAGCGTAGAAAGACATTCAAGGACTTAAAAGATTTGTTTTAATAAATCCAGCAATTTGACATTGGTGAATTTAAAACAACTTGTACAGAAAAGAAGTTATAAGGCTTTTCTTTCTGTACATCAAACTCCCCTCTGATTGGTCAGTGCTAACAGGATTAGCAGAGCTGCTTTGATTAGGTGATAAGTGGTGTCCAGGGTAGAGGCATTCTGGTGAATGGCAGTTCTGGGGCTACACAGGAATGCCAGGGCAAAGGGAGGGGTAATAAAATATAAAGCCTCAAAGGAGATCAGGACAGGAGGGAATGCCAGATCACCTAGCCCCTCCTTCTGGACCCCTGTTAGACCTGACATGCCTTAGGGTGGTCACCCCTAACTTTTTGCCTGCCTCCCTCCACTTTTTGGACTCTGTTTTTGCTGGCTTTTAGACTCCGCGCACTTTACCACTGCTAACCAGTGCTAAAGTGCATATGCTCTCTCCCTTTAAACATGGTAACTTTGGATCATACCCAATTGGACTATTTAATATATTTATAAGTCCCTAGTAATGGGCACTGTATGTGCCTAGGGCCTGTAAATTAAATGCTACTAGTGGGCCTGCAGCACTGGTTGTGCTACCCACTCAAGTAGCCCCTTACCTTGTCCCAGGCCTGTCATGGCAAGGCCTGTGTGTGCAGTTTCACTGCCACTTCGATGTGGCATTTAAAAGTACTTGCCAAGCCTAAAGCTCCCCTTTTTCTACACACACGTCACCTCCAGTGTGTGCCCTAGGTGAGCAGGGTGCTGTGTGGGTAAAAGGCAGGACATGTACCTGTGTAGTTTACATGTCCTGGTAGTGTAAAACTCTTACATTCGTTTTTACACTACTGGGAGGACTGCTCCTTCATAGGCTAACATTGGGGCTGCCCTCATACATTGGTGAAGTGGCAGCTGCTGATCTGAAGGGAGTAGGAAGGTCATATTTAGTATGGCCAGAATGGTAATACAAAATCCTGCTGACTGGTGAAGTTGAATTTAATATTCCTATTTTAGAAATGCCACTTTTAGAAAGTGAGCATTTCTCTGCACTTAAATCTTTCTGTGCCTTACAACCCACATCTGGCTAGGTTTAGTTGACAGCTCCTTGTGCATTCACTCAGACACACCCCAAACACAGGGTACTCAGCCTCACTTGCATACATCTGCATTTTGAATGGGTCTTCCTGGGCTGGGAGGGTGGAGGGCCTGCTCTGACACAAAGGACTGCCACACACCCTACTGGGACCCTGGCAGACAGAATTGAACTGAAAGGGGACCTGGTGCACTTCTAAACCACTCTTTGAAGTCTCCCCCACTTCAAAGGCACATTTTGGTATAAAACAGGGCCTCTGCCCTACCACCTCAGACACTTGCTGGAGAAGAAACCTGAACCAGAACCTGCATCCTGCCAAGAAGAACTGCCTGGCTGCTCAAAGGACTCACCTGTCTGCTTTCTACAAAGGACTGCTACCTTGCTGTTGGCCTGCTGCCTTGCTGATCTCTTGTCTGGCTGCCAAAGTGCTCTCCAAGAGCTTGGATTGAGCTTGCCTCCTGTTCCCTGAAGTCTCAGGACCAAAAAGACTTCTCTTTTTCATTTGGACTCCTCGAGCGCCGAAAAATTAGACGCACAGCTTGCTCCGCGGTGAGAAAATCGCCGCACGCGACGTTGCGCCTACGGGGCGACCGGAACTTCGATGCACAGCCTCGCATGGACAACGCCGCCCGGCTTCCAGAGAGGAAATCAATGCAACGCCTGCTGTGAGAAAGAAAATTCCACGCACAGCCTCCCGGAACGACGCGCAGCCGGATAACAAGCCGAGGAATCCACGCACAGACCCTGGGACATCTGGTAATCCCGCGAACCATAGAAGGAGTCGCCCTGCGTGCCGGAAAACGACGCACGTCTTCCCCGAGTGAAAAATAACGAAGCAAGTCCGTGTGTGAAGAGGCGGAACCGACGCACACACCATTTTTCTTCATGCAGAACGACACACGTCTCCCCGCGTGAAAAATAACAACGCAAGTCCGTGTGTGAAGGGGCGAAACCGACGCACACACCATTTTTCCACGCATCTCCTCCTCTGCGGCCCTCTGCGGAGATTTTCTACGCCAAACCAGGTACTTTGTGCTTGAAAGAGACTTTGGGGGTCATTCTGACCCCGGCGGTCTTAGACCGCGGTACGGTATTTTGGCGGCTCCCGCCGGGCGCGCAGTAACCGCGCCCGGCGGAAGTCAGAATGACCCCCTTTGTTTGCTTTTTAAAGACTTAAGACACTTTGGGGGTCATTCTGACTCCCGCCGGGCGCGGTCACCGCGCGCCCGGCGGGAGCCGCCAAAATACCGTACCGCGGTCGGAAGACCGCGGTGGGTATTTTGAGGTTTCCCCTGGGCTGGCGGGCGGCCTCCAAAAGGCCGCTCGCCAGCCCAGGGGAAACCGTCCTTCCCACGATGAAGCCGGCTCGTAATCGAGCCGGCGGAGTAGGAAGGTGCGACGGGTGCTACTGCACCCGTCGCGTATTTCACTGTCTGCCAAGCAGACAGTGAAATACTCGTAGGGGCCCTCTTACGGGGGCCCCTGCAGTGCCCATGCCAGTGGCATGGGCACTGCAGGGGCCCCCAGGGGCCCCGCGACCCCCCCTACCGCCATCCGGTTCCCGGCGGGCGGACCGCCGGGAACTTGATGGCGGTAGGGGGGGTCGGAATCCCCTCGGCGGCGCAGCTAGCTGCGCCGCCTTGGAGGATTCAATAGGGCGGCGGTACACTGGCGGGAGACCGCCAGTGTTGCCGGTCTGACCGCGGCTTTACCGCCGCGGTCAGAATGCCCTGCGGGGCACCGCCGGCCTGTCGGCGGTGCTCCCGCCGACCCTGGCCCCGGCGGTCTAAGACCGCCGGGGTCAGAATGACCCCCTTTATATCACTTTTCAGTGATACTTCTAAACATTCTTATTGTATCTTTTATTGTGTTGATCCTCAAATACCCAGATAAATATTCTATATTTTTCTAAACACTGTGTGGTGTATTTTTGTGGTGCTATATGGTGTAATTGTATGATTTATTGCACAAATACTTTACACATTGCCTTCTAAGTTAAGCCTGACTGCTTGTGCCAAGCTACCAGAGGGTGGGCACAGGATAATTTGGATTGTGTGTGACTTACCCTGACTAGAGTGAGGGTTCTTGCTTGGACAGAGGGTAACCTGACGGCCAACCAAAAACCCCATTTCTAACAACCCCTCAGCCAGATACTAGGCTTAAGGAAGGAAATTGCATATGTTAGTAGGAGGAGAGCTATGGAAATGAGCCACACTGGGGTTTGGTGTAGTCAGCTCTTACTACTCTGCTGACATTTCAGCCATCATGGATTTTGGAAGAATGATGCACTCTGCATTCTATTGGTCGGAGAGCCCGCCTTCCTGATGCCCAGGGGCTGGGAATAAATATGTGGGAGGTACATAGCCTCTCAGATCTGCTGCCTGAAACTACAAGAGGAAGAAGGACTGCCCTGCTGGAATCTGGATTTACACCCTTGGCTTGCACTTCTGAGGGAACTGCACCTGGTGCACAATCTGGTACCATAGCCCTGTGGATGATGCCTTGCTTCAAGAAAGAATCAGGAATGGACCCCCTGCTCCTTCTGGCTAAGAGATCTTCACCTGCATCATCTCCAGCAAGACTCCCCAGCCTGGGGTGCATTCAGTGGACTTTTAAGGATTTGACCAGGTGCATTGTGGGAATTGTGGTCCAATTTACCAAGGACCATCCAGGACATTGCTGCAAGGAGGACTTCAGGAAACACCTCCTGAAGTTTGGAGAAGATTGGAGAATTTTGGTAAAGTTGGCACTTTATGTTCTAAGCACCAGGAAGTGTTAATTCTTTAAAAATTCATATCTCCAGTTCTCTACATTGGATTTTTGTTGTTCTGGTGTCTATTTACTCATAAAAAACCTATGTGTATAATTACTACTCTGCTGACATTTCAGCCATCATGGATTTTGGAAGAATGATGCACTCTGCATTCTATTGGTCGGAGAGCCCGCCTTCCTGATGCCCAGGGGCTGGGAATAAATATGTGGGAGGTACATAGCCTCTCATATCTGCTGCCTGAAACTACAAGAGGAAGAAGGACTGCCCTGCTGGAATCTGGATTTACACCCTTGGCTTGCACTTCTGAGGGAACTGCACCTGGTGCACAATCTGGTACCATAGCCCTGTGGATGATGCCTTGCTTCAAGAAAGAATCAGGAATGGACCCCCTGCTCCTTCTGGCTAAGAGATCTTCACCTGCATCATCTCCAGCAATACTCCCCAGCCTGGGGTGCATTCAGTGGACTTTTAAGGATTTGACCAGGTGCATTGTGGGAATTGTGGTCCAATTTACCAAGGACCATCCAGGACATTGCTGCAAGGAGGACTTCAGGAAACACCTCCTGAAGTTTGGAGAAGATTGGAGAATTTTGGTAAAGTTGGCACTTTATGTTCTAAGCACCAGGAAGTGTTAATTCTTTAAACATTCATATCTCCAGTTCTCTACATTGGATTTTTGTTGTTCTGGTGTCTATTTACTCATAAAAACCTATGTGTATAAATTGGTGTGTGATTTTTAGTGTGCTTTTTGTCTCACTAATTTACTGTACTGGTGTTTTTGAATGCTTTAAACTCTTGTTTCCTAAGTTAGGCCTGTCTGCTCAGTTGCAGCTACCAAGGGTTGAGCAAGGGGCTCAAATTTACTGAGACCTTTACTGAACCTATATTTGGTTAGTAGCCCTATTGCCAGTGGCAGGTTCATAATTACCACTACCAAGAACCCAAATTCAAACAATAGGTAACTTTCAGATTAGGCTCTGCTACCAAGCCTGAGTCCTAGAAGTTCCACAATGGCTTTCTAGAAGTGAAAAGGTTACAACATCATACCACTATGAGGTAAATCATGTTCCTCCCGAGGGCTCCCAGTAATCAGTCCTATCCATTCCTGCTGGAATTGCAATACAGAAGACCCTGTGAGTGATCACAGAACGGTGTGGTGGTAGACTAGAACAGATGCTAGCGGTAGTCTTGTTATTCAGGAATGGCAGCTGGAGGTCCTTGTTGCACCTCTGGTGATGGAGTACCTCCCTCTGATCCTGCTGGCAAGTTGGGGACAGTCACTTGGTTTCCAATGCTTTAGTCAATGCTGCAGTTGCATGGGTCAGAACCCACAGTGCTTCATGGTCACATCCTGTATGCGAACAGTGGCCCTCTTTACAAAGGGCGATGATTCTTTCTCTTTACACCGGTACTCTGTGGCATTTGGGGTCACTGACCTTTGGGTAACACATAGGCAGGCTGTCCGATTTGTACAGCAGCAGTTACCTTAATGACAGCCCTTGCTGGCATAGAAGGTCACAGACATGAGCAGCTTAAGAGCAGATGGCACAAGTGGTGCTGCAGCAACTGTCATCATGGTGTCCTCCTTCTGGCATAAGGGGAAATTAACTTTGGGTAGCACTTGGGCGGACGGCCCAATCAGTAGGGAGCAATTAGCTCACACTTTGCATCATAAATCCACTAACCCTGATCCCCCACTGGACCTCACTCCTTCCCGCACTTGCCTCCTCCTCACGGGGCCCTCTAGTCTCAATATCATGCAGATGATTGTGCTCCAGGCTCACGGGCAGGTGATCTTGGGTTCCTGAGTGATGTCCATCACGAAACCAGAAGACTAGCTAACCTTGATCTCTAGTCCTGGCCACACAAGGCAGGGGTCCTATTGAGCTTATGCGCATTGAGCTGCAGCCACAGGTGACTGTCTGACGGCTAACTATTTGGGATACTCAAGCTCCCCTTTTATAATCCATTTTCAGACCCATATCTGATTTAGTGTCTCATGCTTAAAAATTTGTGTTGTGGGGTGCCTTCTTTAGAGTGCCCTATACTCCACTCTGCCCTTTTGCCGGGAAGCAGTGTGTCACTGCAGGAACAGCTCCTTCCAGAATGCCCCACAACACAGGCCATGGTAGGTACTCATGGATCACACCTTCATGTCAGCCTCACTGATAAATGCATGACAAAAGTTACAAATCCCCCAGCCCTATTCTTTAAGATTACCTTACCTACCCCAACCTCTTGCTGAGATGTGCCCAGGCCCCACTAACCAAGGCCATTTCCATAATCATAAAAAGCCCCTTTGAAGTGCAGAGGAGAGCCTGGCTCTCTTTTCTTCCTGTATGTGTCCCAGCCAGCTTTCATGAATGTAGCAATCCACAAATCTTTCAGCGGGGCTCCTCCACATGCCTTACCAAAGGCCCCAGGTTTCCAAAATGAAACCCAAAGGCCTCCATGTATTGTGTCAGTCACATGCACACATGTATCACAGCAAGAATGTGCAAACACACATGCACTTTACATTGCCACATGCTAACATTATGTAGGCCAAGCATGAGTTAAGCACAGCTGCAGAACTTTGCATGAGTAGACTAGTAGGTTCCACTCCAGTGACACAGGTAAAAAGACTTCACGCTCCTGTTTATAGTTACAAAAACACAGCTTGCTGCCACCACCGCTCTTATGCTACTTAACTCTTCAGTAAGAGAAGCAGCCCTTCACCAGTGTGAGGGTAGTGTTTAAGCACCCCTCCTGGTCTAACAGGACCACAATCCATGAGACAAGCCTAGGTCGTGGCACTCACTCAGTGATCCGTGTTCGCCCATGACCAAAAATCAGCACTAGGGATCCAGATATTGTTGCAGATGGGGCACTCAGTCTAGGGGTGTATGTCCATCATCATCGGAGTGACTTTTCAGCCTCAACACTCCCCTTCTATTTCACATCTTGTTAAGGCACCTCCCAAAGCATCAAGTCAGCAGAGTAAAACAATTAATTCATTAATGGGGTCCACTCATTAACTGAGTTTTAGATCAGTGAAAAGGAAAAGTGTTTTCCCACACAATTGTTGTTACAGAGGTAAAGGCATAAAGGCTCTCAGATGTAAAGTTATACAGAGCATGCCAAAGACAGAAAATAGTTGAAGGCCCAATGGGCAGCAAGATCAGGTATAAATTAGGCATTACTCCTGCAAAAAATCAAAGTCTGGCTTACCCACAAAATCAAAGTGAGTGACAGAGATGGATTTAATTTTGTTCAAGATGGCCTCTACACAGAGATAAGGCATAACTAACAAATGTTACTAAATACACACATACAGATCATAGGCAATTTGTTTGAAAGGTAATTACACTATGTCAGTCTGTAGATGTAAAAGCATGTGTGACAACGCATATTACACATTGTTGATAATGTGCAAAGCATATGTGTCTTTAATACACATTCACATCTCTATCTTTCATCATCATTTCAAGCCCTCTTTCAATCATTTGTTTCTGCTTGATACTTTTTACCCGCTCTGTGTCTTTTCTCCTTTTTCCCTGTATTATCCTTTCCACTCTATTGATTTTCTCCTTTATTCTTCATCCTCCTTCCCTCTTTCTCTTACCTCTGTCACTCACCATTTCCCTCTTTCTCTTTGTTCTCCTGATTTCTGTCTTCCCTTTCTCTCTTCACACTCAACTTCTCTCTCCTTTTTTTTCCTCCTTAACTCTTTATTCCCTCTCCTGCCTTCATCTTTCTTTCCATTAGTTTTATTCTTTCTTTTTTTCTCCTTTTCTATTATGTCCTCTCTTTGTCCTTCCAACTCTGTTCTTCATTTATGCTATCTCTGTGATGTTCTCTATATGTTTTCTCACTCTCTCACTCTTCTTTCCTTCCCTCGCACTCCCCATCACTCTCTGTCTCTCTCTCTCTCTTGGTTTTTGTCTTTCTTGCTTTCTATCTCTCTCACTCTTGTTTGTCTTCCATCCACCCCATCCAGTGGGACGAAACACAATGGAAAAGGGAGGCATCATGGTTTAAGGCAGGAGGGCGAGGGAAGCTTAAAAGTAGCATTAGAAAATGTATTTTCAATGAAAGGTGAATGCATGAAATATATGCTCGTCCAAGAGAAGGGGGGATTGGGAGGGATAAAGGTCCAGTGTATATCCTCCAATGTAAGCTAAATAATAACGTGATACACTGTTCCTAAGAAAGACCAGGGGACTATAGGATGATTGCTCTAGAGTCTCATAACTCAGGAGCATGAGTCCTCACACACCCAAATGGGTGTCATGCTTCATCATCGGACAAGCTCCTCGTCAGACTGGCGCTGCAATGTCTGACGGGCACCACCCAATGGGGGGCTCTTTGCCGGAGATCTTCTTGATGATGCCGCTCTCGCCCTCAGATAGATAAAGGGGAAAGACACCGCGGAGGGTTTAGAAAAAGAAAGAATCTAAAATTGGCTCTGAACCCTGACTCGTTTTGACTTTATTCTATTAATGTTGGGTAGAGGCCAAGATTAAAAAACTCAACAAAAGAGTGAAACAGAGGTAATGCTCAACCACTCTCTAACTGTATATGTCATGGTGGTGGGTCAAGAAACTACAGGACCCTATCTCTGTATTGGGTCGACATGTTTCGCGTCTTAGTGGTCCATATGGATCCAGTGACGCTTCCTCAGGACCTAGTATGAATCAAACTCCTCCAACTATGAGCTGAATTAGCTAATTATAAATCAGAACTGACAGTCAAGACAGTAGATAACGTCAGTCACTTACAATCATTCATTGTAGCCATAGGTTCAGTTCCTATTCGTCGCCCTGGAAAATATCAATATATTAATTGAAGTATTCATGAGAGCTGAGTGAGTGCAAAACTGTGTGGCAAACGGTGATAGTGTGATAATAACATATTCATGCCAGAAAGAAGTAAGACAATGTATATATGCTTACCCTCCCATTTAGAGTAGGGGCATCCTGGGATCACGCGGACCTACAACCAGATGTGTATACCAAACTACTTGTTGCAAAGGAAACAATAAAACATGGGGGTAAATCACATTGATTATAATAAGAACAATGTACATACCCCCATAGCAGTACTGAGTAAGTCACAACATAATATCCCATATAGATATTCCCGTGAATATTATGTTAAACATAACAAATTGTTTGCAAATGGCATTATAATCGGGATAATACTTCTTGATGTCCCGTTATCAATCTCTATTCAACACTTAAGAGACGCAGCAGCGTATAAAAATGCTTATGGTTATACAGGTAAAAGAAGGAACAGTACATGACTAAATGCACCACTGTGTAAGGCAAAGTTGTCACATTATGCAACACAAAACAAAGTTAGGGAGCCAGCGTACTCTAATAATAGAGAGCCCGGACAGATAACAGACACAAAACAAACTAAGCTGACTAACGAGCGTACTGCTTCTGACACTCGATAAGGGTTAAATAAACAACACACTCACACGTAGTGAGGGCTACATTTGTTCGAAGGTACCTAGTTGTAAGTGGACAAACTTACCCTCGTCGCGCTCCCGGAGATGACTGGGAGACGTGACGAGGGTAGGAGACACTCGAGAATGGATAGTAGTCATCACACTCACACGTAGCGTCGGTTACACTTACTTGAAGGTATCTGGTTGTGGGTGGAAAGACCTACCCTCGTCGCGCTCCCGAAGGTGACTGGGAGACGCGGTGGGGGCCGAATATATGAGCCCGTGCTCAATTGGAAAATTGGACGCCGGTGCGCGCGGTGCTGGGAGACGCGGACGCGTCCCCGGTGGCGCGACCGGTCGTAAAAAAGAAAGAAGGACTAAGGTTAGTCCTGCAATTAGAAGCCGAAAATGGCGGCCATTATTGAAGGGAGGGTAACCCAGGCGATAATATATGGGTGGTTGGTAGTACAGGGCTCTTACCTCACACAATTTAATTCAGGGGAGAAATGTTAATGAAGTCTGGAGTCACGTGTGTGAACTACTACTCATCTAAATATTAACGCAATGTGTGTGTAGATCTCAAAAAGGTAGTCACTCGATATATTAATCAACGGAATCCCAGTCATCTCCGGGAGCGCGACGAGGGTAAGTTTGTCCACTTACAACTAGGTACCTTCGAACAAATGTAGCCCTCACTACGTGTGAGTGTGTTGTTTATTTAACCCTTATCGAGTGTCAGAAGCAGTACGCTCGTTAGTCAGCTTAGTTTGTTTTGTGTCTGTTATCTGTCCGGGCTCTCTATTATTAGAGTACGCTGGCTCCCTAACTTTGTTTTGTGTTGCATAATGTGACAACTTTGCCTTACACAGTGGTGCATTTAGTCATGTACTGTTCCTTCTTTTACCTGTATAACCATAAGCATTTTTATACGCTGCTGCGTCTCTTAAGTGTTGAATAGAGATTGATAACGGGACATCAAGAAGTATTATCCCGATTATAATGCCATTTGCAAACAATTTGTTATGTTTAACATAATATTCACGGGAATATCTATATGGGATATTATGTTGTGACTTACTCAGTACTGCTATGGGGGTATGTACATTGTTCTTATTATAATCAATGTGATTTACCCCCATGTTTTATTGTTTCCTTTGCAACAAGTAGTTTGGTATACACATCTGGTTGTAGGTCCGCGTGATCCCAGGATGCCCCTACTCTAAATGGGAGGGTAAGCATACATACATTGTCTCACTTCTTTCTGGCATGAATATGTTATTATCACACTATCACCGTTTGCCACACAGTTTTGCACTCACTCAGCTCTCATGAATACTTCAATTAATATATTGATATTTTCCAGGGCGACGAATAGGAACTGAACCTATGGCTACAATGAATGATTGTAAGTGACTGACGTTATCTACTGTCTTGACTGTCAGTTCTGATTTATAATTAGCTAATTCAGCTCATAGTTGGAGGAGTTTGATTCATACTAGGTCCTGAGGAAGCGTCACTGGATCCATATGGACCACTAAGACGCGAAACATGTCGACCCAATACAGAGATAGGGTCCTGTAGTTTCTTGACCCACCACCATGACATATACAGTTAGAGAGTGGTTGAGCATTACCTCTGTTTCACTCTTTTGTTGAGTTTTTTAATCTTGGCCTCTACCCAACATTAATAGAATAAAGTCAAAACGAGTCAGGGTTCAGAGCCAATTTTAGATTCTTTCTTTTTCTAAACCCTCCGCGGTGTCTTTCCCCTTTATCTATCTGAGGGCGAGAGCGGCATCATCAAGAAGATCTCCGGCAAAGAGCCCCCCATTGGGTGGTGCCCGTCAGACATTGCAGCGCCAGTCTGACGAGGAGCTTGTCCGATGATGAAGCATGACACCCATTTGGGTGTGAGGACTCATGCTCCTGAGTTATGAGACTCTAGAGCAATCATCCTATAGTCCCCTGGTCTTTCTTAGGAACAGTGTATCACGTTATTATTTAGCTTACATTGGAGGATATACACTGGACCTTTATCCCTCCCAATCCCCCCTTCTCTTGGACGTATTTAGTACAGCAGTTTTGCTGTGGGATTATTCTTGAGTCTCTTGTAGACCCCCCTAATGATGGATAATTTCCAAGGGTTAAGCTTTGACGATGATATCGTTTCAGCAATTTTACAGACCCCTTCCATTTTGGTAAATGAGGGTGCTGGACCTTCGGGCCCCACGAAAGCAGAGTGGGACAAACTGTCTTCACTGAAGCGAGACTTGATTAAAACAGTACTTCATGGGACAATCATGACTGAGTACCTGAGAGCCAATATAGCCCCTAATGGGCTAATTGTATCTAATATGCCACGGATCTTCCTACAAGACTTGGTCTTTAGGAAGGATTGGGCACAAATAGCCTGGAAGTGCACCCGCGATTGGTTGGTACTTATTATCAATACCTCCAGGCGACTAGCAGAATCCATGGCTGTACAGATCTCCTTTATGGAGAACACACTCAAGACCACAGTATCCATCACAGCGTTTAAGAGCCGGTTAGCGGAAATCAATGCCGATTTGAATGAATCTAAAGAATTCTTGACCCAGCAGAAAATCACAAAATTACAGAAAGACATCGGCAAGTTTTGTCGTGAAAAGGTCTATCCCTATACCAAGGAAGACTATTCTGTTGACACTCAATCCATCTCGTCGGATGAATCTACTTCGTCTCTTAGAAGACCTCGTAAATTCAGCCATAGCTCTTCATCCGACGGGTGGAGCACGGACGACGAGAGATCTCAACCTTATTTCCAGTACCCTCAATATCATCCCGGACCGCCAATGGCTTGGCAACAACCCTTCCCCCTTTATCAACCCCGCCATATGTTACCTTACATGCCTTTTTTAGGCCAAGGCAGGGGCAGGGGAAGAGGCAGAAGACGAGGAAGAGGAAGGAGAGTACATTGGGCCCAGGAGGAACCCCAGATGGTCACTCGCAGCCAGGGAAAAGTGCAACAACCCAGGACTTAGTTGTCAACTTATCCGACAGACCCCTCTCTCCTGAGGAAACCAGGGTGTTAAATAGAGGTTTGGGGTTTGTTCCAACCCCCAAAGAAGACTTTTTCCGCCTTCAATGTGAAATGGCACAATTCTTCAGGAAAATTAGGCTTCAGTCTTTTTTTAAAGACCAGCCTACTGATGGTGCCCCTGTTGATTCGGGCCTTAGAAAACCATCCAAATTTACCCCCCCCACTACTGCAATACCCTGTGAGATCTTGGCATTTGAAAAGGCGGTCGATACCGACCTCAACAGATTACGACCTAAGCATCATTTCTGCAACTTATCCAAAGACGAGAATGACGCTCTGAAGAGGCTGGCAGCTGATAGTAGTATTACCATCAAACCAGCAGATAAAGGCGGAGCGATAGTTATATTGAATTCATCTGACTACAGACATGAATGTCTCCGTCTTCTCAGTGACTCTACTTACTATACACAGCTTATCAATGATCCAACCACTAGAATTCAAACAGAAATTCGAGGTATGATAAATGAGGCTGTCAGTAATGCATGGATCACAAAAAAAGAAGCTGACTTTCTAGACACACCATGTCCTAGAACTCCATACTTTTACTGCCTCCCGAAAATCCACAAAGGGAAAATCCCTCCCCCTGGTCGGCCTATAGTCTCAGGTATAGGCTCGATTCTTGAACCCCTCTCGACATTTTGCGACCACTTTTTACAACCCCTTGTACAGCAATCTTCCACTTATTTGAAAGACACTAAAGATGTTCTCAAGCTGATTGAATCTATCAATATCACAGATACTGTTCAAGCACTGATCACTTTAGATGTCGAAGCATTGTACACCAATATTCCACAACAAGACACTCTATCAGTAGTTGAATCAGCCCTGCTCACTGCTTCCCTCCAGTCCAACACACCTGTACATTTTATCATGCATTGTGCCTCCCTAGCTATGACAGAGAACTTTTTCCAGTTTGAAGATCTTCTTTTTCATCAAATTCGAGGGACATCAATGGGGAGCACTTTTGCTCCTAGTTTGGCATGTCTTTATATGTATGACTTTGAGAAACGATTCATACTACCTGATTCCAACCCATTCTACGGCAACATTAAATTATGGCGCCGATACATTGACGACATTTTGATCATTTGGCAGGGTCGCATTGACGAAGTTACAGTCTTTACTACCTGGATTAACAATTTGGATCCCTTTTTACACTTTACCTCCTCGGTCTCAACCACTACGATCCCCTTTTTAGATTTAGAGATCAGCATGGATGGAGGCAAACTTAAGACCAACACTTATCACAAAACTACAGATCGTAATAGTTTACTACTATACGATAGTTTCCATCCAAAAGCACTCAGGGACAACTTACCTTTTGGTCAGTTTTTGCGACTACGCCGCAACTGTTGCAGCATTCGGTCCTTTGACTCACAAGCTACAGAACTGAAACATAAATTAGGTGACCGCCACTATCCTACCAATGTGGTTAATATCGCCTACAAACGAGCCAAATATAGTAACAGAGAATCACTACTCCATACGGCCCCCAGGTGTCCAGTGAATAAATTAACTTGTGTCACCACCTTCACACCATTGTCCAACACTATTAAGAAAATTGTCAATAAGAGATGGAATATCCTGTGTAGTGGTGGTGAGAACATCCCAAAACCACTGTTTGCGTTTAAAAGGACGACTAATCTTAAAGATATATTGATCCATACGCGACCCAAACCACAGGCATCATCCAAAAGACAAGGGACATTATGGGACTTACCTCCAGTAACTGGACACCACCCGTGTGGTAACTGCAACGTTTGTGCACTAACAAAACGATTAGACAGTCTTGATTTAGCACCAATAGGCAACTGGCGACTGCTTAAACATACTAACTGTAACACTTAGTTTTGTGTCTATCTGATCACTTGTCCCTGTGGTTTACAATATATAGGGATGACCACCAGAGCAATCAGAACTAGAATCAACGAACACCGCAGCAATATCCGCTGTGGACGAACTTCGACGAAACTTAGTATCCATTTAATCGATGTACAACACAGCCCAGATGACATGTGGTGGGTTGTATTACAAAAATGCCCCAAGAAAAGCACCGAATCCCTTTTTGAACTAGAACAGCGTTGGGTGTATAAATTGGGGACGCATCGGAAGGGATTAAATGATGATATCCCTTGGACGAACTTCTCTCGCTGATTTCCTGACTTCATTTATTACCAGGGGCACATGAGAGATATGATACTTCTTATGACCATGTGACAGGAAGAATAAAAATAATTTCTCTGACAAGACTAGGATTAGTCCACACTTATTACCTCAGGATGTGTTATCTGCGCACACTAGAGTGATACTTAGTCCACTACACACCGTTGATTAATATATCGAGTGACTACCTTTTTGAGATCTACACACACATTGCGTTAATATTTAGATGAGTAGTAGTTCACACACGTGACTCCAGACTTCATTAACATTTCTCCCCTGAATTAAATTGTGTGAGGTAAGAGCCCTGTACTACCAACCACCCATATATTATCGCCTGGGTTACCCTCCCTTCAATAATGGCCGCCATTTTCGGCTTCTAATTGCAGGACTAACCTTAGTCCTTCTTTCTTTTTTACGACCGGTCGCGCCACCGGGGACGCGTCCGCGTCTCCCAGCACCGCGCGCACCGGCGTCCAATTTTCCAATTGAGCACGGGCTCATATATTCGGCCCCCACCGCGTCTCCCAGTCACCTTCGGGAGCGCGACAAGGGTAGGTCTTTCCACCCACAACCAGATACCTTCAAGTAAGTGTAACCGACGCTACGTGTGAGTGTGATGACTACTATCCATTCTCGAGTGTCTCCTACCCTCGTCACGTCTCCCAGTCATCTCCGGGAGCGCGACGAGGGTAAGTTTGTCCACTTACAACTAGGTACCTTCGAACAAATGTAGCCCTCACTACGTGTGAGTGTGTTGTTTATTTAACCCTTATCGAGTGTCAGAAGCAGTACGCTCGTTAGTCAGCTTAGTTTGTTTTGTGTCTGTTATCTGTCCGGGCTCTCTATTATTAGAGTACGCTGGCTCCCTAACTTTGTTTTGTGTTGCATAATGTGACAACTTTGCCTTACACAGTGGTGCATTTAGTCATGTACTGTTCCTTCTTTTACCTGTATAACCATAAGCATTTTTATACGCTGCTGCGTCTCTTAAGTGTTGAATAGAGATTGATAACGGGACATCAAGAAGTATTATCCCGATTATAATGCCATTTGCAAACAATTTGTTATGTTTAACATAATATTCACGGGAATATCTATATGGGATATTATGTTGTGACTTACTCAGTACTGCTATGGGGGTATGTACATTGTTCTTATTATAATCAATGTGATTTACCCCCATGTTTTATTGTTTCCTTTGCAACAAGTAGTTTGGTATACACATCTGGTTGTAGGTCCGCGTGATCCCAGGATGCCCCTACTCTAAATGGGAGGGTAAGCATATATACATTGTCTCACTTCTTTCTGGCATGAATATGTTATTATCACACTATCACCGTTTGCCACACAGTTTTGCACTCACTCAGCTCTCATGAATACTTCAATTAATATATTGATATTTTCCAGGGCGACGAATAGGAACTGAACCTATGGCTACAATGAATGATTGTAAGTGACTGACGTTATCTACTGTCTTGACTGTCAGTTCTGATTTATAATTAGCTAATTCAGCTCATAGTTGGAGGAGTTTGATTCATACTAGGTCCTGAGGAAGCGTCACTGGATCCATATGGACCACTAAGACGCGAAACATGTCGACCCAATACAGAGATAGGGTCCTGTAGTTTCTTGACCCACCACCATGACATATACAGTTAGAGAGTGGTTGAGCATTACCTCTGTTTCACTCTTTTGTTGAGTTTTTTAATCTTGGCCTCTACCCAACATTAATAGAATAAAGTCAAAACGAGTCAGGGTTCAGAGCCAATTTTAGATTCTTTCTTTTTCTAAACCCTCCGCGGTGTCTTTCCCCTTTATCTATCTGAGGGCGAGAGCGGCATCATCAAGAAGATCTCCGGCAAAGAGCCCCCCATTGGGTGGTGCCCGTCAGACATTGCAGCGCCAGTCTGACGAGGAGCTTGTCCGATGATGAAGCATGACACCCATTTGGGTGTGTGAGGACTCATGCTCCTGAGTTATGAGACTCTAGAGCAATCATCCTATAGTCCCCTGGTCTTTCTTAGGAACAGTGTATCACGTTATTATTTAATGAAATATATGCTCACCAGAAGGAGTGGAGGTGAAACAGTGTAAGAAATTAAGAAGACATGAGACAGAAACAGTGACACATTACTAGAGTAAGCAAGTATACCCTTTGACCCTGTATAGCACTTTGACATTTGGTAAGATACATAAATACATACATACATACATGCATACCTAACCACGGAGATGAAACAGGGTCAGATGAACAAGAAGACAGAATAGGCTGGGTAATTTAAATTTTCTAACTTGTGTTTTTATGTAATAACAATGATTTATTAGTCAGTATCCTTGTTGAGAAATATAAAGGGGCATAGCTTCATGATGAATAAAGATCACATTATTTTTCTTCATTGCTTAGTCTTGCACATGGTCTCCAACTTGACACCAGGTTTTCAGAAAAGTGTGCCTGAACCTAAAATTATGTATACTTTGCTTTGGGCCATATGCAGTAAACAACATTACAGAGATTCATGCTGGTGTAGCAACATGGAGGAAATCTGCCTTTTTTGCGTGGCCATCATTGACTTTTTTGCAGCAGTTCCAATTGGAGCAGTGACAGCAAAGCATGGATTTCTGTAGAGACAGCTGCAGAATCCTCTTCCAAAGATCCAGGACTCGATTGGCACCACTTGGCACGGTAGGACTCAGAGGTGGCAGAGTCCAGAAGCTGTGGCAGATTTGAATGAAATCTTTCCAGGCAAGGAGGACAGCAGGCAGTAGGGTAGGCACAGCAAAGCAGGAGTCAAGCAATGTCCAGCAGAGTGACTGTCTTTTCAGCAGCACAGCAGTCCTTCTTGCTGGCAGAATGTCTTCAGGTCCAGAAGTGTGCCCATGGGGACCCCTTCCCTTTTGCCAATGGATAAGCACCAATTTAAGGCTGGTGCTAACTGCGATTGTTTTCTGACCGCATAAGCGGTCACAAAACAATCATACATCGGTCTGCGACTCGCAGTTAGGAAGGGAACGCGACTTCCTAATTGCGACTCGCAAACCCTTTTTACGATTCGGTAAATAGATTACCGAATTGCAAAAATGGGTCTGTACATAGCAAAATGCTTTTTTCTCGTCGCAAACGGTCCGAATTTGCGAATGGGCCCGTTCGCGTTGAGAAAAAAGGTATGTACATGTGGCCCAGATGATTGAAAGTATGAAAATGCCAACTTTCTAAAAGTGGCGTTTTCAGAATTACAATTTAAAATCCATAAGTTGTGATTTTAAGTCTAGATTCTATGGATACCAATCCATGGGGTCCCTTCTCTTCTAATTGGAAATTACACTTATAATATGTAATAAGGTAATAACAATGTTATCCCCTGGGAGAGATGGGCCCTGCAGTACTGAAAACAAATGTAATAGTTTTTTTCACTACCTGGACATGTAAAGCTTAAAAGTACATGTCCAGGTAGTGAAAAACTGTAAGTACACTGCATCCTACTCTTGAGGCTGTTTATGGTCTACCTTAGGGATGACATATGTGATTAAAAAGAAGGTTTGGGCCTAGCAAGGGGGTTAACATGCCTAGTTGGCATTACAATTTAAAACTGCACACATAGGCCCTGTAATGGCAGACCTGAGCCATGTTTGAAGGGCTACTGCTGTGGGTGGCAAAATCAGTGGAGCAATCCTACTAGTAGCATTTAATTTACAGGTCATGGGTATAGATAGTGCACTCTACTAGGAACTTATAAGTAAATTAAATATGCCAATTGTTGAACAATACTATGTTTTATGCAGAAAACACATACACACTTTAGCACTGGTTAGCACTGGTTAGCAGAGGTGAAGTGCCCAGAGGTCTAAAGCCAACATAAACAAATTCAGCAAAATGGGAAGGAGGAAGGCAAAAAGGGTGGGGATGACCCTGCAGAAAGGGCCAAGTCTAACACCCCTAAATTGTGTCTTATAGAACTACAGGGCATGGTGTCTAATATATAAAGACATTGCACACCATATGTTTGTAAAAGTGTGATATCACAGTGACTGAATGTGTAAAAGCTATGTACACTATGTGGTTTCAAATACATTTTCCACAAAAGAGACCTGAGTGTGACTAAAATAATTATTTGACATCTCTTCTTGGGAAAATGAAAGTGTGAGAAAGTTCCTCTTTTTGCATGGTCACCACAATTTTTTGTCAATTGATTCTGTTGGTTTTTTTAAACTCTAGACACAGAGGCACATAAATCAAAGTTATTGCTTCTCTAGTTTTCAAATTCTAATTAAATTGCAAAGTCAGATTCTGATAACTTTAGGGTAAAAGGAATTTTAGAAAAGTGAATTTTGTGCTCTCTGGGAAAAAAAATGCTTTGAACCACTTCTGCCACTCATCTCACACCCAGAGACCAGAGTCTTGCTTAAAGAAAGAAGACTTCTGACTTCTGCCAGGGTCACAGGGGTTTGAACTAGTCTTCAAAGGTAAGGTATCGAATCTCGTTTGCCTGGGGCTCTGTGACACAAAAAGCACAAGGACGTCTATCATCATCAAGGCCCACCTGACCACAGAAGGCTGGACCCTAAAGTAGCCCTAGCTGGAGAGAGTCCTCATGGCTAGAAGACTGCCCAGAGGACCTGGAAACCACAGGAGTGACCAGGAAGAACTGTCCCACCAGATGGAGAAAGGTGAAAAAAGGGAGTTAGGGTCTGATTTAAGATTTGGCAGGTTGAGTACAGTTCGTAAGCGTAGTGAAGGACTTTACCTCACCCTGCTTGACGGACTACTGTCTGCTGAATTTAGAGATGAACGCTGGCTGAGCGATTATCTATGTCCATTGAAAGGAAGTGGTGTCATGTGGGTTCTTTCAACGTACAACAGGTTTGGGGAAAGGCCACTGTTTGTTTTCACAGCTGTCCATTGAACATTTTTTTATTTTTTGGAATCAAACTTCTAAAGCAGGAGTTGGTTTCTGCATAATAAAAAACTAATGACCCCACACCCTGGGAGTTTTCTCCCAGGTTGCATGGGGGCTTTTTTCCTGTTTCTAACCCTGAAGTTTCTCCTGGGGTGACAAACAGGAAAAATAAATCCTTATATAATTCACCCTTATTAGGGCAGGTGGTGTCATGCCATTCCTCTGAAGTCATGTACTCCATTGGGCCACTTGTGGAAGTATTCAGGCAATGAAGACAACATGGGCTAGGTCTTCCCTTTTCTAAATAAGGTTTTGACAGACACAGTACCCAGTTCTATTTTTCCTTGAGTACCCCGGCCACCAACCTCTAAATTGGACCCATAGTCATTTTTTCTATCTCTGGAGGTGCTCTAGCTTGTCCACAGAGGTTGCATTCAAGGTGTGCAAGAAAAGCAGTTTTGTCCCATTCTGAGGTTGTGCCACACAAAACAGGTTCAGCTGGACCTTGTGGAAACAGTATCTGGCCTTGTAGAGCCCTGCCTAGCTACAGATTCCAGCCTTTTTCCCACTGAAAGATTTTGTACACCAAACAAGTGGGTAAGTCCAAAGTTAAAACCTTGGAGCAGGTCAAGGCATTAAATCCATCCAAGTGACGAAGCAACCTTGATGGCTAAAAACTCCAGCTCTGTCCTCTTTTGAGTTTTTGCTACCAAAACCAATGGCTTCAACAATGACAAATCCAACCCTTAGGGACCCTTGCTGGCCTTCACCTTTGACCCTGAGCAGCTGGTGGATTCTGCCTTCCATACAAAACGATGTAGTCACAAGGAAAAACATTGGCTGGAAAGACACACTTGGTGTATCTCATCTTCACTTTAAAGAGTCCTGCCTGAAATCATGCCTGTGTCCCGGTCAACTGTGAACTGTTACTTATGTTTGTCGCTTTACTTTTTCAAGGTGCCTTTTACCTTAAAAGTTTAAAAATTATTATCTTCATTACCCTTACTTGATTTTGATGATTTTGTTTTCTTGTTCTTGGTTTGTTGTGTTGTGGTCTTTACTTTACAGTTGTTGGCACTGCTTCAACTTAACACACATTTCTTTCTGGTTTTTCCTGCTGATTGTGCCCTAGCTATCAAGGGCTGTACAGAGTTTCGCTGAGGCTTGGAGTGAGGCCTAATAGAGGTTAATTTATTAGGCTGGTAAGGCTTTCAGTCCTGCATATAACCCACTTTCTGACAACCACATGTGTTGTTTGTTGGCCAAACTAGGGACTACGAACTGTGAGGTCAGAGTTCCAAACGTTCCTTTTTGGGAAGTGTGGTTCTAGGCAATGTGTTTTATTTCCTGGTGCCTCAGTTCCTATATTTTCTAGCAATGAAAATGATTACAGAAAAGATAATGTGCACCATCAAGCACTGTTTTGAAACTTATATTAACAAATATTACCCTGTAGGTCTAATATCTTCAAGATATTGAAGGAGAACCAAATGAATAGGGTGCTTCTCATGACCCTAATGGTAATCTTGTTTTATTTTCTTTATTTAGTAGATTTCCAGCACATAGCAAAAGCTGTTCTTCGACCTATTTTGTAGGATAACTGTTGAAATCTGTTGGTAAATGTCAACATTTCAACATGCTAAAGAAAATAATCTCTCTTTTCAGTACACCATCTATTTTTGTCATTATTATTCGTTCCAGAAGCTGTTAATTTTTCTGAGGAATTTTCACATAGTAACTTCATTCCTTACACTTTTGAAAGTATTAGGCTAGTTGTAATTAGGTTTTGCTCTGGAGTAGCTGGCAAACAACCCCATAGCTGGCATGGGCTAATAGCTTTTCACCAGTGAATCTTTGAGCTCATGGTGTCTAGTGTAGATCTGCATTATAATTGGATGATTGAAGCATCAGCCAGATAAGTTCACTACCAGCAGCAGACTGCCTAGGTCATACAACATCAGAATACTCCTGCTGCACCACTGCAAGACTCAAGTTAAGTCAAGTCAAATAAACTTTATTTGGCCGAAGGCCACAAAAGCATAGCACAAAAATAAATAAAACATGCTAAAATATTAAAAGATACAATCCGCTAAAAGCAAAGTCCGCCACAGCAAAGGTCAGTGATAAATTGGCGGAACCAAAACCCACACCGTCACGCCAACACGAATAAGCCCACACTATCACGACCCACGAATCAACCAGCAGTCATTCAACCGCGGTAAATCATTGGCAGTACACACTGCTGTGCTCAAAATACATACACACTTACAAAACACAACCACATTGGACAATTCAAAATAAACACACCTGACACGCATACACACACCACACCCACACACTCACAACACTATAAAACACCCACCCACATTACCCACAACCCCTTACACCGAACTTTTTGAAGAAGCAGAGAGAGAGAAAAGCAAAGACCACACTAGCATCCAGAGGCACACAACACCATCACTCATATACCATCCATGCACAAAACACCACACACCCCAAAACATCACCCCACACATCACATCTAACATCATCTCACACATCACTCACACCACATCATGGCACCTCAAAGACACCCCAGGTTTTCTGAGGAGGAGCTCAGGGTCACAGTGGAGGAAATCATCCGGGTGGAGCCACAGCTATTCGGATTACAGGTGCAGCAGACGTCCATTGCTATGAAGATGGAGCTATGGCAGAGAATTGTTGACAGGGTCAACGCAGTGGGACAGCATCCAAGAACATGGGATGACATCAGGAAGGGGTGGAACGACCTACAGCGGAAGGTATGTTCCATGGTATCCAGACACCAGGTAGCCGTTTAGAGGGCTGGCGGTGGACCCCCACCTCCTCCCCCACAACTAACGACATGGGAGGAGCAAGTCTAGCCAATTATGCAATCTGAGGGCCTCGCAGGAGTAGCAGGAGGACTGGACCCTGGTAAGTCAAATCTTTACTACTATATCCCCCACCCTACCTCCATGTCATCACAAACTCCTACCCCTACACTCACACCCATCACTCCACCACCCCACATTTACCCCACCATCACAACCCACCCATCCCAATACCAAGCCCTGCATGCAACACCAATGCATGGACACCTATCACAGACCTGCATGGACACCCATCACCAAAGCATGTCCAAGAGAGAGACTCACCCAGGTCACACAATCACCACTCACACAAGGGCCAAGGCGATAGTGCAAGGACAGAAATAGAGGAAAACACACCCATTGCACAAGATGGCACACACAGATACAATAATAATGCATTTATACCCCAACAGGACCCCTACCCAACGTCACCGGACAGGAGGTGCCAGCCATATCCAGTCCCCCCACAGAAGAGGCCCACAGTGATGACAGCAGCTCTGCATGCCTGGATCAAGATGACCAGCCCAGCCCATCAGGAACCTCTGGACAGTCGGTTCCCCTGCCACAGTCCCAAGCTACCACAGAACCTCCCCCCTCAGGAAACACCACCACAGCACCCACCCAGCAGGCCCATGCCACTGTCCCCAGGACAAGTCAATCAGCAGGGTGTCCACCACTACAGAGACCCCAGGCAAACCCACTAACCCAAGCAAATCAGGGACCTGGGGTCAGTGGCAGTGGGCACACGGTTCAGGGAACGGAGGCACAGGACAACAGGGAAGCTGGGAGGACTGCTGTGCGTCAGGGGGAGGACAGGCCAAGGTAACCCACTCTCCATGAGGCACTCTCAAACATCATGGGAGCATACCACCATTTCCAGGAGACCATGGACACGATACTGTCCAGGTTTCAGAAGACCCAGTCGATGCAGGAGGAACAGTACCTGGGGATGAGAAAGGACTTGAAGTCCATGAACACCACCCTGGTCACCAATGCAGGGGTGCTGGCAGACATGGCCAACAGCATGAGGGAGACAGTGGCATACCACTGGGTCCCTGACACCAGCCCAACCGAGGAACAGCCTTCCACATCCGCCAGTGCTAGTGGACAGGAGGCCCTGCCACAGGACCAACAGGCCACCAGCACCCCACCCCCTGCAGAAGGAGAACCACTCCGCAAACGGTCTCTGGGATCCAGGCAGAAGACAAAGAACATTGCCAAGACCCCTGCGTGGAAATAAGACTCTCCTGAATGTCACCCTCCTGTTCCACCCTGACACCATGTCCATCCTGGAACTGACATTGCTCCCCTTCCTATGCCCCCTTGGACAATGCACCTGTGCTACCAATAGACTAAACTCTACTATGGACCTTCTTCCACCATCACCCCTATACACATTAGCCCATAAATAAGCACCCTTGAATCACAAACTATCAACATCAGGGCAGTGCGCGCTCTACGGGCGACTAGAGCAAAAACCCAACAATTTCAAGCTAACATAATTTATGCATTGTGCTGATATGATGTTGTTTAACCTTTTGCATTGCAGAGTTTAATCTTAAAGACTTATGTTCAACATGCATATAAATACCTTTCACATGCTATGTACTGCTGCAAGTTTTCAGACTGTGTCAGGGTGTGGTCCCCTTCCAGGGCCTTCTAGGAGCTTTCCCTGCAGCATGCCTGGGTGTGGTTTGTGGGCTGGGCCAAGACTCTATATAAGGGAGCCAGCCCAGCTCCACGTGCTCACTATTCAGAGGTCCCTGTGCAGAGCAGCAGCAACTTCCTGAGCTCCTGTTCCGGTGGCCTACTTTGATCCTTGCCCTTTTCACTTTAATTGGTGATCCTAGATCAGGGCGGTAAGACGGAGGTCGGGCTGGGCCCCCAACCCCGTAATCGAAGACTCTCGAGTTCTTGGGCCTAATCTGTGCCTGATAAACAATTTTACTCTTGTGCGTGTGAATGTGCGCTTGGTCGTTTTGTAGCATTTGCATGCTGATACACGAATCGGCAAGACGCACAATTATTTTGCTTGTGTGTTAACTCTTGATATTAATTGTGCGCTACTATTTTATGGCATTTACAAGGTAGCCTTCGAATCGGCAAGACGCGCGATTCTTTTCTCATGCTTAATTCATGATATTCATTGTGCGCTACCATTCCTTGGCAGTTGCATGGTGGCATTTGAATCGGCAAGACGAGCAATTCGTTTTCTTGTGCTTTAACCCTTGATATTCAGTGTGCGCTACCATTCCTTGGCAGTTACATGGTGGCATTCTAATCGGAAAGACGGGCAATTCTTTTCTCGTGCTTAATTCATGTTATTCATTGTGGGCTACCATTCCTTGGCAGTTACATGGTGGCATTCGAATCGGCAAGACACGCGATTCGTTTTCTTGTGCTTTAACCCTTGATATTCAGTGTGCGCTACCATTCCTTGGCAGTTACATGGTGGCATTCGAATCGGCAAGACGCGCAATTCTTTTCTCGCGCTTAATTCATGTTATTCATGGTGCGCTACCATTCCTTGGCAGTTACACGGTGGCCTTCGAATTGGCAAGACGTGCGATTCGTTTTCTTGTGCTTTAACCTTTGAAATTCATTGTGCGCTAACATTCCTTGGCAGTTACATGGTGGTACTCGAATCGGCAAGAAGCGCAATTAATTTCCTGTGTATAATTCATGTTACTCATTGTACGCTACCATTTCCTGACATTTATTTGGTGACATTCGAATCAGCAAGCCGCGCAATTCCTTTTCTGTGTTTAAAATCATGGTGTTCATTATGCGCTACCATGTTAAAGTATTTACTTGGTGCCTTTCGAGTTGGCAAGTCGCATGATTTATTTCTCAAGTCTAATTTGTGTTATTCATGGTGCACAATCATTCTATGGTATTTACTACTCATATAAAAATCTGCAATGTGCGCAATTCATGTTCCGGAAATTTGGGAGAACAAAAAAACACGATTCATATGATGGTTTAGAAATCATTCAGATTGTTTACTAATCCTCATGCAAAGGATAATACTTGAATTTGAAAGTTGCATTTAACCTTTCTTGATTTCCTCACAGGTATCCAGTCATCTTGAAGCCTAGTCATTTTAAGTCTATCCTTAGGTTGTCCATGTTTTCAGAATGACAATGCTTAGCGTCATAGCCTAGTATTGATTCATATGATGTAATCTTGATATTGTGTGTTTTAACCCTTTGCTTCCTACAGGTCTCCTTCCCAGCTGTTCCCTTCCTAATCCCCTTTTCCCCACTTGGACTCTCTTAGACTCTGTGACAATTCAAATCAGAGTATTGGAGCTGTCTTGTGGTGGAAGTGTTGGGAATGTGCACAGACCCCGAGGATCTAGTGACTCTGACACAAACCAATCTGGATTCAGTCAGTTCTTTCACAAATGTATAATTACAACATCATCCACTAATATCAATGTAAATGTTCATTTGCTCATACCATTGTATGACAGTTGTTGGGCAGCAGTAAATATAGCAGAGGGCAGAATGAGGTACCCAGATCTGTGAAATGGAAAGCCAAAGTGATCTGTCAGTGTCCATAAAAAGAGGTTAAGAGGCTGACTTATACAATGTCCTACAGTAGTCAAATAGGAGAGGAGCAGTGCCAGTCTCTTACCTGTGTGTCACTGGAAGTACTGCATGATGATGTTAGTTCGGTTGACAATATCTTCTTCCTCTGCCTCCTCTTTCTCACTGTCCACAGGCTCCACAGCTGCCACAAGACCATCATCAGGCCCATTCTCCTGCAGAAAAGGCAGCTGGTGTCGCAATGCAAGGTTGTGCAACATGCAGCATGCCGCGATTATCTGCTACACCTTCTTTGGTGAGTAGTATAGGGAGCCACCAGTTAGATGGAGGCACCGGAATCTGGCCTTCAGGAGACCGATCATCCTCTCAATAATATGCATAGTTCACCCATGTGCCTCATTGTAGCGTTCCTCTGCCCTTGTCCTGGCATTCCTCACTGGGGTCAGTAGCCATGAGAGGCTGGGGTAACCAGAGTCACCTGCATATGTCGAGGGATATCTGTTAGACACAAACTAACCCTTAGGGACTACCCTATACCCAGACACCTACTCATACTTTGTTTGTGGGGACCTTGGGCTCACCTATTAGCCACACCCGTTGCCTCTGGAGTTGGCCCATCACATAAGGGAAACTGCTATTGCTCAAAATGTAAGCGTCATGCACAGAGCCAGGATACTTGGCATTCACATGAGAGATGTACTGGCTCCCAAACACACCATCTGCACATTCATAGAATGGTAGCTTTTTCGATTTCTGTACACTTGTTCATTTCTGCGGGGTGGGAAAAATGCCACATGTGTACTATCAATGGCACCAATGATGTTGGGGATATTTCCCAGGGCGTAAATGTCAGCCTTCACTGTGGGCAAATCCTCCACCTGGAGGAAAACGATATAGCTGCACATGTGTTTCAGCAGGGCTGACAACACTCTGGTCAACACGTTAGAAAACATTGAGGGAGACATCCCTGATCCCATGGCCACTGTAGTTTGAAAGGAGCCACTTGCCGGGAAATGGAGCACTGACAGGTCCTGCACTAGAGGGGGTATTCCTGTGGGATGGTGGATAGCTGACATCAGGTCTGGCTCCAATTCTGTACACAGTTCTTGGATTGTTGAACGATCAAGTCTGTAGGTGATAATGATGAGACTGTCTTCCATTGTC
Source organism: Pleurodeles waltl (assembly GCF_031143425.1). NCBI lineage: Eukaryota > Metazoa > Chordata > Amphibia > Caudata > Salamandridae > Pleurodeles > Pleurodeles waltl. The sequence goes on from NC_090444.1 coordinate 295,464,073, forward strand.
GATAGGTCCACCAGGGGTCTGTACATTGGAGGATGATGCCATCTCATCATCTGCACCAGCGGATGTGCCCTATGGAGGAGAATGGTGAGCAGAGGGTCATGTACCACGTAGTTTGCACAAGTGTGTTTTCAGTAATGTGAGTAAATCCGTGTGTGGCGTTGTTTGCCCGTATATCTTTCAAATAGTGCTGTGACGCAGTTAGGTGCCATGCCATGTGCCCCCCTAAAATGGAGGCTGCCTGACCTGTAAGGACGGACAAGGGGAAATGAGGTAACTGCGCTGCCGTGTGCAGTGTCATGGTAGGCGGTCAAAGACCGCTGCGCAATTTAGCATTGGTTATCATTGGGCCCTATGGGTTCCAGGAGCCAATGACGATGTAAGCCGGCGGTGACGGTATGCACCGCCGCGGACGTGACCGCCATTTTCTATCTCTTCACTCACTTGATACCCGACCTTCAACAGGAGAGGACCTACACTACAAATGCTGCTGTGACCTCAGTCTGGAAGAGACAATGGCTCATGTGTCTGGGGAAAGGGCCAGTGCCTTCACCGCCGAGGAGTTGGACAAACTGGTGGATGGGGTCCTCCCCCAGTACACGCTACTCTACGGTCCTCCAGACAAACAGGTGAGTACACTGTGAGCATGATGCCTGGGCAATACCTGTTTGGAGTGGTGTGGATGGAAGATACATGTGGGGGGGGGCTGAGTCCTGCATGTGAGAATGGTGAGTGTATGTGCGTCAGGGCATGGGTGGGAACTGGTGGGCAATGAGTATGACGGCCCGGATGGGAGTGTAATTTCCTTTCATCCTGTACCTTTCCTCTAGGTCAGCGCCCACCAGAAGAAGGGTATTGGGTGTGACATCGCCAAGGAAGTGCGGGCCCTGTGGGTCTATCCTAGACGGAACACCCATTGCCGCAAGAGATTGGAGGACCTGTGCCGCTGGAGCAAGAAGACGGCGGAGGCCCAGCTGGAAGGAGTGCCCGTCGCACCATCACCCCCCTGATGTTCAGGATTCTGGCTGTGGCATATCCGGAGTTGGATGGGCGCTTGAGAGCATCACAGCAGCCACAAGGGGGTGAGTACAGTGTCATTCAGCTGACTCTGCGTGCTTTACAAAGTGTCTGGGGGGGGGGGATGTGGGCAGTGGGTTCCCCTAGGCCAGGGCAAACTTAGTAGTGTAGGTCCCTTGTTAGGCAGGCTCTGAGGCACTTCAACCCCAAAAGTGTTAGTTGGCATCTACAACTAGTCAGGCTCCTGTGGGTTCCAGGTGTGCAGCAAATGGTGTTAGGCATAGTACCCCATGGGCAGGTGATTTTTCTACTAACTGCTAGTGCATGGCCTACTGCATTGGGCTGCTCCCTGTGTGTTGTGTCCGCCAACGGTAGTGGTGTGCTGGCATTGACCATGTGTCTCCTCTGTCTTTCCCCCCCTTCTTGTTTTGTCACCCTGCCCTTGTGTGCATTAGCATCATCTGGGGGAGGAGCAGAGGCACCGGCGATGGAGGGAGCTGCATCCCACATGACCCTGGAGGGTGAATCTACGGAGTCTGAAGGCACCAGTGGGACGTAGGGTGAGGGGAGCTCCACAACGGGGACAGGAGGGGACACCAGCGACAGCGACTCCTCCTCTGATGGGAGCTCCCTTGTAGTTGCGGGCACCTCTGTGCCCACCACAACAACAGGTACAGCTGCCACCCTCCTACCATCACCGCCCTCCCAGCAGCCCCTCAGCGTGTTTCCCGTGCCCGCTCACCCAGGAGGGTGGGCATCTCCTTTGCCCCAGGCACCTCAGGCCCTCCCCCAGTCATCCCTGCTGCCCTCAGTGAGGAGGCTATTGACCTCCTGAGATCCCTCACTGTTGGGCAGTCAGCCATTCTGAATGCCATCCAGAGTGTTGAGAGGCAGTTGCAGCAAACAAATGCATACCTGGAGGGCATTCATTCTGGCGTGGCGGCCCAACAGAGAGCATTTGAGGCTCTGGCCTCAGCACTGATGGCAGCCATTGTCCCTGTGTCCAGCCTCCCCCCTCCAACTTCCACTACCCAGATCCAATCCCCTCTACCTCAGCCTATCCCAAGCACACCATCAGACCAGCATGCACACACATCAACACACAAATGTGTCTCAGGAAAATATAAGCACCACACATCCCACAGGCACTCACACAAGCACCATACCGATGCAGACACACCAACATCCACTGACTCCACTGTGCCCCCCTCCTCCACGTCATCCACCTCCCTCCCAGTCTCATCTCCACTCACACCTGCATGCACTACATCCTCAGCCTCTACCTGCATCACCAGCACGCCCATTACTACACACCGCTCACATGCAATCACCACCCCCACTACCATTCACACGTCCCCTGTGTCCTCTCCCAGTGTGTCTGTAAGCCCTCCTCCCAAAGTACACAAACGTAGGCACACACCCACTCAACAGCTATCTACCTCACAACAGCCGCCAACCCATGCACCTTCAGCCAAACTCAGCAGACGTACACCTCTTACAACCACTACCTCTTCCGACACTCCCAAGCCCCCTCCATCTTCCCGTCCCAGTGTGTCAAAAAAACTTTTCCTAGCTAACTTTGACCTCTTCCCTACACCTCCCTGTCCTTCCCCTAGGCCAGGATGTCTAGATCCCAGCCCAGCACCTCAGCCACCACATCTGCATCCACTGTGGTCCGTGCTGCTCCAGTACGGTCTAAGGGGCACCCGTCAGAGCTGCCGGTGTGCTACCGACAGAAAAGAAGGACCACCCTATTCCATCACCTGCAAAAGTCAAAAAGGGGCCGGCTTCCAGGAGGGGACAGTCACACCACCCACCCAGCAAGACCTCACACAAACACCGAGTGGACAGTGCCAAGGTCCCTGCACCTGCAGCGACTGTCAAGATGGGGAAGGGCCACAAGCAAAAGGGCACATCACCTCTGGGCACAATGTCACCTGGTGAGGGGCTGGTGACCACCAAATCATCAGGATGGCAGCCACATGCACCACAATCACCACCGCTGCTCTGACCGCCACCTGCACTGCCGCTGCCACAACATAATTCGGCAGCATCCTCCCCAAGGATCGGCCATCCTAGGCTGCCGGAGACGGTATGGCGTCTCCATCCACCGGAACAGTCACTTGCACCACGGCCAGCACCGGCAGCATCTCCGCGCAGCCACTGCTGCCTGCACCACCATCAGCACCGCCACGTGCACAGCCGATGCCACTCTGTCGGATGTCAGCAGCATCCCCAGTGTGCAGCCGTCAGAGTCTGCAGGTGACGTCCTGGACCCTGGACATGCCACTTGAGACACCACCTCCAGCACTGACATGAACCAGCAATTGGCAGCCTAATTCGCTGCAGGATGGAGTGTGGGTCTGCCTCCATTGAGTATCATGCTACCTGTTCTAGGTACATCGCGTGGCTGAGACACCCAGGTGAGACGAAGTCAACTGCCACACCCCAGGTGCAGCATCACTGAGCACAAAGCCCCCTCCAGAACCAGAAGAGAAAAGCATCCACTAACACAGTCCTTGGCAGGATGACGCACTCTGGGCACAAAGCCCCCTCCAGAACTAGTGGAGAAAATCATCCACTCACCCAGTCTTTGGCAGGATGAAGCACTCTGGGCACAAAGCCCTCTCCAGAACCTGTGGAGAAAAGCATCCACTAACACAGCCGTTGGCAGGATGAAGCACTCTGGGCACAAAGCCTCCTCCAGAACCAGTGGAGAAAAGCATCCACTCACCCAGTCCTTGGCAGGATGAAGCACTCTGGGCACAGAGCCCCCTCCAGAACCAGTGGAGAAAAGCATCCATTAACACAGTCCTTGGCAGGATGAAACACGCTGGACACAAAGCCTCCTCCAGAACCAGTGGAGAAAAGCATCCACTCACCCAGTCCTTGGCAGGATGAAGCACTCTGGGCACAAGGCCCCCTCCAAAACCAGTGGAGAAGGCATCTACTAGAGAGACTGTAGCTTTGCACTCCCCAGGACCAAGCAGTGGGCAGTGCACCCACTTGAGAGACTTGAGTGACTGTGGCTTTGTACTCCCCAGGACCAGGCAGTGGGCAACCCACCCACTTGAGAGACTTGAGAGACTATGGCTTTGCACTCCCCAGGACCAGGCAGTGGGCAACCCACCCACTTGAGAGACTTGAGAGACTGTGGATTTGCACTCCCCAGGACCATGCAGTGGGCAACCCACCCACTTGAGAGACTGTGGCTTTGCACTCCCCAGGACCAAGCAGTGGGCATGGAGCCCCCTCGAGGAGCAGTGGTGTCGTACCATCATGCGGCTGAGGTGCCCACCCTCCCCTCACCCCTGAGGTGCCTGGTATTTTTTTTGACCTGATGCCCCTGCAGTGTTCTCTCTGTTTTGAGGCAGGTGTCATGTGTGGGCTTCGCCCATGCTTTTTAGGACCACTGCTCCACAGACATTTCATGGGATAGTGTACGGACTTGTGTACTTGCTGTAAATATTTGTATATACTGATTTTTTTTATATCTCTTGCTATATCTGAATGTTCTAATATTACACTAGTTAAACTCATTTCGTTTTGTCCTTGCGTTCTTCCAGGGGGTGACGGGATGTATCTGTGATGTTTTTGGGTATGTGTGTGTGTTGTTGTGGGTGTGGGTGTTGCGTTTTGTGTGTGTGTGTGTCACTCTCTTTTCCCTCCTCTCCTGTGTGCTAGGTGCAGTACTCACCGTCTTCGTCGCCGCCTTCTTTTCACTTTGTCATGTATTAATAGATACAGCAACATGGGCAGGACCTGTAACTCGGGCTCCATGGCGTCCTGGTTCTTCGTTGAGTGTCGAGATGTGAGGGGTTTCCCTTCTGTGGACAGTTTCCGCTGTGCTTTTGATGGAGTTGGTACCGCCCCGGAAAAGCTGTCGGGTTGGTGCCTTGTAATATTGTGGCGCTAATCCTGCAAAGTGCATAGAGGCCCGTTATAAATGTGCTTCAATTTAACGCCTTCTCTGACCAGGTGTTAAAAATTATGCTGAAAAAGGTGACGTGAAATTTCATAGATTCCACTGCACAACTTTTCTGGGCCTCCTAAAGGAAGATTGCCCCCCGTTGCATACATTATGCCTGGTGCAGGCATTATGTGGCACAAGGGTTTACAAAGTCGTGCATTGCACCACTTTGTAAATTTGACACCGCTTTTTTGCCAACCTAACGTCACATTAGTGTCACAAAAATCATGCTAATGTGGTACTAGGTGGTACTAGGCCCCTCCTAAATGTGGGCCTATATGTGTAGTGATGACTTAACCACTTATCTCTACCCTTGGCTAAAGTAGGTAGACGCCGCCTCCACCCACAGGTTGCAGGTCGCAGGTCCTCAAATGCCAGTTCTCATCCAGGCTCAGAGTGGCTCAAAGGAGCAGATGGGCAGAAGGGAAGCCAACTTGTCCTTATCCTTACTTCTCCTTGTCTGGGCCCCTTGGCACACACAAATTACTGGCAGGCGACCACCACCCGGTTTCACGCTCCAACTCACTCAGCTCCTCAAGTGAGTTAGGCGCAGTGAGGGGGAAACGGAAGCACAGCGAGCCAGGGCATGAGGGACGTGTAAAAAAAAAAGCCAGCTCCTTGAATTTTGCAAACTCAAATTCAGGAAAGTAAGTGCTAGCATGGGACCTGGCTCCATGTCTCAATATTTGTAACACTAATTTGGCGAAGAGTAAATAGTGATCTAGGGCTCTTGCAAAAAACACATTCAAATTAAGGGGCTTATTTACAAGCTCCTTGCACCGCCATAGCATCACTTTTTGTATGCTGCAGAGGTGCAAGCAGTCCCCTACACTGTGCCACATTTTTAAACTGGCGGAATGGGACCATTGAGCTAGTTTGTGATGTGCTGCAGCACATTATACCTGCACCAGGTATGATATATGCAGGGTGGATGTTCCCATGTTAAAAGCCATGCAGAACTGGCATATTGAAACTTACTGCACGGTTCTGCGACTTCACTGCATCAGAATTGTAACGCCTGCTCAGACCAGGTGTTAAATTGACACAGTGCTTTTCGTGCATTGGTGGAGTAGCTCGACTGATGCTAGTCGATCAATGTGTCAGTTTAGCACCACAGATGTGTCAGAATTTCTGACGCATATGTGGAAACGTGTGGAGCCCTGTATCATAAATACAATGCTGCCATGGCATTGTTAAGGGATCCAGAGCTGGTGCAAGAAAACTGGTGCATTGATACTGATGCACCAGTTCTTGCAAATGAGGCCCTAAGTGTGCAGTTAAAATGCAGGTGATGCAAAGCATTTAGGTAACCATTACATCCCTGAACTTCAGTGCCATATCCCTGACCGCACTACTGATAGCTACGCCCTTTTTTATACTTTTTCATTTATGTGACTTTCCTTAATTTTTAGGTTTCGGCTACAGGCATCTCTAGCTGTCTTTTGGCTGTACTCATTGTTTGTTTTCAATAAAAAAAAGAGTTGGTTTTTCCTCAAGATTGACTATTTCAGTTGACTCCTCCTGATTCAATGACTTTCCTTCCTGTACAAGTGTTTGTTCCATCAAGGAGCATTTCACCTCTGTGCTGCCTTTGTTGACATTGCTTGTGTTCAGTGAATTACTTTTATATTTTACTGTAAGTGCATGTGTTTTCTCTCTCTCTCTCCCTCTCTCTCTCTCGTGTACTGCTTATCCCTTCATTTTCTCCTTCCTCTCATTACTGCCTCCTGCCATCTCCCAGCTTGCCTGTTGCTTTGCTTGCCCCTCCTCATCCCACTCATTTATCTACTATCACCCCTACCTGCTCCCACATTGTTCCTCTATCCATGTCCAGTTGGGGCCCCTTCCTCCACTGTCTCCCACTTTTTTATATTTAAATCATTTTGAACCATTTCAGGATTTTCACCTGGGTATGTTTAAATGCATGTATGCACTATGCCACTTAGGAAGAGTCTGAATTATTTTAACAAACCCAGACAAAGATGGCCATTATACATGCATGTGCATACACATTGCCCTCTTTAAATAGGATTTATTAAAATACTATAAATGTATTTATTTTGATAAATACTCATTCAAGGCAGATATCTAAACCAAAGAAAACACTGTCAAACCCAATATGTTTTCGTTAGGCCTGACAGCCTTGGGGTGGTCTTCCCCCAAAGGTTTTGCCTACCTCCTCTATGTTTCTGACATAATTTTTGCTGGATTTAGGATTCTGTACACTTTACAATTGCTAACCAGCGCTAAAGTGCTTATGCTCTGTCCCTTAAAGATGGTAACATTGGCTTATCCCCAATTGGCATATTTAATTTATTTTTACATCCCTAGTAAAGTGCACTACATATGCCCAGAGCCTCTAAATTAAATGCTGCTTGTGGGCCTGCAAAAAGAACAGATGATGGACGGAATGCTAAACAATGTCAAACATTCACCCCCAGTCACAGATCTGGGCATTTCTCAATTTTTTTTGTTTTTGCTTGCCACGCGTTTCAATTTAGATCCAGCCATATGCAAATCAGTCATGACCCTCCTCCCCATGGGAACAGTACTGCCTGAACTGTCATGCCAGGTCGTCCCTGGATCAGAAACAAGCATCCTGGGACCGGTTTCAGGGTATCATCCATCAGAAGCCAGGCTAGCATGAATCCGGTGGCTTAGCAAGCACAGGAACTACATCTGGGCATACCCATCCCATTTTGACAAATGCAAAAAAACAGATAAGGGACTGATTGCTGAACAGTGGTAAATATTCACCCCTGTCACAGATCTGGGTCTGAATCCATTGTTTTTTGCTTGTCACACCATTCCAGTTTGGACCCAGACATGTGCAAATCAGTTTTGACCTTGCTCCCCATGGTAACAGTCCTGCCTGAACTTGTGGGCCTACAGCACTGATTCTGATACCCACTTAAGTAGACCTCTTACCATGTCTCACACCTGCTATTGCAGATCCTCTGCCTTGTTGACCTGGGAAAATATCCCTTCTGCCAGGCCCAACCCTTCCCTTTTTTACACATGTTACATCTAAGGTAGGCTGTGGACAACCCAGAGGGCAGGGTGCAATGTATCTAAAAGGCACAACATGTACTTTCAAATTTTACAATGTCCTGGTAGTGAAAAACTCCCAAAGTGCCCCCCTTCGGATAATATTTGGATTACCTTATTACTTCATATAAGTGTAATTTATAATCTGGAAGAAAAACCTTTTGAGTTTGGTGTCTCTGGAATCACGATTTAAAATCACAATTCATGGTGAAGTCGGATTTTAAACTGCAATTCTGAAAATACCACTTGTTGGCATTTTATTGCTCTAGCCATTTGGTGCCTCCTGCCTGTCTCTGAGCATTTGTCTGGAGTGGGTGACAGCTGGGCTTTGTGTATTCCCCCTAGACAGCCACACACAAACAACATTTAGGTGAGTCTTGATGGGCCATCCTGATAGAATGGGAGGGAGGAGCTGGCCACAGCCTCACTTACACTTGAATACGCTGTATCCTGTCCCCACACAAAGTGCGACTTAACACCCTGTAGTGAGTCAGGAGCCAGGGCAGTAAGGCAGAACATCTGTGCACTTCAAAGGCCTGTCTTTGAAATCTCCCCCACTTCAGCGGCCCACTTGGGTATAAGCACTGGACCTCTGACACCACCAACTCTGTATGCTTATGGGCCTGTGAATACTCTGCCAGGAAGAAGGGCTGTCCTGCGGAAGGGCTTCTCCTCTTCTGGACTGCTGCTTTTCTGGACTCCTGCCTTGCTGTGCTGCCCTGTTGCCTTCTGTTCCCCTGTCTGGGTTAGAAGAACTGAACCTACAACACTTGAACCCAGAGTGACTTCAAGGGCTAGTCGGCTGACCTTTTGATTTGAAGTCTCAAAGGCATAACAAACTTCCAACCACCCTGCTTCTGCACCTGGACTCGCCCATTTGTGAGTCTGTCTTGCCAAATGGTGCCACCCCAGTCCTGTACTCTTGAAAGTGGACCTATGGTGCTTGCTCAAGCAGTACCGACGAATCCTCTACTGTGAGAGAAGAAATGATGCATTGCTTCTGGTGCGTGGAGAAAAGCGATGCATCCCCTCTGCACCATGGGTCAGAACCGGTGTAATCAGAATCACATTGTTGCTTTACCTTGCATCTCAACACCAGCACATCACCCGGAGAACCATCACTGCATTGCTTTTCTCAGCACAAGATCCTGGCATCCTCGTCGACTGCAGGCTCTATAACAATGCTGAAACTCTGCATCGCAGTCTCTGCACTCATCAGAACCAATACATCTCCTGAACTGTGCCTCAGCTCCTCGATGTTGATGCAGTAGGAACTCACACCATAGCCTCTTTGCATATCGGAACTGACGCATTGATGCTTTTATGTGGGTAAAAGTGGCTCATCCTTTCTACTGTGTGGTTCGGAACTGACACGTTGCTCTGCAACCTGCTTTAAGGTACTTTTGTTCAGTGGCCCCAATTGGATCCCAGTGGCCACCCTCCACTCCATTGCTGTCAGCCTGAACTTTTGACTTTGTCCCAGCCCGGGGCAATCAGACATCCCTACTTGGTGCTTCTTGCTTCTAAGAGCTATTTTACAGTGTTATCTTTAAGAATTCTTAACTCAAGTTCTACTTTTTGGATTGTTAGTTTTATTTTCTAAACCTTAATCTATTTTTCTAAACTGGTGTGGATTCATTTTGTGTGGTGTTAACGTTTTACCCTTTAAAGTGTTGCACAAATACATTACACATTGCCTCTATGTTAAGCCTGATTGCTCTGGGCCAAGCTTCCAGAGGGTGACTTAAGTTAATTGTGTGGAATCACGTTCTCCTGGATCCATTTGGACCTAGTAGACCCTGTGATACACAATGAAAATACAGGCCTGTTTCTGTTGAACACATTACAATGTTGAATTAACTAGGCCTTGAAGAAATGTCTATTGTGCTTGAAACGCATTATGTTGCAAGGCTTGCTAAACTGACGGCCATCACAAGACACCACCGCATGCTAGCTTGCGAAATCCTCACTGCTAAAAGTACTAACGAATGCACTTATGGTTCCTCTTTCTCCACATATAGATGTATCACAAGACATTTGATTCAGAGGACATTGTGCAAGCTTCTTGTCCATGATTCTAACCCTTATATGGAGCATCACGTGTGCTATATAGAAAAAAGTTAATCATACGACAATTATCAAGAACCAATGAAATGTGTTAATGTGTCTGCGGTTTAATGCTATAAAAGATCATGCATTACTTCCTTGTGCAGACTGTTCGAGCTGGGTTTTGCCCGCTCAGTCTCCATGTACATGTATTTCTTATTGTGTCTTATTAGTTCTTATTAAAAGTAATCTAAGGAAGAGCGGCTGGTCTCGGTTTGTTTCCTGAAGTGTCTGGATCTGAAATACTCTGACTTGGCTTCGACAACTTGGCTTCGACATCTGGTGGAGGATTGCGGTTGGATTTACGATTTCGCTGGCTCAGCTCCTGCCTCTCTGCAGAGGGGGGCAACGGCGTTTTGGGCTGGTCGGGCTCCCTCCGGGGCAGGGTGCTGGTGCTGTTGTGAGTATCTGTCATTTCCTCGGTCCCGTCTGTATATGTTTTAAAACTTTTTTTTCTCTTCTCCTCTCTCTCTCTCCCTCTGTTAGCAGAGGGTATTGTATAGGGGGGAGGTGGCGGGGTGATTTACGTTGGCATTTCTAAATGGAGTTGTGGATAATTGTACTGTATGCTATTCCTACTAGCCTGCTGTTCTTTCTTGTTATGTTTGTTCTTTGTTTACGGTGGCATGCGGATGTTCCTGTCCCCATTATTCCAGGCTTTTCTAGAGTACCTCGTTCAGACATTCAGATGATGGCCATCAGATGGCCGTGTGCTGGAGTTTTGTGTTGATATTATCGTTTCTGCCTTATTGCGCCATTTCCTTCCCTCTTTTGTTCTCAGTGCCTAACGAATTCATGGTTCAGTAGTTGCTGTAAATATTAGCCAAGGGTTTCTGTTTATCCAGTGACGCTACATGTGTGAGACTGTTAATGGTATGGTCTCGGTACACAGCGGGAGGCGCTGTGTGGCCACAGCTCCCAACCGGAAAGGGTTGGTGCAGCATTTCCCAGCCGGAGGGGCTGGGGAGGAACACTCTGGCCGGAGGGGGTGGTGATTGTCCACCCCAGCACGAAGGGCAGGTTGTGCCCGGTGATTTATCGAGTGGTAGTTGTCCACTCCAGTGGAGCAGGCAAGGCAGACAGTGCCGTGTTCTCGCATATTTATTTATGTATTTTCTCTCTCTCTCTCTGCGCTGATAGCGTTGCGGTGTTGTGCTCTGTGGGGGCGTTGTATTGATTTTTTTTTCTTTCTTCTTTTTTCACTTTCTCTCTCTCTCCTGCTGGTTAGATGGAGAGTTGGGTGAGATGAATGGATGAGGTGTAGGGAAAGGGTGTTGGAGAGATAGACGGGGTGGTTGAATTATGTGTTAGGATAGTAGTGAGAATATAGTGAGGAAGGAGATGTGTATTAACTGACTGGCTCAAGCTGCGATTGTACCAGAACTCAGGAGCATTACACCCGCCAATACCGTTACAGTGACTGATTACTAAAACTGACAGGGTCTGCCTGTGCACCACACTCTACTGTCACCACGCACCAGCACAAAGGGTGGGAGGCATGACCATCACGTAGGGCAAGTACCTGTTTTTGTTATATTGTTATCGTATTGTCCTATATGTGATTGAGTGCACTGTTCACCATTGTTGCATTACCTATGTGTCACCCGCCACGGATCTGGTCCGGGTTCTAATCCCATACAGCCGCACCCTGCCTCAGGGCAAGAAAGCAAGGGTGTGGGATCCTTGCCTTTCTCTCTTGACTTTCCTGTCATCTTTTATTCGCTAAAAGGACGCCAGTGTACGCCGTCACTAGCACCTTGGCACTGTTTTTTTTCATTCCAAACTTGTGCATGCTTGCGGTGAACAAGGCTGCGTGTACTGTTGTGTGATTGTAGACAAACTCTCCGCTTCACTAATAACAAATGCAGTTGCCAGTGCTGATTTGAGTGCGGGTTTTCCTCATGTGTCATTTGATATGAGCGGCAGAAATAGCCGACTCCCTGGTGTTTCCTGGTGTGACCGAACTAATTACGTGAAATGGTAAGGGAAAGCGGTGACCTTTTATTTAGCTATGGGAAACCCCTTTAGAAAGGAACATTTGGACACACACCAAATCACACCCCCTAGGGATAGTCCTGCCTACCAAGTAGCCGTTAAGCAAGGACTACATGCATTAATGTTTCTTGACAAATGGCACAGGCTGACGGCAAGGCGACCCGACTTACAGTTTCCAAGTAATGGCACATATGACATGAACAAGTTGTCATACTTGAGACAAATGCTGATTCTAAAGGGACGTAAGATTCTTAACCTTGAATGGGACTCTTTCTACTCATGGGACTATTGCCTACGAGACCTCAGACACACCAACAACATAAAAGCTAAAGTGTGCAAGGAATTGGTGGTGTTGAAAGACGGATTTTATTCTGAAAGACAGAGGAATGAGAAGAGGGAGGAGCGGAGGGATAAAATGCTCGATATGGTAGGAACATTCCCATGTCTTCCTGTGGTAGGTGCACCATCACAGGAACACAGTATGCAGGGAACGACAAAGGAAGAGACTGAGGACGCACTCACAGAAGACATACTGATGGGGAGGTTAGGTAATGAGAACAAAACAGTGAGTTCGGAGGAAAAAGTGCACGTTGAGCACTTAGTGACAGGTACAGAGCCTCCTGAGCTATCTCTGGCTCAGAAAACTGCAGCCCGTGAGCTCGCACATGGTTTGATAAAAGAGGAACTAACAAAAATGAACCTTGACCGATTGAAAGACTTTCAAATGCTGCAGGAAGTCAGAGAGGAAGGGGCCCACATTGCTCAGAAAACGAACAAGGAAAGTGACAGTTTGTTGGCGCAGGCTACAAAGAAAGGAAATGGACCAAAATTGTTGAATACACATTGGAAACAGCAGTTCCAAGACGCGTCCAGGGACAGTAGTGAAGGGATAAAGGGATTGCATGAGATAATATGGGAGATATGTATTTTCACACACCACACGAAGCATAACATTGATATTTTTGACAAGGTTTTTAGACGGAAGTCTATTTGAAAGGAGGAACAGCCTCACAGGAACACAAACGAAAGGAAATTCACCATACGGTACACCGAGTGCTTTTCCCAGCACACTAAGAAAGACTAAGGGGGTCATTCTGACCCTGGCGGTAAAAGGCAGTTACCGCCGGTCAGAAGACCGCCATAACACCGCCGCGGTAACCCGCCAGGGTCATTCTGACCCACAACTGGCAAACCGCCAAAAACCCGACCTCCACTGAAGGCCGCCACATCAGCGGTCAGCGATAAACTGGAGATGACCAAACCTCCACCGTCACGCCAACAGAAATACGCCCATGCCATTACGACCCACGAATCCACGCGGCGGTCTTTCAACCGCGGTATCCCATTGGCGGTACACACCGCCACGGTCTAAATACACACACATCTACAAAACACTGCCACATTGGACAATTACAAATACACACACCTGATACACATACAAACACCACTCCCACACAATCAATACGATATAAAACACACACCCACATCACCCACAAACCCCCCCCAAATCAAAATTCAGAGACAAGGCGCAATACACAGAGAGAGAGCACAGGGAACGCAAACCACAACACACACAGGAACCCAACATCATCATCCACACTACATCTACGCACAAAACACCACACACCACTACACTCATCACCACAAACACCACCCCACACCTCATCCACACCACCCCATGGCACCCCAAAGACACCCCAGGTTCTCGGACCAAACACTCAGGGTCATGGTGGAGGAAATAATCAGGGTAGAGCCCCAGCTCTTCGGCACACAGGTGCAGCACACCACAATAGCCAGGAAGGCGGAGCTATGGCAAAGGATCGTCGACAGGGTCAACGCTGTGGGACAGCATCCCAGAAATCGGGAAGACATCCGAAAGCGCTGGAACGACCTACGGGGGAAGGTGCGGGCGATGGTGTCAAGACACAACATCGCTGTGCAGAAGACTGGCGGCGGACCCCCACCCACTCCACCCGAATTCACAGCATGGGAGCAAGAGGTCTTGAACATCCTGCATCCTGAGGGCCTCGCTGGAGTAGGCGGAGGAATGGACTCTGGTAAGTCTAATCTCAACTACTTCACCCCCCCAACCACCAGCATGCCAACCCACACCCCCACCCTCACCCCCAACCCCCCTGCACATATCCTCCCTGCTAATGTCTCACCAGCACAACCCACCCAAACCAACACCAACCCCTGAATGCCAACACAAACCATGGACACCCATCACCTAAGCATGACCACTGCAAATACCCATCCCCCCCCCCAAACCACCTTCACAACTCCTCCCACAAGGGAATGCCAGCACTGGGGGACAAGGGCACCCACAAATCTCACGCCATGGCACACACAGAAGCAATAACCATACTCTTTTACCCCTGCAGGGCCCGAACGCCAACACACCGTCCCGGAGGGTCCAGAAATGTCCATCCCACCCCCAGAACAGGCCCCCAGTGATGACAGCAGCTCTGTCGACCTAGAACCTGATGACCAGCCCGGACCATCGGGGACCTCTAGACAGTCGGTTCCCCTCAGGCAGCCACAGGCCACAGCAGACCTACCCCCCTCTGGAAACCCCAGCACAGCACCCACCCAGCGGGCCCATGCCTCTGTCTCCAGGACAGGTCAAGCAGCGGTGTGTCTACCACTACAGGGCACCCAGGGCAACCCACCACCCCAACAACACCAGGGACCTGGGGGCAGTGGTAGTGGGCACACCGGCCAGGGGACAGAGGACCAGGAACCAAGGGGAACTGGGAGGGCCGCTGTGCAACAGAGGGAGGACAGGCCTAGGGAGCCCACTGTCCAAGAGGCCCTCACCACCATCACGGGAGCGTACCACCACTCCCAAGAGACGATGGCAACGGTCCTGGCCAGGTTCCAGGAGATCCAGGCCATGCAGGAGGGCCAGTACATGGGGTTCCGGGAAGAACTGCGCAGCATCAGTTCCGCAATGGGTACAATCGTGGTGGCACTCAACCAGATTGTCACCACATTGCGGGACCATGTGGCCCCCCAAAGGGCCCCTGCCACTAGCATGGAGGAAGAACAGCCCATCACCTCCGCCGGCGCTAGTGGTCAGGAGGCCCCGACACAACAGCAACGGGCCACCCGGACCCCACCCCCTGCAGAACATGAACCACCCCGCAAGAAAGGCCTGAGACCTAGGAAGAAGACAGAGTAGGATGTCAAGACCCCCGCCATGCACGGATCCCCCCGGATGACATCCCACTGTCCCACTTGTTCACCCTGTCCAACCTTGAACTGCCCCTGCTCCACGTTCCACAGGCATATGGACAATGCACCTGTGCGAACGAGACTCTGGACTCTGCCATGGACATGCCTCCACCATCACCCATCACCCTTTTTAAACTATACACCAATTTTTGCACTTCAATAAACACAATTATTGCACAAAAACCATCTGGAGTCTGCTATTTTTTTTTTAAACAAATGTATTCGATATAACCAACCAAAAATGTCCAATTACATTGTGATGACAACATACCAGTGTCACACAGCGGTAGTCCATGGGGAAATAAAACAGAGGGCACTCCGTGGGGACCAGATCACTGAAATAGGAAGGCAAATTCACAACTAAGTTACCATACATTGGGCTGAAAGGTCAGACAGTAGAGAGCCAGTACTGTTACATATATAATAAAATGCAGGAGTAGATTCTTACCCGTGTGTTACTGGAAATACTGCAGTATCACTCTGTCCCTGTTGTCTGTGTCGTCCTCTTCGTCTTCCTCCTCTTCACTCTCCGCAGGCTCCACAGCGGCCACAACACCACCATCTGGACCATCCTCCTGCAGGAAAGGCACCTGGCGTTGCAAAGCCAGGTTGTGAAGCATGCAGCAGGCCACGATGATATGACACACCTTCTTAGGTGAGTACATTAGGGATCCACCTGTCATATGCAGGCACCTAAACCTGGCCTTCAGGAGGCCGAAGGTCCGCTCGATCACCCTCCTAGTACGCCCATGGGCCTCATTGTACCGTTCCTCTGCCCTTGTCCTGGGATTCCTCACTGGGGTCAATAGCCAAGGCAGGTTGGGGTAACCAGAGTCACCAATTAGCCACACACGCTGTCTCTGTAGCTGTTCCATCACATAAGGGATGCTGCTATTTCGCATGACGTACGCGTCATGCACTGACCCTGGGAACTTGGCATTTAAATGGGAGATGTACTGGTCAGCCAAACAGACCACCTGGACATTCATCGAATGATAACTTTTTCGGTTCCTGTACACCTGCTCATTGTCTTTTGGGGGGACCAAAGCCACATGGGTAACATCAATGGCACCAATGATATTGGGAATGTGTCCAAGGGCATAGAAATCACCCTTCACTGTAGGCAAGTCACCCACCTCAGGGAATATGATGTAGCTCCGCATGTATTTCATCAGGGCAGACAACACTCTGGACAATACCTTTGAAAACATAGGCTGAGACATCCCAGATGAAATGGCCACTGTAGTTTGAAATGATCCACTAGCCAAAAAATGGAGTACTGACAGCACCTGCACTAGAGGCGGAATCTCTGTGGGTTGGCGGATGGGTGACATCAGGTCTGGCTCCAGCTGGGCACACAGTTCCTGTATAGTGGCAGTGTTGAGTCTGTAGGTGAGTATGACATGTCGTTCTTCCATTGTCGACAGGTCCACCAGCGGTCTGTACACGGGAACATTCCTCCGTCTCCTCGCAAGTCCCAGCGGACGGTGCCTAGGAAGGACAACATGGAGCACAGAGTCAATCAACCAACAGGTAAGTTCCCACAGCCTGCACAGTACACGAATCTCTCTGGATTGAATGGCTTGTATGAGTGTCAATGTAAGGCCTAGCCATGTGTGACGCAGTAGGAATTAAGCCATGTGGGCCCTTGAAATGGCGGCTGCCTGACCTGTGAAGTGTGACAATGTGAAGTGAGGTCATTGCGCTGGCGTGGCACGCCGTGGCGGTAGGCGGTCGGAGACCGCAGCGCAAAGCAGCATTGGTTAACATTGAACCCTATGGATTTCAGGAGCCAATGACGATGTGCGCCGGCGGTCGCGGTACGCACCGCCGCGGTACGCACCGCTGCGGGCGTGACCGCCATTTTCTCTCTGCTTAATCACACGAGACCTGAGCATCAACAGGAGAGGACCTATACTGCAAGTGCTGCTGTGACCTCGGTCTGGAAGTGACAATGGCTGCTGCGACTGGGGAAAGGGCCCCCGCCTTCAGTTCCGAAGAGTTGGAGAAGCTCGTGGACGGGGTCCTCCCCCAGTTTGCGCTACTCTACGGTCCTCCAGACCAACAGGTGAGTACACGGGGGCCAATGCATAGTGGGCAATGCCTGTGATGAGTGGGGTGGATGTACGATGGAGGGGAGGGGAGCGAATTACGAATGCATGGCACGACAGATGAGAGCATGTGCCACATGGCAAGTTTGGGGATGGGGGCCACTCACATCGAGCATGCAGAAAAGTGATGATGTTTCTTTTCCCCCCCTGTACATGTCACATAGGTCAGCGCCCATCAGAAGATCGATATTTGGCGTGCCATCGCCAAGGACGTCCGGGCCCTGGGGGTCCACAACAGACGGGGCACCTACTGCCGCAAGAGGTGGGAGGACATCCGCCGCGGGAGCAGGAAGACCGCTGAGGCTCTGCTGGGGATGGCCTCCCAACCTAGGAGGGGTGCCAGTCGCACCTTGACCCCCCTGATGTCCCGGATCCTGGCGGTGGCCTACCCCGATTTAGATGGGCGCTTGAGGACATCACAGCAGACACAAGGGGGTGAGTACCAGCACATTCAGCTATATTTGCATGCAGTGGAGGTGCCTGGGTGGGGGAGGAGGGCTGTGGGTATCCCTAGGCCAGGGTGATTTCTGTAGGCTAGGCCCCTCCGTGAGGTATGGTCCTGTGCCCCCGCCCCCCATCTCTGTAGGGTGCCTAGTAACGCTATTCATGGACCTGTGTATTCTGTGTGGACAGTTGTCTACCATAGGCTTGTAGGGCATGTCCCAGTGAATGAGTAGTGTACCCCAAGTGCGCAGCGTAGTGCAGGGGGCTTCTGTGTCTGTCCTCTCCGCCAACGGTGTCCCCAATGCCTGCACTCAACTTGTCTTTATTTCTCCAGCCCCCCCCCCCAATTTTCTTTGTTTTTCTGTGAATGTGTGCATTAGCATCATCAGGCGGAGGAGAAGTGGCATCAGCGCAAGAGGGAGCTGCATCTCACATGGCCCCGGAGGGCCATGCAACGGACTCCGACATGACCAGTGAGACGGAGGGCGAGGGGGGCTCCACCACGGGGACCCATGCAGACGTCAGTGACACCGACACGTCCTCGGATGGGAGCTCCCTTGCGGTGGCGGCAACATCCGTGCCCACCGAAATTACAGGTACAGCCGCCACCCAGCGCACCAGCCCCGCCATCCCAGCAGCCCCTCGGCCTTCGGCCCGTGCACGCACGGCCAGGAAGGCGGCCATCTCCTTCACCCCAGGCACCTCAGGCCCTGCCCCAGTCACCCCTGCTGCCCTCAGTGAGGAGGTCATTGACCTCCTGAGGACCATCATTGTTGGGCAGTCTACCCTTTTGAATGCCATCCAGGGTGTGGAGAGGGAGGTGCATCAAAGCAATGCATACCTGGAGGGCCTTCATTCGGGTCAGGCTGCCCATCAGCGATCGTTCAACGCTCTGGCCTCAGCACTGATGGCAGCGATTGTCCCTGTCTCCAGCCTCCCTCTTCTAACTCCCTCCACCCAGTCCCACTCCCCTGTTCCTCTGCCTATCCCATCCACACCTACAGACCAGCCTGCACACACCTCAACACCCAAGGGAAGCTCATCCAGACATAAGCACCACAGAACACACAAGCATTCACACAAGCAACATACAGATGCAGACATGCCAACAGCCACTACCTCCTCTGTGTCCCCCACCTCCTCGTCTCCCTCCTCCCTCCCTGTGACGTCTACACTCACACCTGCATGCACACCACCATCAGCCAGTACACCCATCACCAGCACACCCTCCAGCCCAGTCCGCACACGTGCAGTCACCACCCCCACTGCCATGTACACGTCCCCTGTGTCCTCTCCCAGTGTGTCTGTCACCCCCGCATCCAAACCACACAAACGCAGGCAGGCACCCAACCAACAGCCATCCACCTCACGTCAGCCTCCAGCCCAAGCACCTGCACCCAAAGACACCAGACTTGACTCTCCTACAACCACATCCTCCTCCTCCACTCCCATACCCACTCCAGCTACCCTTCCCATCGCTCCTAAAAAACTATTCCTCTCTAAAGTGAACATCTTTTCCTCACCTGACCCACCCCCTCCATCTCGTAAGAGTTCCAAAAACACCTCAGCCATCACCAGCCCAGCAACTCCCAAGAACGTCGTGCCTGGTTTTTGGAGTCCGCCCTTTCCTTGTGCAGGGACATCGGCCAGCAGCAAAGGCACAGCCAGCCCCCCCCTGGGAAGAGGAGCATAAAACTGAAGGGCAGGCGCGAGAGGCCTGATACGCCTGCCCCCAAGGAGGGTAGCCTTGCACTGTCACCTGCCACATCGGGTAAGGGAGCCAAGGGCCACGGAGAGTCTGCCAAGGAGGGCAAGGGCAGCAAAGCGCCGAAGGCAGGGAGCAGCCGACCTGGCCATGAGGGCCCCACCAGCCCCATTCCGGGGGTATCAGAGGAGACCCAGGGCCCCAGGACTCCATCACAGGAGGGCCCCGCAACGGAAAGGTCCGATGCTGACTGAGCGGGAAGTATTGGCCAGGTGTGGTTCACTCGAAACACAAGACAGGCACCGCTGAACAGGCCCCGCCGTGAGAAGCACTGCTGAACAAGCCCCCCCGTGAGAAACACCGCTGAACAGGGCCCCGCCAAGACAGGCACCGCTGAACAGGCCCCACCGTGAGAAGCACCGCTGAACAGGGCCCCGCCGTGAGAAGCACCGCTGAACAGGGCCCGCCGTGAGAAGCACCGCTGAACAGGGCCCCGCCAAGACAGGCACCGCTGAACAGGGCCCGCCGTGAGAAGCACCGCTGAACAGGGCCCCGCCAAGACAGGCGCCGCTGAACAGGGCCCGCCGTGAGAAGCACCGCTCCGCTGGGCCCTCCTGTCAAGCACCGCTCCGCTGGGCCCTCCTCTCAAGCACCGCTCCGCTGGGCCCTCCTGTCAAGCACCGCTCCGCTGGGCCCTCCTCTCAAGCACCGCTCCGCTGGGCCCTCCTGTCAAGCACCGCTCCGCTGGGCCCTCCTCTCAAGCACCGCTCCGCTGGGCCCTCCTGTCAAGCACCGCTCCGCTGGGTCCTCCTGTCAAGCACTGCTCCGCTGGGCCCTCATCTCAAGCACCGCTCCGCTGGGCCCTCATCTCAAGCACCGCTCCGCTGGGCCCTCCTGTCAAGCACCCATCCGCTGGGCCCTCCTGTCAAGCACAGCTCCGCTGGGCCCTCCTCTCAAGCTCCGCTCCGCTGGGCCCTCCTCTCAACCACCGCTCCGCTGGGCCCTCCTGTCAAGCACCGCTCCGCTGGGCCCTCATCTCAAGCACCGCTCCGCTGGGCCCTCATCTCAAGCACCGCTCCGCTGGGCCCTCATCTCAAGCACCGCTCCGCTGGGCCCTCCTGTCAAGCACCGCTCCGATGGGCCCTCCTGTCAAGCACCGCTCCGCTGGGCCCTCCTCTCAAGCAACGCTGGGCCCTCCTGTCAAGCACCGCTCCGCTGGGCCCTCCTCTCAAGCACCGCTCCGCTGGGCCCTCATCTCAAGCACCGCTCTGCTGGGCCCTCATCTCAAGCACCGCTCCGCTGGGCCCTCCTGTCAAGCACCGCTCCGCTGGGCCCTCCTGTCAAGCACCGCTCCGCTGGGCCCTCCTGTCAAGCACCGCTCCGCTGAGCCCTCCTGTCAAGCACCGCCCCGCTGGGCCCTCCTGTCAAGCACCGCTCCGCTGGGCCCTCATCTCAAGCACTGCTCCGCTGGGCCCTCATCTCAAGCACCGCTCCGCTGGGCCCTCCTCTCAAGCACCGCTCCGCTGGGCCCTACTGTCAAGCACCGCTCCGCTGGGCCCTCATCTCAAGCACCGCTCCGCTGGGCCCTCATCTCAAGCACCGCTCCGCTGGGCCCTCCTGTCAAGCACCGCTCCGCTGGGCCCTCATCTCAAGCACCGCTCCGCTGGGCCCTCCTGTCAAGCACCGCTGGCCCATTGGCATGCCCGGTTCTGTGTCGGGCAGGGCTTCACGAGGCACTCTGCCCACCATGCCTCCTCCATGACCAGTGGTCTCTGTAATCCACCTGATGGACTGTGGCTTTGCACTCCCCAGGATGGCACAGTGGGCAATCCACCCACTGTAGAGACTTGAGAGACTGTGGCTCTGCACTCCCCAGGATGGCACAGTGGGCATGGAGGCCCTTCGTGGATCTGGCGTCGTGGACTCATGTGGCTGAGGTGCCCCCCCTTCCCTTCCCCCTGAGGTGCCAGTATTTTATTATTGTGATGCCCCAGCAGTGTTCTCTCCAATGGACTCGATCTCGTGTGTGGGCTTTGCCCATGTGTTGCTGCACATTGGCCCACGGACATTTGAACTTTGCAAAAATGTGCCGGACTTTTGCTACTTGTATATTTATAGTTCTAGATGTGTAATAATTCTGTATATATTGCTTAGTTCGCTATACTTCATTATTGCTATAATATAGTTCTATTTTTACAATCATTGCCTTTTGTCTTTGCATTTTTGTTTTGGGGGTTTGGGGGTGTCACTCTGACTTTTTAATCTGCATTGGTGTGTAGGTATTTCGGTGGGGGTGAGGGTGGGGGTGGGTGTGTGGCGTATGTGTGTGCCCGTAACCTTTCCTCCTCCTCCCTCCCCTGTGCGTAGGTGCAGTACTCACCGTTGTCGTCTGCGGCGACCTTCGTGATCCTGGAAGATGAGCAGGAAGGCAATGGCTGGGAGGATGTGGAGTTCCGGTTCCATGCTGTTCCGATTCCGTGTGGAGTGTGTCGAGGTGAGCGTTTTCTATTGGAAATGTCTGTTTCTGCCGTGTTTTTATCGGCGGGGCTCCCGCCCCGGAAAAGGTGGCAGATTGGTGAGTCGTGATAGGGTGGGCGGTACATTGTCTGCTGCCTGGCTGTTGGCGGTGACCGCCGCGCTGTTTGTTTGTGCCGCCGTGGCGGTCGGAGTGTTAAAGCGGTGGCCTGTGTTGGCGGTTCCCGCCAGGGTCAGAATTCCATTTTTTGGACCGCCAGCCTGTTGGCCGGTTGGCCGCCGCTTTAACACTGACCGCCAGGGTCAGAATGACCCCCTAAGTTCCTGAAATCAGACAGAAAAAATTGTCGTGCCATACTCACAGATCTCATTGATAGAAGACAGACATTTGTGGAGGTAGAAAGAGATAACAATAGGGAATACAGAGAGGAACTTCTGGCCATGGCGCGATCAGAATTGATGGCCCTAGGCCCTGAGATACACCAGATATATGCACAATACACCAAAAAGCACGAGTCCCCTGCCAACAGAATACAGTTGGGACACTTCTCAAATTAGTTTCACAGATGCAGACATGCCATCCTGGAGTAACGACAAATTGTCTGAAAAACTGGAATACGCTATATTAAAATTACAGAAATGGAAAGAGTTGAAAGAAGGGTTAAAAGCAGCTCTGGTCCTGCAGAGCCTAGAGAAAAATAAGGAAGGGACAGAACAGGTACAGACACAGATGATGCCTCTGAGAGAAGTACCTTCGTCCTCCTTAGGGGAGGATGGCCATACCCCAACATATGTCTATGTACCTTGGCATAGAACTGACCTGTTTTCCTTCACCAAAGACTTCCCAAAATTACGTGATGAGCCACACAAATGGTACACAGAATTGAATAGAATAGTGACAATGGGAGAAATGCTGTGGAAGGATTTGAACATGTTATTCAGTATAATAATACCACAAGATTTATGGGAGGATTGTAAGAAGGTGGTAGGATGGCCAGCAGAGGAACCGGTGAGGGGAAAAGGGGGGGCACCGGTACAAGAGGTAGAGACAACAAGAGACAAGGTGATGAAATACATACGAGAAAAAGTACCAGAGGAAAAGGTTGATTGGTCTAAAAGAATACATACAAAACAGGAGAAGAATGAAAGTGTGACAAGTTACTATGACCGCCTTCTACAGGTCTACCAGCAGAGTAGTGGAATGAGAAACCCACTGGGTGAGGTGATGCCTGCGTTTGTGACCAACTTTGTATATGGATTACAGCAGCCTATACAAACTCATTTACAAACGTCTTTTGTGTGTTGGCAACAAGAACCCATTGACAAAGTGTTAGCAGCAGCCAGGTATTGCGCAGACTATCAAACAAATATCCAAAGGGCAGATGATAAGTAATTAAAAAAGGATAAGGTAAAACTAATGGTGGCACAAGAACGATTTTAGCAGGGGTAGTGGAAGGGGCAAGGGCAGAGGACAGGGTGAACGGGTACCTTTCACGCCCCCGCCAGGTACCACCTGTTTCCACTGTAACCAACAGGGACACTGGAAGGCAGATTGCCCTTTTTTAGCCAGGGGACAAAGAGGTAGAGGTCAGCAGAGACAACAACAGGGCAGTATACAACACGGGACACAACAGTTACTACTCCCACCTTATACTAACATTGCATATGATGCTGCCACTGTAAATGACCCGTCTTGTGCGGGGTGGGGTACATATCAAGACATACCACAGGCACCTCAGGGGGGACATGGGTTTCCATACCCACCTCCTGTGGAGACACATTTCACAGGCCCAGTACTGTCGGTTGATCTAGAAGGTCTATATGTAGATGGAATAGTGCTAAGCAGAACTGTGCCCTTTTTAGTTGACACTGGGGCCACTATGTCAATGCTAAAGGCCTCTGATGTACCCAACGCACCATTATCAGCAACTCAAATAACAGCCGTAGGTTTGACAGGACAACCTATGAGTGAATACTTAACACAACCATTGAAATTCAAAGTAGGCCCTATTACTGTAAATCACCAATTTATTTTTGGGAGACACTGTCCAGTAAATTTGCTAGGAAGGGATCTCCTATGTAAATTACAGTGCACCATCAGCTGCTCACCTGAAGGGATCTTCCTGGAAAGCAAGGAGAATGGGATAGCATTACAGGCTTTCATGGGATGTGACTCCGGAGGCAAGGGACAAGAACAAAGTCTCCCACAAGAATTACAAGACTCGGTCCCCAGTGAAGTGTGGGCAAAGGGGCCAAATGATGTGGGAAGAATATTAGATTGCCCCCCAGAGCGAGTGACACTGCGCCCTGGGGCCCGTCTACCACAGGTGCCATAATACAAAATAGCCAAAGAGGGGGAGGAGGGGATAGCTCCAGTAATAGAAGAGCTTCTAAAGAAGGGGATACTGCGGGAGGTACGACACAGCCCATGCAACACTCCTATTCTCCCCGTTAAAAAAAAGCGAAAGGACCAGATGGGTCCCGGGTATACCGATTTACTCAAGATCTTTGGGAACTGAACAAGGCAGTTAAACCATCATTCCCTGTGGTTCCCAACCCAGCCACCATCATATCAAACATTCCCAGTACAGCTACGCACTTCACAGTCCTGGATCTCAGTAATGCCTTTTTCTCAGTGCCTCTTCATAGGAGTCTCAGGGTCTATTCTGCTTTACGTACAAAAATAGAAAGCTAACATATACTTGTCGCCCTCAAGGGTTTGTGGACAGTCCAACATTATTCTCAGACGCTTTAAGAGCAGACTTGGCATCATTGCACTTTGCAGGAGGATCAACTTTGATACAATATATTGATGATTTGTTGCTAGCCTCACCATCACGGGAAGCGTGTGTCCAGGACACCGTGGCCCTACTCTGTCACCTTGCCATAAAAGGACTTAAGGTCTCCCCAAAGAAGTTGCAGTTCTGCCAATCAAAGGTGAAGTAAGTAGGGCACGAACTGTCACCAGGGTCCAGGAGATTGCTACCAGATAGGATAGCAACAATAACTCAGCACCCCAGGCCACAAACACAGAAGGAGGTGAGGGCTTTCCTTGGGGT
The DNA here is from genome assembly GCF_031143425.1 of Pleurodeles waltl. NCBI lineage: Eukaryota > Metazoa > Chordata > Amphibia > Caudata > Salamandridae > Pleurodeles > Pleurodeles waltl. The sequence goes on from NC_090444.1 coordinate 295,489,237, forward strand.
GGCAGGTTACTGCAGGCATTGGATACCGAATTTCTCCCTGATTGCATGACCACTTTTGAATTTAACACACAAGGATGTGCCAGACAAAGTACCATGGTCAGAAAACTGTGAAGAGGCTTTTCAGAAATTAAAGTTCGCATTGTGTGCGGCACCAGCATTAGGCCTCCCAGATTACACCAAAGATTTCCATTTATTTTGCCATGAAAAAGGTGGTTGCTCCTTAGGGGTTTTGGCACAAAAACACGGCACCTTCTACCGCCCGGTGGCTTACTATTCGGCTACCCTGGACCCAGTAGCAGCAGGTCTTCCCCCATGTCTGAAGGCAGTAGCAGCGGCTGCCTTAGCAGTGGAACAATCAGAAAACATTGTCCTCGCCCATACTTTTGTGTTACATGTCCCACACGCAATTGACACATTACTAACTACCACTAAGACCCAGCACCTGACAAATGCTCGCCTCTCACGCCATGAGTTGACACTATTGGCACCACATGTAAGGATAAAGAGATGCACAACATTGAATCCCTCCTGCCTGTTGCCTACCGAAATGGATCACGATGATCCCACCATAGATAATTCTTTCCACGATTGTATTATGGCAGTCGACACACACACCAAGATGAGGCCAGATCTCAGAGACACCCCATTCCCTGAGGCCGAGGGTGATTTGTATGTGGATGGTTCATGCATTAGGGACCACACAGGGATGCTACAAGCAGCCTATGCTGTGGGGACGGCCAAAAGACTACTTGAAGGAGAAAGGCTACCAAAGATTAAAAGTGCCCAGGCAGCAGAATTAGTAGCACTAATCAGAGCATGCAAATTGGCAGCAGGAAAGACAACGAATATTTACACAGACAGCCAATACGCTTTTGGGGTCACTCATGATTTCGGTCAACTGTGGGCAATGAGGGGATTTCTCACTTCATCAGGCCAACACATACAACATGCTTCATTAATTGTTGCCTTGTTGCAAGCTCTACTACTGCCCAGAAAAATTGCAATTGTAAAATGTGCAGCCCACACTTCTGCTAAGGACTATGGCGGTCATTCTGACTGCGGCGGTCGGCGGTCGCCGCCCGCCAAGCGGTTCCCGCCGAAAGACCGCTCCGGCGGCGGCCATTCTGGCTTTCCCGCGGGGCCGGCGGGCGACCGCCAGAAGACCGCCGGCCGGCCCAGCGGGAAAACCCCTTCAACAATGAAGCCGGCTCGGAATCGAGCTGGCGGAGTTGCAGGGGTGCGACGGGTGCAGTGGCACCCATCGCGATTTTCACTGTCTGCAAAGCAGGGAAAAGGTACACCAACGGCTTCATGCCATTTCCCACCGCCACATGGACCATTTGAAAGCCTCCAAATGGACGTCATTGAGATGCCCCCGGTATACAAGCTAAAATATGTTTTGGGAATAGTTTGTATGTTCAGCAAATGGATTGAGGCATACCCCACCAGGAACTGTGATGCACAAACTGTGGCTAAGTGCCTTTTAAAAGAGTTAATACCACGTTTTGGGGTGCCGATTCTTTTTAGTTCAGCCAATGGACCAGGATTCATTTCACATTTTATTCAGGGCCTTTGCAAAGGGCTGGGAATAACACAAAAGTTGCATTGCGCATACCATCCACCTGCAGCAGGGGCAGTAGAGAGAAAAAATGGGGTGTTGAAAAACAGAATAGGGAAGATATGCGCAGTGACTGAACTATCTTGGATTGATGCATTACCATTAGCGCTCCTCGCTATGAGAAGTACCCCTGATAGAGTCACAAAGTTAAGTCCCCATGAGGTGCTATTTGGGCGCCCCATGAATATTCCAGGCCACATGTCAGTTGCCCCATTGGCAATAACAGATGATCTTTTGTTACAATATTGCAGGAAGATAACGGAGACGTTATGCTGTCTTCACCGCCAGGTACTGCAGGCCCTGCCAGAAGGAGGAACGCCACCAGAACACGGACTACTGCCTGGCAACTGGGTTTGGGTCAAGGCCCACACTAGGCGCCATTGCCTTCAACCACGGTGGAAAGGGCCTTACCAAGTCCTACTGACAACAGCCACAGCGGTCAAGTGTGAGGGTCTCAAATATTGGATCCACAGCTCACACACCAAGAGAGCAATTGAACCTGAGGTCATCCAGCCACCACCTGCGGTACCCATAAAGGTCACACCTGCACCGCAGGGGTACAACCTTCGATCAACAAGAAACACCAAACAACACTGACAGGGCTGCTCGTGCTGCACTCCTACAGGAGTCAGGAGGTGCAAGCGGGTCCTGCGGTGAGACTACAGGGCTGCTCGTGCTGCACTCCTACAGGAGTCAGGAGGTGCAAGCGGGTCCTGTGGTGAGACTACAGGGCTGCTCGTGCTGCGCTCCTACAGGAGTCAGGAGACGCAAGCAAGTCCATCAAAGAGTTCTTCATAGACTGCTCGTGCTGCACACCTCAGGAGAGGGATGGGTGCACGCGGGTCTTACCTGAATATCTATGTATATCATGCAAGTGGTTTCAAGTGCTAGTAACCTCTGACACCACTCTGTGACGTGCCAACAAGAAGATACAGAGAATAAGAGATTAACAGACAAGGACTAAACAGTGCAATTTGTGACACCTGGAGTAGAATAATGCCTAGAAGAAGAAGAAAGGAGAAAAAGTGGCCTATGGTACTAACTGGCAAATGTACCCCTGTTCCAGCAATAATTATCACTATAATAATTATTATATATCATGAAGAAATACGAATCCCATATCTGGACCAAAAACAGTATATAAATAACAGTGTAAATAAAATAGGGATTACCATTGCAGTGAAACAAGAACAAGGGGAGAACTCTAGTGTGGTAGAAAGGGTGGGAAACAGGACACAGTGGATAAAATATACCAAATGGGAGGAAGATGGGAACAATTACAGGGATAATGCATTTGTGCAAATGGTGAAATTTTATAAGGAATTGGCAAATGTGTCTGATTGCTATATTTGTACACATTTACCCACCTCTGCCCAGGGAAGGACAGATTACGCCCAGATTCCTCTTCCTCAGTATGCTTCATGTCACATACTAAACAGCATGTTTGCAAAGGACGTAAATGGGACTATAAAGAGAAGGCCACCGAAAAGGAAGAGGAAGGTTGGAAAAGGGAGATTAAAGCAGGGAAACAGTGGGGGGGGAAGAGAAAGTAAAGGAGGAGGTAGGATGGGTGTGTGTGGACAACTCGTACCGGAAAAAGGTGAAACAGAGCTGCTGGAAGCATTCAACATAGGAAGAGATGAGGGTTATGTACAGGGGGAGAAGAACATAGATATATCACAAATGTCCCTTTCTATACATAAGGAGAAAAAAGGGTCATGGTGTTTTCGATACCTCAAAGGCAGCATCCCAAGGCCAAATACATTTTATGATAAGGTGTGTTGAATGGTTACACCAGTAATGAAATGCCCTAAAATACACCTCCCCAACCATAATAATAGCAGCATAAAGGTAGGAGAAAGCACCTGCTCCAAATACTCTGATTTGGACAACATACGGAAGGGCCCAGAAGGTTTGTCTATAGGTCTCTCAGCTCCAAGGGGAATATACATAGTATGCGGGACATCTGCATATTTTAGACTGCCTGCAGGGTGGCAGGGCTCCTGCTACCTGGCGTTCGTACTACCCCGAATATTGCATATAACAAATTTGACCAATGCAAAACAAGAGGCACCCGGTAGGGTACGAAGAAGAAGGGCACCTACTTGGTTGGATAGGCTCATAGCAGTGGAAGGAATATTTGTGATGCCATTAGGGATAGCGCATTCAGAATATCAAATACACAGATTGGCAGTATTGGTAGAAACATTAGCAAGTTCTACTGCCGCAGCCTTAGGTAACATTACTGAAGAACTTACAGACTTAAGAGCTGTCGTAATACAGAACAGACTTGCATTAGACATCATTTTAGCAAAAGCCCGTGGTGTATGTAACGTGATCCATCAGGAATGCTGTGTTTTTATACCGGACAACAGTGGGAATGTGAGGATGGCAATAGGGAAAATAGAGGTGGTAGAAGAAGGAGCAAGGAGAGTGGCGGATGTGACGGGTGTGACGGAAATAGGAGGAATACTAAAGGACATTGCAGCATGGTTCCGTGGTTGGGGATCCTGGCTGATAGAAGTACTGGTGGTGGGAAAAGTAGGATTTATAACATTATGGGGGTCATTCTGAGCTTGGCGGGCGGCGGGAGCCGCCCGCCAAGCGGGAACCGCCAGAATACCGCTGCGCGGTTAAAAGACCGCCGCGGTTATTCTGAGTTTCCCGCTGGGCTGGCGGGCGACCGCCAGAAGGCCGCCCGCCAGCCCAGCAGGAAACCCCCTTCCATGAGGATGCCGGCTCCGAATGGAGCCAGCAGAGTGGAAGGGGTGCGACGGGTGCAGTTGCACCTGTCGCGATTTTCAGTGTCTGCTTGGCAGACACTGAAAATCTTGATGGGGCCCTGTTAGGGGGCCCCAGCAGTGCCCATGCCAGTGGCATGGGCACTGCAGGGGCCCCCAGGGGCCCCGCGACACCCGTTACCGCCAGCCAGGTTCTGGCGGTCGAAACCGCCAGAGCCAGGCTGGCGGTAGGGGGGTCGGAATCCCCATGGCGGCGCTGCTTGCAGCGCCGCCATGGAGGGTTCCCTTGGGCAGCGGGAAACATGCGGGACACCGCCGGTTTCCCGTATCTGACCGCGGCTGTACCGCAGCGGTCAGAATGCCCATGGGAGCACCGCCAGCCTGTTGGGGGTGCTCCCGCGGTCGTTGGCCCTGGCGGTCCATGACCGCCAGGGTCAGAATGACCCCCATTTGTGTGTTGATAAGGGTGTGTCCTTCCTGTTTGAACATGTTAATGTAGAAAATGTGTCATAAGGACACTGAGCACCATTGTAAGAGAAGGCATGAGGATGAGGCCAGGGAAGATGATGCTATTGAAATGACACCTGTCCATCAGGATGATTAAACTGTCAATGAGTGTTTTCATTGAGTATCAGAGGGCGGAATGTGGAATCACGTTCTCCTGGATCCATTTGGACCTAGTAGACCCTGTGATACACAATGAAAATACAGGCTTGTTTCTGTTGAACACATTACAATGTTGAATTAACTAGGCCTTGAAGAAATGTCTATTGTGCTTGAAACGCATTATGTTGCAAGGCTTGCTAAACTGACGGCCATCACAAGACACCACCGCATGCTAGCTTGCGAAATCCTCACTGCTAAAAGTACTAACGTATGCACTTATGGTTCCTTTTTCTACACATATAGATGTATCACAAGACATTTGATTCAGAGGACATTGTGCAAGCTTCTTGTCCATGATTCTAACCCTTATATGGAGCATCACGTGTGCTATATAGAAAAAAGTTAATCATACGACAATTATCAAGAACCAATTAAATGTGTTAATGTGTCTGCGGTTTAATGCTATAAAAGATCATGCATTACTTCCTTGTGCAGACTGTTCGAGCTGGATTTTGCCCGCTCAGTCTCCATGTGCATGTATTTCTTATTGTGTCTTATTAGTTCTTATTAAAAGTAATCTAAGGAAGAGCGGCTGGTCTCGGTTTGTTTCCTGAAGTGTCTGGATCTGAAATACTCTGACTTGGCTTCGACAACTTGGCTTCGACAATTGAAGTTTTGCTTGACACTTACACTGACTAGGATTGTGATTGCTGTTTACACCCCAGTCAATCAACAACACAATTTCCAGCAGTTTCACTGCCAAGACCTCTTCACTTTACCTATGCTTGGCAAAATACTATTTAAGCCACTCTCAGCCTGATTAACATAAGTAGAAGGAGTGGAAAATCTACCCTGTGAGAAATTGTGCTGTTGATTGAGGGGTGTGAGCAATAGCCATAATCATTGCCAGGATAAACCACAAAAGTAATTAAATTAACCTGTACTTAACCCTTTGGTTTAAGAGTGGTCCTGACCCCTCTGTCATCTGACTCCATCCACGCCGTGTCGAGGCCATCTCCCTGAGCTCCAGGGGCATGACTCAGATGGGAAGAACTAGAAGATTCATACGGGGCTGCTGGACCAGTGGCGTATGGAGCTCGGAAACTCGGGGATCCTGTCGCGCGGGCGCCCAAGATTGTGGGTGCCCGCTGAGCTGAGCTCGGCGTGTTGGTGGGCCGCTTGCCAAGCGCGGAGCCACTGCGCACCGAAGGCCTTGAAACACCCTCCACTTTCCTGAAACTGCCCCAGACAGCTGAAAGGGGCACCCAAGAGACGGGTGCCTGGCGCAATCGATGCAGCGGGCTGGTCACCTTTGAAGCCCGGGCTGTGGTGCGGTGTGCCCGTGGAGTAGGACACGGGCGCCTGGGGGGCAGATGCCTGCCGTGGCAGACGGCAGCGGGTCGTGGCCTGTGCTGGCACGGTTGGCCACGGCTGTCTGGCGGGACAGTGACGGGTCTCAGATCGCCACGGTGCACCTGGAGGTTCTGGTGGTGGAAGGGTAATGGGCTGGTGAGTGGCCCGTGCTGGAAGCGCATTTAGCGCTGGAGACCCCATGGCTGTCCGGCTGCAAGAGGGACTGTGCAAAGCCCCCTGTGCCTGCTCCCTCCTGGGGGTGCCCTGAACCTAGAGGACCATTACCCACTCGGACCCGGGGACAGTCTGAAGACTTGCGACCACCGGGGCCACGCTCAGGCCTGCGGAGTGTGGAGGGCCCACATTAAAGGGGGACCAGTCTGGCCGGGCTGGCCCTTTGGCCTGGGAATACAGTGGGGCTCGATTGCAGGCCCTGTGTGCCGATTAGAAGAGACTACTAAACCTTTGTGGCTGGATTTCATAGGGATGGACCAGATGGGCCCCGGGGCTCTCCCGGTGTTCTTTGCACGTCAATACACCTGTGAGACTGACCGGTGGAACTATGGGGAAAGACAGGCAGGCCAAACCCTCCTCTTCCCAACCTTGCATTGACAAGTTCACCTTTCTGGTCGGGACGAGCAAGGGCGGGGGTGTGGGGGCTCCCGCCCTGCCTGACCAGATTGAAGGGGCCCCCTACAGATCCTGCGCGCCATACACTCTTCCCAGGCGGTGGTGGAAAATAAAATTGGAGAGGTCAGAGTCAACGTGGCACTGTTGCACCAAGATCTTCAGAATGTGTCGGCGCAAATCACTGAGGCTGAAACCCGTGTGTCGACCAGGGAAGATGAGGTTTTGGATCTTAAAAAGGTTTCTTGCCTTCTCACCTGCACACATGAACTACACAGCGAGCGGAAGACACAGAAAACCGCTCATGACGGAATAACCTGCTCTGTGTGGCGTTCCTGGAGGCCACTGATGGTTCCGACCCCATGGAGTTCGTAGAGAAATGGATTAAGACATGGGTGCCCTCAGACAAGTTGTCTGCCTGGTTTGCCATTGAGCATGACCTTAGAGCTCTTTCTGCAAAGCCCCCTCCTGGGGCGGCGCCCAGGGCGCTGATCACCCGCCTCCTTAACTTTAGGTATCGTGCTCCGGGAGGTACGTTCTAAACAGGACATTCGCTGTCAGAACTCGAGGATCCTGATCTTCCCGGAATACGCTTGAGAGGTCTAGGCGAAGTGGCGCACTTATGAACAGGTTAAACAGCAGCTGCGAGTGCTCAATCTAAAGTACATGCTCCTCTTCCCGGCCCGCCTCTAAGTCCCACATGCCGGCAGGGCGGATTTCTTCGACACACCGGAGGCAGCCTGGGAATGGGCGACGGAGAAGTGGCCACTTCGGAGGGGCACCGGGGGGCCCCCTTCTCATCTTGAGAGTTTGCTGGAGGTGGTGCCTGGGGGTTCTCTGGAGGTCCCAGCTGCCTGGAGCACCCTCAGACTGGTTCCCGTCTCTGGAGGCGTTGGTCCCGGAGGGCCTCCCAGATCCACTGAGCGGACAACCCCTCGCTGTCGCCGCCTTGGAGGAGAGAGAACTCCCAAGACTGAATCCCGACGGGGCGCTCTGCTCTGGAGGAGGGGAAAAGACTGAGTCAGACCCCGCTCATTTGAAGCCCCAGGGGAAACGATTGGATCAACATGGCTTACTAACTGAGCGCAGCTGAAATCCAACTCAATGGAGGGGTCCACCACTCCACACCACTATAGGGGTTACCCTACATTTTTGTTGACTTTTTGGGGTTTTCTGGGGTGACAGATGTTTCTTCAGTTGGGGAGGGGGGAGTTGTGAGGTACTTATCACTGCACGAGGGTATTATTGTGTTGTTGTTTTCTTCTAATTCTCAGCCCTTGGAGGCTGAATGTGAAGGGAAGCACACAGAAAACACAGACACTGGGCGACTGCAGGGCCCACTGCCCGCCGCACCGTGCCCGTGCCCAGCTCCAGGTTTTTGACCCTCCAGTGGTCCAAGAGATACTGGAGGATGCCCAGTTTAAAGACATCACGTGACACACACGACAATAGTCTCCTGGAACATTAATGGTCTCCTCGATAAGGTTAAATGGACGGCAGTGCTGCGCTATGCCCAGCACCTCTGACCCTCTGTCCTACTCCTACAGGAGACCGTGAGGAAGCGGATCCCAGGAGGAAGGAACACAGACGGGCCCTGGAGCTGGTGAGACAAGTAATCCGGGCCCGCTCCCTGGAGGAGGCAAAACTGGTCTGGCGGGCAACACAGGCCCGAGTCTACGGTTGGGGGGATAAAAATAATAGGGTCCTATATTGGTTGGCCACTGGCCCCCTAAAGGGCTGAGTGATCCCTGAGATAATGGCTGAGTCCGGGCAGATACGCACAATTCCTCAAGACATAGCTGAGACCTTCGCCCACTATTATGCTGCACTATATAAGGCAGCACCTAGACCTCTTGTCGAACAGCAAATGCTGCTACTGAAGCATGCCAGCCCTCTTGGCCTCGGTTAGCAGAGTCCTTGATGGCCCCATAACCCTAGAAGAAATAGGAGAGGCCATTGTGAATCTTCATTCAGGAAAGACCCTGGGCCCCGGTGGCTATCCGGCAGAATGCTGCTCCAGGTTCCATGACCTCCTGGTGCCCAAGCTTCATGGTCTCTATGCAGAGGCCCTGGAGGGGAACGCCTTTCCTGCTGAAATGGACCAGGCAACCATTGTTGTGTTGCCCAAATCTAGGCTGCCCTCCGGGCACTGTGCGGAGTATCACCCGATATCCTTAATCAACACTGAGCTCAAGATTTAAGCCAATATATTAGCTGGTCGCCTGCGGCTGGTGCTGCGGCACTTGATCCACTCGGATCAATGTGGCTTTATGCCCACCCGCAGTACTAGACTAGACACTGCTTACGAAGGCTTCATGTCACCCTAGCGCATAGACTTGCGCTGCACGCCCCCCTGGCCCTTCTCGTCCTGGTGCCCAAGCTTCATGGTCTCTATGCAGAGGCCCTGGAGGGGAACGCCTTTCCTGCTGAAATGGACCAGGCAACCATTGTTGTGTTGCCCAAATCTAGGCTGCCCTCCGGGCACTGTGCGGAGTATCACCCGATATCCTTAATCAACACTGAGCTCAAGATTTAAGCCAATATATTAGCTGGTCGCCTGCGGCTGGTGCTGCGGCACTTGATCCACTCGGATCAATGTGGCTTTATGCCCACCCGCAGTACTAGACTAGACACTGCTTACGAAGGCTTCATGTCACCCTAGCGCATAGACTTGCGCTGCACGCCCCCCTGGCCCTTCTCGTAATTGATTTTGAAAAAGCATTTGATATGGTGGATAGGAGTCATCTGGATCTGGTTCTCTGGAGGGTGGGCCTGGGATCCCCTTTTCGGCGCATGGTTCACTTATTAAACCAAGCATCATCAGCCCTTGTCCTCATCAACGGGAGGCTGACGGAGGTCATACAGATTGAGAGGGGTACTAGACAGGGGCACCCCCTGTCCCCCCTCATCTTCGCCCTCACCATAGAACCCTTTGCTCAGATGATCCACCAGGAAGTCTTCTTGGAGGGGTGGCGGTGGGGGACGGGAGGGGAGGATCGCATTGCATTATATGCAGATGACGTATTGCTCTACTTGTAGCACCCGGAAATAGGCGGCTGTTAGACCTGACAGCCTTAGGGTGGTCACCCCTAACTTTTTGCCTGCCTCCCTCCACTTTTTAGACTCTGTTTTTGCTGGTTTTAGGACTCTGAGCACTTTACCCCTGCTAACCAGTGCTAAAGTGCATATGCTCTCTCCCTTTAAAAATGGTAACATTGGATCTTACCCAATTGGACTATTCAGTTTACTTATAAGTCCCTAGTAGAGTGCACTATATGTGCCCAGAGCCTGTAGATTAAATGCTACCAGTGGGCCTGCAGCACTAATTGTGCCACCCACTCAAGTAGCCCCTTAATCTTGTCCCCGGCCTGCCATTAGAAGGCCCGTGTGTGCAGTTTCACTGCCAATTCGACTTGGCATTTAAAAGTACTTGCCAAGCCTAAAAACTCCCCTTTTCCTACATATAAGACACCCCTAAGGTATGCCCTAGGTAACCCATTGGGCAGGGTGCTATGTAGGCAAAAGGGAGGACATGTGCCTATGTAGTGTACATGTCCTGGTAGTGTACAACTCCTAAATTCATTTTTACACTGCTGTGAGGCCTGCTCCCTTCGTAGGCCAACATTGGGGCTGCCCTCATACTTTGTTTGAGTGTTAGCTGCTGATCTGAAAGGAGCAGGAAGGTCATATTTATTATGGACAGAATAGTGATATAAAATCCTGCTGACTGGTGAAGTTGGATTTAATATTACTATTTTAGAAATGCCACTTTTAGAAAGTGAGCATTTCTCTGCACTTAAATCTGGCCGTGCCTCACAATTGACGTCTGGCTGGGTTTAGTTGACAGCTCTTTGTGCATTCACTCAGACACACCCCAAACACAAGATACTCACTTGCATACATTTGCATTTTGAATGGGTCTTACTGGGCTGGGAGGGTGGAGGGCCTGCCCTCACACAAAGGACTGCCACACTCCCTACTGGGACCCTGGCAGACAGGATTGAACTGAAAGGGGGCCTGGAGCACTCGTAAGACACTCTTTGAAGTCTCCCCCACTTCAAAGGCTCATTTGGGTATATAAACAGGCCCTCTGCCCAAACTAGCTCAGACACTTCCTGGAGAAGAAACTTGAACCAGAACCTGCATCCTGCCAAGAAGAACTGCCTGGCTGCCCAAAGGCCTCACCTGTCTGCTTTCTGTGAAAGGCTGATGCCTTGCTGTTGCCCTGCTGCCTTGCTGCTCTCTGGCTGCAGTGAAGAAGTGCTCTCCAAGGGCTTGGATAGAGCTTGATTCCTGTTCCCTGAAGTCTCAGGACCAAAAAGACTTCATCTCTACAAGAAGGACTCCTTGTGCGGCAAAATTCGACGCACAGCCTTCCAGAAACGATGCACAGCCTGCACCGTGGTGAACATTTCACCGCACGCCAAACTAGAACGACGCAGCCTGACTTTGCAACGAGAAGTTTGACGCAGCACAAGCGTAGCGACCGGAAATTCGACACACGGCCCACTGGATAGATGCACAGCTGACCTGGTATGATGCAGCCCGACTTCCAAAGAGGAATCGATGCAGCGCCTGCCGTGTTAGACGGAACACCCACCAGATCGACACAGCTCCTGTGACTTCGTCCTGCCAGTGCAGGAAATCCACACATCGTCCTCAGGGAGTCTGAAAACTTTGCATCCTGAAGAGGATCCACGACTGAGTGCCGGAAATCGATGCACAGCCGTCCCTGCATGAAAACTAAGCAATGAATCGCCATGTGCGGCCCAAGAAATCGATGTACACCCCTTTGTTTCATGCAAACCAGGTACTTTCTGCTTGAAAGAGACTTTGTTTGCTTTAAAAAGACTTAAGACCATTTTTCAGTGATATCTCTACATTTACTTATTGCATCTTTTGATCGTTTTGACCTGCATTTAACCAGATAAATATTAAATATTTTTCTAAACACTTTGTGGTGTATTTTCGTGCTGCTACATGGTGGAATTGGATGATTTATTGCACAAATACTTTACACATTGCCTTCTAAGTTAATCCTGACTGCTCAGTGCCCAGCTACGAGAGGGTGGGCACAGGATATTTTGGATTGTGTGTGACTTACCCTGACTAGAGTGAGGGTCCTTGCTTGGACAGGGGGTAACCTGACTGCCAACCAAAGACCTAATTTCTAACAGTGGCCCTTGGTGTCTTCAACTCCTACATATCTTTGACGAGGTGTCTGGCCTCAAAATGAATGCTAGGAAGTATCTGCTGGTTCCGTAATCTGAATCCCAAGCACTGGTTAACTGGCAGATGACCATTCCTATCCGGCGATTAATCTTAACATACCTCGGTATTAAAATCACACTTTATCCCGACATGACCTGGGCCTTTAATCGCAACCCACTCTCGCGAAGAATGAAAGCGGATCTGGGAAGATGGCCGAATCTGCTGCTTAACATTATGGGATGCATAGCACTGTATAAAATGCTGATCCTATCCCGTTTTCTATATATGCTTCAGAATCTCCCCATCCACATCCTCCATCCCGATCCCCCAGCACTGGTTTCGGGAGATGGATGCAATAGCCCCTTCCTTTGAGTGGCGGGGGAGCCGGAGTTGCCTCTCTTGAGACTCAGCGCGGCGTGTTCAACGGCGGTCTGGCCATGTCGAACTTATACCTTTACTACTTGGCAGTACAGATACTCACTATCATTGAATGGCTCACTGGGGATGGGATGACCCAGCCTATCGATTGGAACTGTCAATGATGAGCTTCCCACAGCTCATGGATCTACTATACGGCTCTCCCATCCCCAGGGATATGCCCGAAACCACCAGCCAGGTTCTATATGGATGGCGCATGGCCAAAAGCTGATCGGGTGGTCGGGTCACTCAACACACCCCGCTATGGCGGGGAGTGTGGTTGCATGAGGTTGCTACTCTCAATGGCTTTAGGCATTGGGACGACATAGGCATCACGGTAGTGGAAGATGTCTGAGAGGGTACACATATGATGTCCTTCCAGTGACTCCAGGAGACATATACCCTGAATCAGACGCAATTCCATAAATTCGTACAGCTCTGACATGCCCTACATACCGGCATTAGAAATGGCACTCAGATCCCTGACTTTAGTACTATGGAGGCAAAGACAATGATGGGGCTTTGGGTGAGGGGGGTGTCACAGATCTACCGCTCCCTGGTGCTGAACGCCTCTTCGCCCCTTCTTTCCTTGCGGGCCCGCTGGAAGGACTGGATCGGTCCCCTGGAAGAGGGGAATTGGCACCTGATGGCGCCACACACTCTTGCGATATACGCAAGGCTCTGAATGGTCCAGTTGTATTTTTTGCACTGTGCTTATCTGATGCCAGCCCGACTGTTCCGTGCCGGACTCAAACCAAACCCCCAGTGTGGCAGATGCTCTCATTCACCGGCTGGCTTTTTCCATATGGTCTGGTCATGCCCCAGGATCCGATTTACTGGGCAGGTGACCTTGGTGAGCTGTCCACTTTACTGAACCTCGACCTGGCCGCATCCCCCAAGGTGGTGATGGAGGACGTGGGAAATACCCGATCAACTCACACACTAGTGGGCACGGCTCTACTTATTGCCAAAAGGGACATTGCTGGATGTTGGGCGTCTGCATGTCCCCCCTTGCTCCAGCAATGGAGAAGGGGGATGGATTGGTGTGCTCAAATGGAATGCTCCCTCTACCAGGCAAGGGGATGCAAGAGTTAATATCATAAGATTTGGGATGTTTGATAGGGCACCGATCACCCGTGAATATGTAAACGGGCCTGCCTGCCGGGTGATCTCGCCCGCCCAAAAGTCTATAAAGGAATGTCTCATCGTGTTAATGATATGTGCCCTTCTTTGTGACCTATTGTTATGCATACAAATCAGTAAAAATGTGGTTATCAAAAAAAAAAAAACTTTGGTAGATTGGCACAAAAGCAGTCAGGTCTAACTTAGAGGCAATGTGTAAAGTATTTATGCAGCACTTAAACATTAATAAAGTGAAAACACAATACAAGAAAAATCCCAGACAAATATAGTAAAGTATAGTAAAGTTTAATAAATGATTTGAAACTAAAACAATAAAAATCGAATCAGTAGAACCAGAGATATGCAATTTCAAAGATTTGAGGTAAGTAAGTGCTACTCGTGGTTATGTGGTTGTGCAGGAGCAGGTGAATGTCACATGTTCAGGCCAACAGTGATGGGTCTTTGATCAGATACAAGGCCCAGGATAGTCCTGCTGAAAAAGTTACCTTCTCAAAGTCAGGTACAAAGAGTCCAGTTCGTTGTGGAGGAGGCTGCGAGGAGCAGGAAGAGAGCATCATGGATAGTCGTTGCTGTGGCATGATGAGCTAGCTGTTGTAATCACTCAGGTATCCTGGGGTGGACAGAGTTGATCCAAACTTCCTTCTCAGACAGCAGGGCACAACTCAGGTAACAGGGCAGTCCTCTGGTAGCATGGCAGTCCTACTTCTGTAGTGTTCACAGGTCCAGGAGTGAATTGAAGAGTGGATCTGAGGGTCCTATTTTTATACCTGATGCCAACTTTGAACAGCTCTGCTTCCATCCTCTTGGAATGGCCCATCCTGCTCACACCCAGTCCCTCAATTTTGTAGCTGTCTGGAAGGAATACACAAAGACTAACCACCAATTACACCTAGCCATGTGACCAGGAAACAGACACCAAATGGTTAGGATACAAAATGGCAATCATCTAAGTGTGGCATTTTCTGAATTGTGACTTAAAATTTTACTTTACCATTAAAGAGGATTTAAAATTACAATCCCTTAGACACTGAACATGATATACCTACCAGCTCCCAAACATGATTATCACTTATTAAATGTAATAAAGTGACCCAATGTTATCCTTTGGAAAAGCTGTCTCAGAGTAGTGAAAAGCAAATTTGTGAGTTGTTTACTATCAGAACATGTAAAACTTAAAAGTGCATGTCCATCCTTTTAGATACAATGCACCCTGCCCTATGGGCAATTTGGAGTCTACCTTATGGGTGACATGCTTATTAAAGAGGGAGGTTTGGGCTTGGCAAGGAGTTTAATTTGCCATGTCAAATTGCCAGCTTAAAATGCTCACAGGCGACAAAAGCAGGCCTGAGACATGTCTGATAGGCCACTTAAGTGGGTGGCAGAACAAGTACTGCAGGACCTCTAGTATCATTTAAATTACCAGCCCTGGATTTATGGTATACCACTTTACTATAGATTTAAAAGTAAATTACATATTCTAATCAAGTGTAACCCAATTTTACCATGTTTAAAGGGGAGAGCACAAGCACTTTAGCACTGGTTAGCAGTGGTAAAGTGCACAGACTCCTGAAAGCCAGGAAGGGGTGAAAGAGTTTGGGGTTGACCCTGCAAAGAAGGCCAGGTCCAATATGCTCAAATTGGTATTGAACATAATACATGATCCGGATGCTTTTAAGGTAGCAGGGGAGGTAATGTGATTGGTAAAAAGAGCATACGAGTGTTGCGCAAAGTAAAATACAACGAGTAGGTAATCTTCAGAAAGCCATCTTGCGGCAATGCCGTGTTTGGCAGCAAAGCCTCTCTTTGATGGTGCAGGGAGTACTCTTGCACCAAAAAAGCATATGGCAAGGAGAATTGTAAGCTATATTAATTTATTCTATATCGAATTTGTGTAGCAGAATGCTATCATTACCGTTGAGTCTTACTGATATAGAACGTACTATACATCATACGCCATGAAGATGTGGGGTATAATTTTTCCTACAGCTGGAGTCTAGAAACAGATTAGCAGTGTTTGTGTGTCTCCTGATCTGCAACTCTGTATCTCCCAGTTGTAACTTTCAACCTGCACCAACCCCTACATAGCCTCGTTGCCAGGAGAATTGGCCATTTCCAAAGAAATGTAAACAAGAAAAGCATAAATCGTTTTAATCTTTAAAGTGCTGAGGTGTACTAACAAGACAACAACTGTTTGTGCGACATCACGTAATGTCATTTGTATTGAAGGTGTGATGAAACACTATAGTGTCAACAGATAATCAGGTTTTTTAAATGTCCAGGAATTTATATCTTTGTAAATGCAGTGAATGTATGTGAGGCAGGGTATGACCGCAGGCACGTTGGTTAGTAATGTGGTGTTACTTTTCTTTGATGACAGATTTTTGTTGGTGATCAAAGAAGTATTAGCTCTCTTTTAAAGAAAATGTGCCATGATCAGAGTATGGAGTCTAATCACACAAGAAAGTAAGCCAGGTTGTCAACAAGAACCTATGAAGCATCGTAGTGTTCAATTCAGTTGTGAATAAGTACACAACTTATGTGTCATCAACAACAGTGGTACAAAAATTGACTTAGGAGCCACAGACACGGGCCGTTGCACTATAGAGAACAAGCTATCTAGTTACAGTACTTTGGGAGCATCAAACTGTCCTGGAAATGAAAGGTGGACACATGAAACAGCAAAACCAGTAAACTAAGTGGCATATGTATGAGATTTTAGTGAGGAGCAGTGCAGCAAGCCACCTTGCTGTGACGCCCTGTGTTGATGGGAAAGTGCATGAATGTGCCGAATTAAAGCAGTTTGGTGCATTCCTGTCCTTTCTCCTTGTGTTGGTGCCCTTTTGGCTGCCTAGCCTAGTGCAAGGGCACCTTCCTGCACACAAGCAATCATGGGAGGCTTTTTCCTCTTTCTATGTGTGCTGCAGAATACAGTGCTCACTGCACCTCCCCTGGTGAGGCATAAGGTTTGGTGCATCCTCAGGTTTACATGGTCTTGTAAATCTAGGAATGTGTCAAAATCCATGGGTGTTGCGTGGGGACACCCATGGAATGCCTCCCTAGCACAGAGTAAGGCAACACAGCAATTTGTGCTGCCCTGCCTTACTCCATATTTATAAGGCCTTTCAAAGCCATGAAAAATGGCTTATGTTGCTTCATGAATATGACTTACTGGTTTGTGCAGGTGAATAATTTGCCTCTTCGCAAAGCGCAATCTTCGATGCAAACCATTAGGAATAGGTCGTATAGAAAACTGCACATCCATTGGCAAACAAGTCAGTGCGCAAATTGTACACCCTTCCTTGAAAATGGGTTATGCACCTCTCACTCTTTGTTCTTTATTTTCAGAAATACCTCCAATCTATAAAATATATACATGCACAAATTACATATTTGTTTGTAAGATGCACTGCATGTGCCACACCAGAAATGATAAGAGTTCTTTTGCTGCAACAGTGCTGTGCAGTCTTTTTCTCTGTGAGAAGTAATTCCGGGCCTTTATGAAGGGTTGATACCAATTACTGCTCTCCTGTCTGCTTTTTAACCAGCGCACCTCCAGATCCAAATCCCTGTGTGCTTGTTTAAGCTCCACTAACTAGATACATCACTGAACACAGCACTCTGAATCCATAAGACAGAAGTAAAGGCAGTCTAATGATGTTGTGAAATGAAAGGATTATCACAAAGGTTGCCTGACTGTCGTTTCACACAACATATTGATAACTTGCTGCTGGTCGTGATTGAAACGACAGTGCTGGGTGTAACTTTTATAAGTATAGGTAACAAATATGTGCAATGTGGAAAACGTTCAACTGTTCCTTTTCATCAGAGTCCTCTGTTTTCATTTGTGTTTAACAATAATTTATTTAAATAGCAACATAAACAGAGAGAATTGAACAATGTACACTATTCATAAATCTTTGACAATGAAGAAGATAATCCAGAGAAACAACAAGTCTTTTATGATTTTCAGAGGGAAGAGGCAGGGGTGGAGGGATGGAAATATATAGAAGAAACATTACTTATATAAATACATGTAGAAGAAAATTGTCCTCATAAAATAAAAAACAATACTAGGAACCTGAAAAGAGTATTACAATAAGCAATAATAACAATAGACATCAATAGCCTGTAAAAATAAGCAATAACACAGAGATAAAATATTCATGGTGATTGGAAATTTTCAGACAATGTACAAATCATAGATGACATACAATTCTCAGTATTGTTAAGAAAAGAGGTCAAAGGTAACCATAACAAGTGAACATTATGTGAAGTAAAGCATTGAGTCATGTAAATAGTATCTAATTTATGATGAGAAGCAACACAGTCCCCTCACATCTTATACAATAGGTTAGATGAACATTTCCAGTTAAAAGCAATTTGTTGAAAAGCAATTGCAAAAAAGAAGTCAAATAATTTACAGTCAGGGAAGGTAGGGGAAAACTTATTAGATAAAGTTCCTAGAAACAGATGGAGAATATAAAAGAATGTTGTATTCAAAATATTTGCGCATTTTGTAACCAGACTTTGGCCCTCATTCTGACTTTGGCGGGCGGCGACATCAGGCCGCCGAAAGACCGCTCCGCGGTCAAAAGACCGCGGCGGCAATTCTGGCTTTCCCGCTGGGCCGGCGGGCAACCGCCAAAGGAGCACCCGCCGGCCCAGCGGGAAAGGCCCTGCAACAATGAAGCCAGCTCCGAATGGAGCCGGCGGAGTTGCAGGGGTGCGACGGGTGCAGTTGCACCTGTTGCGATTTTCACTGTCTGCAATGCAGACAGTGAAAATCCTGCTGGGGCCCTGTTAGGGGGCCCCTGCACTGCCCATGCCAGTGGCATGGGCAGTGCAGTGGCCCCCAGGGGCCCCACGACACCCGTTCCTGCCATCCTGGTTCTGGCGGAACAGGCTGGCGGGAAGGGGGTCGGAATCCCCATGGCGGCGCTGCAAGCAGCGCCGCCATGGAGGATTCTCCTAGCCGGGGGAAATCCGGCGGAAAACCGCCGGACCCGGCTGGGCGACCGCGGAAGGAAGCACCGCCAGCCTGTTGGCGGTGCTTCCGTGGACGTCGAGTCTGGCGGTCGATGACCGCCAGGGTCAGAATGACCCCCTTTGTGCCAAAAGGGAAGTGTATTGCAACACCAAAATAACATATGCATAATATCACTTTTGGAAAACTCACAAGACCAGCATTGAAACAGATAGTCGTTGAAAATTGTGTACAATATGTGAGTGTAAAATAAAGTCTGTGGTAAAGAAAACCAGAGTTTAAGTAATACCAGCAGTTATAGAGATTTTACAAATACGTGACCATACTGTATTCCAAAAGGTAACATGCCAAATCACACCAAAGTCTTTTTCCCAAAGGAGTTCAGCTTTGTACTTGGTTCGAGGAGATATTGAGGATGATATAAATTTGAAAATAATAGATGGCTTGGGGTAAGAAGTGAGAAAATTAGTTAGGTCAAAAGTATGTGATATAGTGAGAGGATTATCTTCTAAAGACAAAAGAACATCTAAGGCAAAATTATAAAGAAATTAAAAAAACATATATGTAAGAACTGAGGGCAATGAAATACCTGTCTAAGATGAGCAAAGGATATAATAGCATAATTTTAAAATAACTGTGCTATCCACATAATATCTTTATTCCTCCACAAACACCAAAAAACGTTCTGTTATGAATTTTAACTAGTTTATTCTGCCATATAGACATGTTAAGAAAAATAGAATGCAACAACATAATAGGAGTGAAAGTGGATCTTATCAAATAACTAGAATGTTTAAAAAGGGGGGATGTAATAATAGAAGACCTCGAAGAGAAAGAGAGAACCTCTTTTGGAGTAAAGGGGTGAAGGAGAACTTTCTCAACATCAAGCCATAAAGGAGACAAATCTGAAGTAGAATCAGAAATCTAAAAGGAAGCTTGATGTAAACCAACTGCTTTATGATATGGACTAAAATCTGGAAAACTTATACTTCCTTCAAGTTTTTATTTTTGTAGGAGAGATAGAAAAACCCTCACTTTTCATTGTTCCACAAGAATTTGAAAAGTATAGAATTTATTTTCTTAAAGGTATCTTCGGGACTAGGTACCGGCAGAAATTATATAGAGCAAAAGAGGAGAAATCATCTTTTTTTTGGAATCCAGGTGACCCCACCAAGGGATTCCAAGAAGAGAGTAAATTTTCAATTTTAGGAAAGAGATCCTTAAAGTTAATAGTAACCGAGTCTTGCACTGAATTTGTAAACCAAGAGGCATATTTATGAAAAGTGGCACTTCACCTGGTGCAGTGCCACTTCTCTTGCGCTCCTTAGCACCCCCAAGCGTCACCATGGTAACGCCGTATTTATTACACAGCGTACCATGGCGGTAGTTAGGGTGACTAGTGTCATAATTTGTGATGCTAGTCCGGCACTTTGCAGGACTAGCGTCACAAATTATCACTGTAATCCTGCAAAGCACCCAGAGATCCATTGTAATCAATGGGAGGGTCTTTTTAATGCCTCCACTTAGGAGGCAATACAAAATGCCATTAAAAACGGTGCAAAGAAATCTCATAGATTCCTTTGTGCCACTTTTATGGCCCCCTCAGCGCCAGAATGCCCCCCTTGCATACATTATGCCTGGTGCAGGCATAATGTGGCTCAAGGGGTTACAAACTGGCGAAATGCAAGCATTGCAGCACTTTGTAAACATAGCGCATGGGAAATGCCTCCTTAACACCACATTTGCGTAGAAAGAAATGCCGCAAATGTGCTGCAAGATGGTTCTAGGGGCTCATAAATATACACCTAAATACCTAGGTATTTAATCTTAGAGCATGATGCCCACTGAAAGCCAATGTCTACAAAGAAATGTTTAGTGGCATTTTTATTTAAAGGAAGAACTTCAGTCTTATCCATGTTGACTTTAGAGAAGTGGGCTGTACTAAGTAGTGCTAAGTAGTGCTAGTAGGGACACCTCTGAGGATGAAAGAAAGAGAAGAACATTATCTGCATAAGCTGCTAGCTTTAGATAATCATCTCCATTTTGAAAACCAGTTGTGGACAAATTAAGTTGAATACAAGAAAGGAAAGGTTCAAGAGCAAGGACAAAAAATAATGGGAAAAAAGATAATCCTGACGAACACCACGTTGGAAAAGAAAATATGGAGAAACTACGCTGTTGATAAGGACCGTTGCCTGTGGGGATTGATATAGTAGGGAAATTAGAGCAATTATCTTAGGACCAAAACCATGCCATACTAAAAACCTTAACATAAAATCACAGTTGATCCTATCAAATGAGTTTCCTGCATCTATTGTTATTGCTGCAAGTAGAGTTTTAAGGAGGGGAACTTTACTAAGGACATTGAGGAAAAATGTAGTATTATCTGATGCTAATCTTCCTTTTATGAACTCTTACTGCTCTTTCCCTATAAGATATGGGAGAAAAGATTCTAAAGGGATTGCTAAAAGTTTTGCAAAAATCCTGTAATCTACAATTACTAATGAGATAGGTCTATAGTTTTTACACAAAGTTGGATCTTTGACATCTTTATGTATAAGACACATTGTGGCTTCTTGAAAAATGCCAGAGATAGAACTAGAATCAATAAAGTGAATAAACAAGTACAATAAGCAAGGAAGGATGATATTTGAGGAATGTAGACAAATTCTACAGTAAAGCCGTCGAGCCCTGGAGTTTTCCCTTTTTTCAATGGGTTTAGTGCTTGGGAGATCTCATGGAGACTAAGGTTCATCACCAAAGAAGCAAACTCTAAAGAAGAAGGGATAGAGTTAGAAGCTTGATGTAAAAAGTCTTCAATGTGGGTTCAGGAGTATATAAAGTTCTGTAGAAATTAACAAATTCATTCAAGATATCTTTATGTTTAGTCAATGAAACGCCCTGCAAGTTAAGTAATGAATCTATCTTAAATCGCTGTTTCTTCACTTTCAGATAATTAGCCAGTAATTTACAAACTTTATTTTTTCCACTATAATAACGAGCATCACTTCTTAACAGAATGGAAGAGGCATCATTAGTCGAGAGAGTTTTAAAATGTAGTTTGGCGTTTAGCGAATTTTGAAGATCAGCATTTAATTTAGAAGAGAAAAACTTTTGTTCCGAAGTCTTATTGGAGGATAAAAAAGATTTGTATTTCTTATTCTGAAATTTCTTTTCCTTGGACATATAGGCCCTCATTACGACTTCGGCGGTATCCGTGCAAGACCGGCGTGCAGAATACCACCACCATATGTGTTGATGGTACAGTGACTGCTGTATAATGCGTCACAAAGTGAAAACCTACCAAATACAGCCATAAATGCCACACCGCCAGGCCAACTGACGGCAAAATAATGACTCTTTGACCACCAGCCCCGCCACGCCGACACTATTTTGTCCGCCTTATCACATGTGCGGACCTTGCATGGCAGAACACGATTGACGGTGCACAACACCGCAGTTCACAAAAGGTACCGTCAATAGTAGGCAACACCACATTGGACAGTTTGAATACCCCACACCTGACACACATACACAAACCACACACACCTGCACACGGCACTATAAATCAGCCCCTCCCACACCCACAATCCCTTGTGAACCCAACGAACAGCACACATAGCGATGACCCAGTTACACAGAACCCATACACCACAGACATATTCACACTGAACACTCAGCACACACCACACAACTTCATGTTTTGCACAAGGCACACATCACACACATACCAACACCACAATCCACCTGCATCCACCACCAAACACCTCCACCCCACTAAAATGGCACCTCAAAAGCACCCACGTTTCACTGACAATGTGTTGAGGGTCATGGTAGTTGAAATCATCAGGGTAGAGCCACAACTTTTCGGAGCCCAGGTCCAGCAAACATCGATGGCAAGGAAAACATAGTTATGGCAGAGGATCGTTGACAGGGTCAACTTAGTGGGCACACATCCACGCACAAGGGAGGACATCAGGAAGAGGCAGAACAACCTCCGGGGGAATGTGCTTTCCATAGCGTCCAAGCAGCAGATCGCCCTGAACAAGACTGGTGGAAGGTCCCCACCTCCACCTATTGAGCTGACATCCTGGGAGGAGAAGGTCATGGACATCATGCATCCTGAGGGCCTGACTGGAATCATCCAAGGCATCCACGCTGGTAAGTCAACAACACCCCCACAGCCATCAGCCACTCCTACCTAGCATGCATCCCCACCACCCATCCCTCTCCAATAAACCCCATCCCACACCTCTGCAACCCCCCAGCCACCCCATGCCCCTTCCCTGCATGCCACACTATCCCACTGCCGCCATCCCCACACAGCTAACCCCATATGCAGGGATACCAAGCACAATGCCAAGCACCACAACTCCCATAATGCAACACTCCCTACACATCAGAGGAAGACAGTCACACTTAACAGTGGAACTCCTGCATGAACAACCAATCCACATGCCACACTAACTGGCATCCTGGACTGTGTTCCAACACATGGCAATGACAGCAATATCATCCACTACCCACAACCCTCAATGGCACATGGAAATATTGGCACAATCTGCATCCCCCTAACAATATCTGCATCACTGCAGTTGTCATTGCCATCACTGGGAAGCAAGTCAGGCTACACCATGCATCACACCATGTGGCCAACAAGTACATCTCCAAAATGTAACTCTCTTCCTTTCCATCCACAGGTCCCTCTACCACTGCCAACGGCCAGTGGATGTCAGGGTCACACAGCCCTCACCAGGATGAAGGCTCCAGTGGATGGCGGCACAGTGACGACTTGCCTGGCCCATCTGGGATGACTGGACAGTCCACACTTAGCAGCCCCACCCTGGACTCCATAGACTCCCCTTCCCAAATGGCAACTACACCACAGCCAGCCTCTTGTCCCCAAACCAGTGCCCCAGGTACAGGCCAATCAGAGGTATAGGTGCCACAGTATAGGTGCCAGAGCCAAGGGCACACACCCAAGACAATGAAGGTCCTGCTGTTACTGGGAGTGGGCACACTGTGCTAGGGGCAGAGGCACAGGGGGTCAGTGGTAATGGGAGGGGACTGTGGTACAAGGACGGGGCAGCCACAACAATCGACTGCCCAGACGGCCCTCTCTCAAGTCTTGGCGGCATACAACGAAACACAGGACACGATGGGCCAGACACTTGCGACCATGCAGGATAAACAGAGGCTGCAGGGGAAATACCACCTGGAGGCCATGCAACAATGGCAGACCCTCAACGCCACCATGACCTCCATTGTAGGGGTGCTGAAGGAATTTACCAGCATCCTGTGTGAGTCCTGCGCCCACCAGAAGTCCCCTTCCACTGGCCTCATCCCAACTGAGCCCTCCACTTCAGCGGCAGCTAGTGGAATGGAGGGCCTGCTAGAGGACCCACAGACAACCAGCATCTCTTCCCCTGTAGCTGAGGGACCCTCATGCAAGCCAGGACATCCAAGCAGACATCCTGCACAAACTGCCCAAAGGACTCATCTGGACTGCTTTTCTGGAAGGACTGCTCTCCTGCTTGTTGCCCTGCTGCCTGCTGCTCCACAACTTTGCTGGAAGGACTTTGCTTCCCCCCACAAGTGATCTCCAAGGGCTTGCCAGCTTGCCTCCTCTTACGAAGTATCTGGACCATCAAAGACTTCACCTAAGAGAAAATCCACTGCGCCAAAAAAAACAACGCAACTGCTACAGAATCAACACAGCGCCTGTCTCACAGTTGAAAAACCAATGCAGTGCCTGCAGAATTGATGCAGGACCTGTTTTATCATTACAGGGTTTTGGATTTTCCATGCATTGCCTCTGGGCATCAGTTTGTCATCAAACTCCACACCACAGCAAGGAACCAAGGCTGCATGCCCAAAATCGATGGAAATGTATGCAATGCTTTACTTTCCGACACTCCATATCCTCTGTGGCCCTCAGAGTCTTTATTTTTGATGCACCCCGGGTATTTTGTGCTAAAGAGGATACATCAATTGATTCCTATGGATTAAGACTTACTTAGACCTCTAAAAAGAGATATATTGACTTTTATTGATTGGATTTTTGATGTTTTGGTCTTGCTTTATTCAGATTAATATTATCTGTTTTTCTAAACTGGTGTGGAGTACTTTTTGTGGTGTTTTCTCTGTGTTACTTTATGAGTTATTGCACAAATACTTCACACTTTGCCATCTAAGTTAAGCCTGCCTGCTCTGTGACAAGCTACTGTAGGGTGAGCACAGGATAATGTAGGTTGTGCTGTGACCCTGACTAGGATTGCGGTTTTCTACTTGGACAGGGTGCATACCTTTGCCAACTGGAGACCCAATTTCTAACAAACTGCCTATACAACAAGCAAAATGAGAAAGGCTGGGAAATTCAATATAGGAAATATGAGCAACCTAAAAGCACACAGCTGGATTAGAACCTTGATGTAATACACATTGACCATCTGACTGAGACCTTTATTTGGCAGCAAAGACAAGGGGATGAAGCAACAGAAGTACCGGGAGAACATGCTGCATAATCAGAAGAAGAAGCTGAAAGGATACAGCTCATTGAATCCTTAAGGCGGACGGAAAGCTGATGAAAGACAACAGGACAGCACTGCATTGTGACAAACTTCTTACTGTAACTCATTGACCGTTAACAGGGTTCCTGTAGATCTCCCAATGAGCATGAAGGTATGTAAACAAGGGAAGAAGCCAAATATAAATGTTTTCATACACAAGCCTTCAGTAAAGATCATGTGACTTGATTGAATCAAAGGAGGTATACAGGTGCAAGATCTGAAGTGGATTAGTGTACAAATGACCTCCAGACTGACACTTAAATGTGAACTTTCACTGCTGATCAAGCTGTTGAAGAATGTTTTGCTTACAATACCAGGCATAAGAGTGAGGCTTTACACGCATGAGGTGGGAACAACTTAGTGACATCAGTTAGCACTGAGGTGGAAGATGGCTGCAGCTATAATAGTTATGCTGAAGCAATATTTTTAATTCCACAATTCCTCCCTTTGCACTATTTATCATGTAACTTTCATTGTAAATCATATTCTATATGTCTGTTCACTTCGCGAGACACACCATTGTAGAAACATTAAAATGAACCATAATCACATTTATCTTGTACATTACCCTCAACATCCAGCAGTGTTAGGTAAAAAGAAGGGGAAGACTTATTATTTCCAGCAAAACTGTTAACAGAGCCTATACAAACCATGATAAGCATATAGAACAATGTTAGAAAGTGGATTATTAGTTGGAGTGATTGGTAAACAAACACAAGCAATAATGCCACTATTCTTGTTAGGTTACATCAAAGGTTTGAATCATTTAAACTTGAGCTCAACCACTGCTAGCCATGGAATAGAGCAGCCAGGCTTAACTTAAGAAAATGTGTAAAACATTTTAGAAGTACCAAAAAAGTTATAAGATAAAAAATAAAACACACTAAAAACTCCAATGTATAAAGAAGAGAATAATTTAATGAACAAAATGACATGAAAATGACAACAATCCAATAAGGGTAACTAACTGAAGATATAATTTTTAAAACTTTAAAATAAAAATTAGCACCAAGAAGGGTTAAGTGCTTACCGTGGTTACCTGATTGAGCTTGACTGGGTCCAAAGTGTGATTTAAGGCTGACCGCAATTGAGCAAGAGCGGGACACAGAAACTAAGGTTGACGTGGTTGAATGTTTTACTTTCTGACTTAGGGCCTGATTTACATGCTAGTAGTAGAGATACTCTGTCTCACCAGCGATGGAGTACCCATTCCGCCAACCTGAAGGTCCGCCCACCTCACTTAGGAGGACATTCAGACTTGTGCATACAACAGAGATTACTCTATCTCCACTGCCTACAAACACCTCAAACGCAACAGTTTGACGGAGGTTTGACCATCTGTCGGCCTGTCCTATTTAGAGTGGGTGGACACATGGCCAGTTTTCACTGCCCATCACCACCATGAAAAAGTGGCAGTGAGTGGTAGTGAAATCTTCTGAATGACCCTTCACCAGTGAGAATGCTCCCATGGCAAGGGAATCACTGTTTTTTTCTTTATTATTTTTCAAAGAAAAAATCCATCTTGAAGAGTTTTCCTTTGAAAATAAGCATCAAGTTTTAAGTTTGTTTGACGGCTGCATCATATTAATTGAGCTGTCCACGAAACGTACAATACATTTCTAGGAACCTTCATGATGGCTGTTCCTGGAAATGAAAGAGATATTCGCAGGGGCAGCGGACATCTCTATCTACAGTGGGCAGAAAACACTCACCACCTTGGGACTAATGTATACCTCCATGGCAACAGTAATTACTCCATCTGCCAATATTTAACTCATCCCCTTAGTCTTAGAAATAGAAGTCAGAAATTCTCAGTGGGATAAGGCAGCAGGTTGTGAACGAGAAGGGCTCCATAAGGCCAGATTGCAGTAGACTTGTGGTGGGAAAGATCAGAATTGGAGAAATTGAAAAATTGTGTGTAGGATAGGTATCTCGCCGGCCGGATACTTTTGACATCTTTGCCAGGTGAATATTTCTTTATTCAGACTTGGTCACTTTTTTGGAACTTGGATTCCTCCGGTGGGACAAGGCTACAAGACGGAGTGGAATAGGGCTCCACAAGGTTGGATAAACTCCATAAAACATCCCTCTGAAATGGATATGCTGCTTCAGAAAAGCTCCCAGTGAGAGCAATTCGAATCTTTGACCTAGCAGCGACACACTTTTGTCAGATTGACTTGGCAAGTTGGTTGTGATCCTCCGGAGCTCTCGGAGCCAAAAAGTAGGATATTAGGAGGAGTACACTTTGACACAGCCATGGGTTCCAGGACTCCTGCAATAGCTCTTGGGGATCAGGAATCATTTAGGCAGAAGACACCTGCAGGGGCCACGGCAGGCCCAATTGAAGTGGTCAGCTGCGCTCTTCAGGAAAAGGGGCGTCTTGTAGCTTTTTGTAGGTCTGTAGCCCTTGGAGTCTACTTCTTCGCCCTTGGTACAATGGAAGGAGGTACAGTGAATCAGGTCTCCTCACATG
Organism: Pleurodeles waltl; assembly: GCF_031143425.1. NCBI lineage: Eukaryota > Metazoa > Chordata > Amphibia > Caudata > Salamandridae > Pleurodeles > Pleurodeles waltl. The sequence goes on from NC_090444.1 coordinate 295,516,979, forward strand.
TCTCAACAGCAAATGCAATCCTCTTTCTGTCTTCCACAGGTCTAGTAATGTTCTGAAGGGGGTGCCCAGGGATGCCACATTAATGCCTTTCACTAGCTTGAGGGTGGGGGAGACTCCCACTCCCTCCCTGAACGAAAGCAAATATTTTCCAGGGGTAACCCATCCACTTTTGCAGAAGTTCCTATATGCCCTATTGAAAACAATCCCAGAGTACTAATCTCTGCCCAAATCCAAGATGATGAAACCCTTCTCCCCTTCTGCAGAGCCCATGTGCCCACCCCATGGGTGTGGATAGGAAATGAGCAATCCCTCTTTTATGGTCATTTCAAACCCTCTCCCACTGGTTTTGGTGCCTCCTGCCTGACTTGGGGGAATAATAAGGACCTTGTGCAGGTGTTTGCTAACATTGTTCTGTGACAGTTAGTTAATCAAGTTCCTCGGAGAAACCCAAATGGTCATCTTGCCAGAGGAACAGAAACCCTTAGATATACCCAATGCCTTTGCCCTGCTCTGGGAGCAGGTTTCACGCCTCATCAAGGGCCCCTGAATTATCCACATTATCTCTCTCAGACTTGTCCACTGATGCAGTATCACAAATCAGTGTGCTTTTTTGTTGAGTCCTACCTCTCCCATGAACGTTTTAGGGAGAGTCCTTTTGTGCAAACTCAACTGTACTGTAAAAAGTACTGGTGATGATGCATATGTGTGCCCAAGAGCAATGAAAATGACATCTTTCTGTTTTAGGTGGAATCATTAATTTTTCTTGAAGATGTTGAACATAAAGATACATCCATTTTTCTCAGGTATGCATGTGTCCTCTATTTTTGGATTGAACATGATAATAATCTTATGTGTATTCTAACTGTTGAACCTGTAAAGAAACCTGCATAGTACATCCCATGCCTTGAGGAAGAAGCAGGAATTAGACTAGGTACCAGCACTTTCATAAAGCAAGGAGTCCCAGTACTCAGTATGATGTGTACACATCACCTATTCTACTGATCAAAAATCCAGTAAAAACACATATAGGTTTGCAAGACCTGCAAGCTATTAACTTTATGGTAATACCTAGGTTTCTGGTTGTTTTTAACCACAAAACTATATTGTTTTGTATTCTATCAACCAGTAAATGATTTACAGTCAAAGATCGTTCTCTATTCTTTTTGCCTATTGCTATATGCGCTGCCAGTTGATATGTTGTCATATATCCCTAGGGTTTTCTGAGGCACCATCCATCATCTCTCAAGTGCTCAAGAAAGATTTGAACACACTTGTCTTGCTGGGAGGATCTGCTCTAGTTCAATACGTTGTTGATTTGTAGATTGTGTCTGACACAGATATGTTTTAAGGCATTGGCAAAGGGGGCTCTGGGCCAAGGCCCCAGCCTTTCAGGGGGCCTGGATAGAGCCAGCTCTGTTCTGCAGTCGTGCCCTGTTGTCCTTGAATAATTCTTAAACAAATTGTTTCAAATACGGTTTTCCATTAATTTATTTTTAATGTGAGTGATGTATGATAGTCTATTGCAGACATTTTGCAGAGAAATGTTGTGTTTATGTTTAATGCAACATCCATAAAAAAGTTTATTTTAGATCAAAACAGGTACTCACACTTGAGAAATGAGTGGGTGTGACAGAGATTATTTGCAATAATATTAGTGATCTGCTGCTGAGTTACAGTATTGAAAGGTCACGTCCCTATCCCTGAATATTAGATGCAACAATTTTAGATATTGGACCTGCGTCCCTATGCACTGTCAGTGACCTGGCCAAAGACAGCATGAAAGAGCTGACATTGGATCATAAATCCACAGCTATTCTGAACAGGGGCCCCAAATTCCATTTGGCCCTGGGCCCTCAAAATGTTTAAAATGTCCCTGGTCTGACACTTTGGACCAAGGTAAGGTAGACCCCCCTGTACCTCTTCAATGAATTAGTGAAAGGAAGGCACAGCGCTTCTGAACAAAAATTACAATTCTGTCTCCCCCGTCTACACTTTGTAGATCATGGCATCTCAGGTGAAGAAAGTAACTTGTCTGCAGACCCCATAAAAGTTATCTGTAAGTTGCCCAGAATAGTCACCATCTCTAAAGTATTCACATTATTGGAAAATAAATGGTACTGAATGCAATTGATTTTGGCACTTGAACAGTTTTTAAACACCTCCAAGGTTATATAAATAAAGATATTCTGCGACACTTCTATTGGACCAAGCAGTAGAACACGTCTTTGTGTCTTTCAAGCAAGTATTATTGTGTTTCCCTCCAATAGAGTTAACTCATTATAATACAACCAGGATGGAGAACTGCACAAGTGTCTCACTGTAGCTGCCCATCTGACTAAGGCCTGTATTAATCGCCATGATATACCAACACCCAACTGTGAACTTGTGTACTGTGTTGATGGATCCTGTCTCTGAAATTACAGTGGCTTAGTAGTGGCTGGTTATGCTATATATAAACGCTGGCAAAAGTTGTTTACCTCAAGCGAATTCCACTGAAGTTTCTGAATTGATTGCTCCCACCCATGCCTATATGCTTGCTGCTCAGACGATTATTATCATATTCACTGATTCCTGATGGCTTTGTAGTATCCCATCTCTTTAAGACCTATATTCAACAAGGTACCCTGGTATCTCGGACCGTTGGGCACCCAGTGTATAGGTATCCTCAATGATAAGCAGCAGTGGGTGTACGGTCAAGGGTAGAGGTGGGTGGAATGCTTCATGCCACCCACAGAATTGGCAGACTTTGTTGACTCTGCATTAAACTTATAACATGGATTTCCGGCCAATGCCGCCAAGTGCCACATAGCAAACCTTTGTCCTGCAAGACTCCAGAAATGTTAGTGAGCGAGGTTTGGCATCCCCTGAAGTGATTTTCTACCATGGGTGGATGTGGCCAGTCGTAGTCAGAGGGCTGCTTCTCAAGTAGATTTGTTGCAGCTCAGGTAGATTTTCTATTTTAGCTGCAGAAAAATCAACTTGAATGGCCCCGTTTGTACAGATTTTTCAGTGCTGCTTCCGCCACCCGTACTAAATTGCAGAACAAACAGCGTGACATGCATACTTTACGCCTTTCGACGGTCTCAGTGTTTTCATGTAACTCCGTGAATACCACGAAGTGAAACACGACTTCCGCTCACCCCTGGATATGGGTTGCACAAAGCATTTGCTCCAGTTAATTTTATACCCAAAGAAACGGGAGCAGCAGCTAATAAAATACATCAGGACGGATAGAGAAGTATCTGTTTTTCTCAGTAAGTACAATATTTTCAGCATACCAGCTGCTGTATGTATGCCCGGTATATCAATGGGTTGGCTGATGACCATTGAGAGGGGCTCAACGGCCAGGAGGAAAAGCAGTGGGGACAGTGGTCAGCATGAAATGTGCCTATCCTAATGGCAAATAGTCTGGAAAACAATTTTCTTTAGTTGATTTGCACTGAGGGATCTTCATATAACCCCTAAGCTTAGAAATTAAATCTCTCACTTGTCCTGCCCTGTCTATAGTCCTAGAAAGATAGCTTCAATCAATCAAGCCAAATGGCTCTTTGGCATCCAGGAATAGAGCGATGGCATCCCCGAAAATGATCCATCAGGGACCATAAAAGTTGCAACTATGTCTGCATGGGATTCCTGGAGGAGCTAAAACGCACAAAACGCACATTAATATTGTGTATCAAGGTTGGGATCACTTTGTACAGCCCTGTGCCCATACAGTTTGGCAACATGTTTAAAGTCACATCAAATATGGAGATTGAAGTTAGCTGCTGGATTCAAATAAGTCCTTGTCATCTTTAAGGAGGGCTGTGACTGCCTTGTTAGGTATATGCCTACTGATTTAGGCCCTCATTACAACCCTGGAGGTCGGTGTTAAAGCGGTGGTAATACCGCCAACAGGTGGGCGGTTAAGAAAATGGAATCACGACCATGGCAGAAACCACCAACATAGACAGCCACTTTAACACTCCGACCGCCACGGCGGTAGAAACAAACACCGCGGCGGTAACCGCCAACAGACAGGTGGAACACAATGTACCGCCCATTGTATTACAACAGGCCTATCCGCCACCTTTTCCGGGGCGGTACCAACACCATCAAAAGCGCGGCAGAAACAGGACTTGGAACGGAAACAACTCACCTCTTGACACTCAACGAGGAACCAGGACGCCATGGAGCCCAAGTTACTGGTCCTGCCCATGCTGGTTTACCTCCTCTTCTACCAGGAGCAGCAAAGATGCCAGCGACGACCACGGTGATACTGCCCTTGCACACAGGGGAGGGGGAGAGGAAAGAGAGAGTGACACACACACACGCAACACCCCCACCCCCACCCTCACCCACAACAACATACACACAAATACATGCAGCAACATGACATTTACACCCCGTCATCCCCTGGAAGAACAAAAGGACAAAACGAAATGATTGTAACAAGTGTAATCATCGAAAAATCAGATAGGCCAAGATAACTTTACATCTCAGTATATGCAAATATGTACAGCAACTACACAAGTCCAGATAGTGTTCAAATCATTGTCCGTGGACCAGTGGTCCCAAAATACATGGGTGAAGCCCACACATGATACCTGACTCAAAACGGAGAGAACACTGCTGGGGCATCAGATCGAAACTGACAGGCACCTCGAGGGGGGGGCTCCTCAGACGGATGAATGCACGATGCCACTGCTCCACAAGGGTGCTCCATGCCCACAGTTTGGTCCTGGGGAGTGAAAAGCCACAGTCTCTCAAGTGGGTGGTTTGCCCACTGCTTTATCCTGGGGAGTGCAAAGCCACAGTCTCTCAAGTCTCTCAAGTGGGTGGTTTGCCCACTGATTGGTCCTGGGGAGTGCAAAGCCACAGTCTCTCAAGTCTCTCAAGTGGGTGGTTTACCCACTGATTGGTCCTGGGGAGTGCAAAGCCACAGTCTCTCAAGTCTCTCAAGTGGGTGGGTTGCCCACTGTTTGGTTCTGGGGAGTGCAAAGCCACAGTCTCTCAAGTTGTTGACATGTTTCACTGGTTCTTGAGGGGGCTTGATGCCCAGAGTGCTTCATCCTGCCAAGGACTGTGTGAGTGGATTTTTTTCTCCACTGGTTCTTGAGGGGGCTTGGTGCCCAGAGTGCTTTGTCCTGCCAAGGACTGGGGTTGTGGATGCTATTCTCCACTGGTTCTGGAGGGGGCTTGGTGCCCAGAGTGCTTCATCCTGCCAAGGATTGGGGTAGTGGATGCCTTTCTCCACTGGTTCTGGAGGGGGCTAGGCTGAGGCACATGCAGTGTGGCAGGTCCCATTCCCTCACCTGGGTGTGTGTGCCACAAGATTGCATGGGAACAGGTAGCATGATACTCCATGGAGGCAGAGACACACTCTCCCCTGCTGCGACTTTGCCTGCCACCTGCTGGTACAAACAGTGCTGGGTGTTGTGCCTCATGTACGCTGTGCAATGTCCAGGAGTCTCCTGCGGCCTCGGATGGCTGTCCACTGGGAATGTTAGCCATGTCTGCTGTGGTGGCACTGTCTGAGCACCGCGTGGGGCTGGTGGCGGTGTTTGCGGCGGTGTCTGTGGCGGAGATGCAGGCGGTGGTGAATGTGTCAGCACCTGTGGAGGGAGACAGCAGGACGTCTCCTGCAGCCTCGATTGGCTGCCCACTGGGGATGATGCTGAGGACTGTTGCTGAGGCAGCAGATGTGCAGGTGGCGGTGCAGGTGGTGGTGTCCACTGCCGTACAGGTTGCTGTTCTGGTTGCCAGAAGGGGTTACTCTAGTCCCTCAGCCGGAGGCTCCGTGCCCTGTCCTGACTTCCCCTTAGCCTTGTGTCTCTTTCCCACCTTGGATGTCGCTGCTGGTCCCTTGGCACTGTCCCCTTTTGGCTTGGAGGAGGCCTTGCTGGGTGGTTGGTGCGGCTTTTCCATACGGCATGTGGGCACCTTCTTCACCTTGGCAGGTGGCAGAATGATCTGATCCTTGGCCTCGCTAGGTGGCACACTGGCAGCCCTGATGGGTGCCACCCGCGATGTGACTGGACTTGCTGAGACCACAGTGCTGGAGGATTTGGTGGCTGAGGTGCTGGGCTGGGACCTGAACATCCTGGCCCTAGGGGAAGGACGGGGGGGAGGTGTAGGGAATAGGTCAATGTTAGCGAGGAAAAGTTTTTTAGACACACTGGGACCGGAATATGGAGGGGGGTTGGGAGTGGAGGAAGATGTAGTGGTTGTAGGAGGTGTACGTCTGCTGAATTTGGGTGAAGGTGCATGGGACGGAGGTTGTTGTGAGGTGAATGGCTGTTGGGTGGGTGTGTGCCTGTGTTTGTGTACTTTGGGAGGAGGGCTCACAGACACACTGGGAGAGGACACAGGGAACGTGTGCATGGTAGTGGGGGTGGTGAGTGCACATGAGCGGTGTGTGGTGATGGGCGTGCTGGTGATGGAGGTAGTGGCTGAGGATGTAGTGCATGCAGGTGTGAGTGGAGACGAGACTGGGAGGGAGGAGGAGGACGTGGAGGAGGGGGACACAGTGGAGGAAGTGGATGTTGGTGTGTCTGCATGGGGATGGTGCTTGTGTGAGTGCCTTTGGGATGTGTGGTGCTTATGTTTGCCATGTCCACTCTTGTGTGTTGATGAGTGTGCATGCAGGTCTGAAGGTGTGCTTGGGATAGGCTGAGGTAGAGGGGATTGGGTCTGGGTAGTGGATGTTGGAGGGGGGAGGCTGGACACAGGGACAATGGCTGCCATCAGTGCTGAGGCCAGAGCCTGAAATGCTCTCTTTTGGGCCGCCACGCCAGAATGAATGCCCTCCAGGTATGCATTTGTTTGCTGCAAATGCCTCTCTACACTGTGGATGGCATTCAAAATGGTTCATTGCCCAACAGTGAGGGATCTAAGGAAGTCAATAGCCTCCTCACTGGAAGCAGCAGGACTGACTGGGGCAGGGCCTGAGGTGCCTGAGGTGAAAGAGATGCCCACCCTCCTGGGTGAGCGGGCACAGGAAACTCGATGAGGGGTTGCTGGGAGGGCAGTGCTGGTAGGGGGGCTGGCGGCTGTACCTGTTGTTGCGGTGGGCACAGAGGTGCCCACCACCGCAAGGGAGCTCCCATCAGAGGAGGAGTCGCTGTCGCTGGTGTCTGCTCCTGTCCCCGTTGTGGAGCTCCCCTCGCCCTCCGTCCCACTGGTGCCTTCAGACTCCTTAAATTCACCCTCCAGGGCCATGTGGGTTGCAGCTCCCTCCTGCTCCAGTGCCAATGCTCCTCTGCCAGATGATGCTAATGCACACAAGGACAGGGTGACAAAACAAAAAGGGGGAAATACATAAGAGACACATGGTCAATGCCTGCAACACCACTACCGTTGGCGGACACAGCACACAGGGAGCAGCCCTATGCACTAGCACATGCACTACCAGTGCACAGGAAAAGCATATGCCCAGACCCATTTCATGCACAGCTGGAACCCAGAGGAGCCTGACTAGGTGTAGAGGGCAACTACCACCTTTGGGGTTGGAGTGGCAGTGAGCCTGCAAAACAATGTATGTACCTTGGCGTGTCTGCCCTGGCCTAGGGGAACCCATAGCCCACCTCCCCCACCCAGACACCTCGTCAAGCGCGCAGAGTCAGCTGAATGAGACTGTACTCACCCCCTCGTGGCTGCTGTGATGCCCTCAAGCGCCCATCCAACTCAGGATTTTCCACAACCAGGATTGGGTACATCAGGGGGGTCATGGTGCGACGGGCCCCCCTTTCACATTGGGAGGCCATCCCCAGCTGAGTCTCCGCCGTCTTCTTGCTCCAGCAGCGCAGGTCCTCCCATCTTTTCTGGCAGGGGGTGCTCCGTCTTTGGTAGACCCGCAGGGTCCGCACTTCCTTGGCGATGGCACGCCAAATACCCTTCTTCTGGTGGACGCTGACCTAGAGGAATAGTGAAGTAAAAATGTATGTTACTCCCCTGTCCGGTTCTTCTCACTCATTGCCCACAAACCTCTCACCCTGGCCCAGAAAAACATACACTCACCATCCTCACATGCTGGCCTGTGCCCCCCGTCTCTTCCATCCACGACACTCCATACAATCATGTACACAGTTTACTCACCTGTTGGTCTGGAAGTCCGTAGAGTAGCATGTACTGGGGGCGGACCCCATCATCCACCAGTTTGTCCAACTCCTCTGCAGTGAAGGCAGGGGCCCTTTCCCCAGACACTGTAGCCATTGTCGCTTCCAGACGCAGGTCACAGCAGCACTTGCAGTGTAGGTCCTGTCCTGTTGAAGGTCAGGTATCAAGTGAGGGAACAGATAGAAAATGGCGGTCACATCCACGGCGGTGTGTACCGTCACCGCCGGTGTACATCGTCGTTGGCTCCTGGAACCCATAGGGCCCAAAGATAACCAATGCTGAATTGCGCAGCAGTCTTCGACCGCCTACCGCGACGCTGCACAACGCCAACGCAGTTACCTCATTTCCCCTTGTCCCTCCTTACAGGTCAGGCAGCCACCATTTCAGGTGGCCGCATGGCAGGCCAACTAACTGCGTCGCAGCACTTTTGGCCAGGAATACGGACAGACAAAGGCACACAACGATTATATCACGATTGTGCTAAACAGCCTTGTGAAACCTTTGTGGTGTATGACCCTCTGCTCACCTTCTCCTCCATAGGGCACGTCCGCTGGGGCAGGTGATGAGATGGCAACATCCTCTGGTGTACAGACCCCTGGTGTACCTGTCGCCAATGGAAGACAGACACATCATTATCACTTGCAAACTTGATCGTGCCACAATCCAGGAACTGTATGCCCAGTTGGAGCCAGACCTGATGTCAACTATCCGCCATCCCACAGGAATACCCCCTCTAGTGCAGGTCCTGTCAGTGCTCCATTTCCTGGCCAGTGGGTCCTTTCAAACAGCCGTGGCCATGGCATCAGGGATGTCACAGCCAATGTTCTCTAACGTGTTGTCCAGAGTGTTATCTGCCCTGCTGAAACACATGCGCAGCTACATCGTGTTCCCTCAGGTGGAGGATTTGCCCATAGTGAAAGGTGACTTCTATTGCCTGGGACACATCCCCAACAATATTGGTGCCATAGATGGTACACATGTAGCATTTGTCCCCCCCGCAGGAATGAACAGGTGTACAGAAACCGCTACCAATCTATGAATGTGCAGATGGTGTTTGGCAGACCAGTACATCTCCCATGTGAATGCCAAGTATCCTGGCTCTGTGCATGACACTTACATTTAGAGGAATAGCAGCATCCCTTATGTGATTGGGCAACTCCAGAGGCACCGTGTGTGGCTAATAGGTGAGCCCAAGGTCCCCACACAGTTTAAATAGGTGTCTGGGTATGGGAGGGTCCCTAAGGGTTGGAGAATGTCTAACAGTTGTCCCTCAATATTTGCAGGTGACTCTGATTACCCCAACCTGTCATGGCTACTGACCCCAGTGAGGAATCCCAGGACAAGGGCAGAAGAACGCTACAATGAGGCACATGGGTGAACTAGGAGGATAATAGAGCGCACCTTCGGCCTCCTGAAGGCCAGATTCCGGTGCCTCCATGTGACAGGTGGATCCCTATACTACTCACCGAAGAAGGTGTGCCAGATCATCGTGGCATGCTGTATGTTGCACCACCTGGCTTTGCAACGCCATGTGCCTTTTCTGCAGGAGGATGGGCCTGATGCTGGTCTTGTGGCAGCTGTGGAGCCTGTGGACAGTGAAGAAGAGGAGGCAGGAGAAGAAGATATAGACAACTGAAACAACATCATTATGCAATACTTCCAGTGAGACACAGGTAAGAGGATGGAACTGCTTCTCACATCTCATACTACTGTAGGATATAGCATAAATCTGCCTTATTACCTCTGTGTATGGACCCTGACATGTCACTTTGCCTTTCCATTTCACAGATCTGGGTCCCACTTTGTGCCCTCTGCTATGTTTACTGCTGCCCAACAACTGTGTAACATTGGTATGTGAACATGAACATAGACATTGCTATATTTCGGAGAGGTTGCAATTACACATTTGTAAAAGTACAGACTGACTCCAGATTGATTTGTGATTCAAGGGTGTTTATTTCTGTGCTAATAAGTGGAGGGGATGTGCAATGGGCTGGGGTGATGGTGGAGTAATGTCCATGGTAGAGTTCAGTCTCTTGGTCTCACAGGTGCATTGTCCAAGGGGACATAGGAAGTGGAGTGATGGTAGGTCAAAGTTGTTAGGGTGACAAAGTGGGACAAAAGGGTGACAATCAGGAGAGTGTTATTTCCTGGCGGGGGTCTTGGCAATGTTCTCTGTCTTGTTCCTGGATCTCAGGGACCATTTGTGGGGTAGTTCTCCTTCTGCAGGGGGTGGGGTGCTGGTGGCCTGTTGTTCCTGTGGCAGGGCCTCCTCTCCACTAGCGCCGGCAGAGGTGGAGGGCTATTCATCTTTCAGGCTAGTGTCAGGGGCCTGTTTGTGTGCCACTGTGTCCTTCATGGTGTTGGCCAGGTCTGCCAGCACCCCTGCAATGGTGACCAGGGTGGTGTTGATGGACTTCAAGTCCTCCCTGATCCCCAGGTGGTGTTCCTCCTGAAGCCGCTGTGTCTCCTGAAACTTGGCCGATACCGTGCCCATGGTCTCCTGGGAATGATGGCATGCTCCCATGATGTTGGAGAGTGCCTCGTGGAGAGTGGGTTCCCTGGGCCTGTCCTCATCCTGTCACACACCAGTCCTCCCAGCTTCCCTGTTATCCTGTGCCTCTGTCCCCTGAATCGTGTGCCCACTGCCACTGACCCCAGGTCTCTGATTGTCTTGGGTTGGTGGGTTTGCCTGGGGTCCCTGTAGTGGTGGACAAACTGCTGATTGCCGTGTCCTGGGGACAGAGGGATGGGCCCGCTGGGTGAGTGCTATGGTGGTGTCTCCTGAGGGGGGAGGCTCTGTGGTAGCTTGTGACTGTGGCAGGGGAACCGACTGTCCAGAGGTCCCTGATGGTCCGGGCTGGTCATCCAGATCCAGGCGTGGAGAGCTGCTGTCGTCACTGGGGGCCTCTTCTGGTGGGGGACTGGATATGTCTGGCACCTCCTGTCCGGTGACGTTGGGTGTGGGTCCTGTTGGGGTGTAAATGCATAGTTTTAGTATCTGTGTGTGTCATCTTGTGCATTGGGTGAGTTACCCTCTACACCTGTGCTTGCCTTGTTGTGTTTGCCATTGTGCGATTAGTGTTTTGGGGTCTATGTGGGTGCCTCTACTGGACATGCTTTGGCAATGGGTGTCCATGCTTTGGTGTTGCATGCAGGGCTTGGTATTGGGATAGCTGGGTTGTGATAGTGGGGCATATGTGAGGTGTTGAAGTGATGGGGGTGAGGGGGAGGGTGGGGTATCTGATGGCATGCAGGTGGGGTGGGGGTTATGGTAATTAAGATTTGACTTACCAGAGTCCAGTCCTCCTGCTACTCCTGCGAGGCCCTCAGGATGCAGTATTGCCAAGACTTGCTCCTCCCATGTTGTTAGTTGTGGGGGAGGAGGTGGGGGTCCAACGCCAGTCCTCTGTACAGCAATCTGGTGTCTGGATACCACGGAATGCACCTTCCCCCGTAGGTCGTTCCACCTCTTCCTGATGTCATCCCATGTTCTTGGATGCTGTCCCACTGCATTGACCCTGTCGACGATTCTCCGCCATCTTCCTAGCAATGGAGGTGTGCTGCACCGGTGATCCGAAAGCCGTGGCTCTACCCAGAAGATTTCCTCCACCATGACCCTGAGCTCCTCCTCAGAAAACCTGGGGTGTCTTTGAGGTGCCATGATGTGGTGTGGGTGATGTGTGAGGTGATGTTTGTTGTGCTGTGTGAAATGTTGTTTTGGTGTGTGTTCTTTGAGGTGCGTGGATGTTGTATGAGTGATGGTGTGGTGTGCTTGTGGATGCTGGTGTAGTGTTAGCTATTCTCTCTCTGTGCTTCTTCACAAAAATGTCGTTGTAAGGGGTTGTGGGTAATGTGTGTGTGTGTTTTATAGTGGTGTTGGTGTGTGGGTGTGGTGTGTGCATGTGTATCAGGTGTGCGTATTTCGATTTGTCCAATCTGGTTGTGTTTTGTAAGTGTGTGTGTATTTTGAGCACAGCGGTGTGTACTGCCAATGGATTACCGCTGTTGAAAGACCGCCGCGTTTTCGTGGGTCGTGATAGTGTGGGTATATTCTTGTTGGTGTGACGGTGTGGGTTTTGCTATCACCAGTTTATCACTGACCTTTGGTGTGGCGGACTTGTGTGAGTGTCTGTATTGTGGCGGATTACGAGATTTGGTCGTAATACCTGTAGTGGATTTCCGCCGCGGCCATGGTATGTTGGCGGCCTTCAGCACGACCGTAAGTGGGATTTACCGCCAGGGTTGTTATGAGGGTCTTAATCTCTTTGAAGGCCGCATGGAGCTCAGATATATAGAAATCACACTGGTAATCATCTTTCCCAGGTGACGTACAGGTAGGCATCTCGCTGAAGGCTTCTGCTATCTCCTCTAATACAATTCCTCTGTCCAGGAGTGATCTCCCTGCCAGAGACGAGGATGGCTGATTGACCAACACAGCAAATCTTCATCTTCCGCTCTGCTTTAGAAGAGAAAAAGAAATTCAAAGCATTCTCTTTTGCTTCCAACATCTTTTTTAAAGTGAAGGGCGAGCACATTTGCATTGGGCTGTTATAGTCTGGGAGGACTATAATCTCTCCTCTTCTGCCTGATCTCTATACTGTGCCATGGTAGGATCTGGCATGAGCACATCCCTCCAGGTGGTCTTCCCTGCAGTTCACAGAAGCTGGTCCATTGCAGAGAGAAGATCATTCTTTGCCTTGTTTAGACTCACATGGAATTAGAGTTTCCCTCATCTGATTCATACTTGTATTTGGTTACATACATGCAGTATAAGGTGAGGTGTTAGTATGTGTTTGAATTCCAATCCCAGCTGCACTAGGGTATGATCAGTAATTCTACTCTGACGTGTCTCACAAAGTACTATAGAGAGTGATGGAGGAGAAAGTAGTCAGACTCTACACCATATGAATTAGCGAGAAAACGTTTTTTTTGTGCTGTGCATGCAGCAATTCCAGATATCAGCCAGGCTATGGCCAGAGCGACGTTGGTAAGACAGCTCTGTTAGTACTGTTGTTGCAGACTGCAGGCCCACCTTGTCCAATATGGGGTCAATCATGAGTTTCCACTCACCACCTAATACAATTTTAGTGCAATAAAATTCAGTTAACAGTTTGAATATTTTAACGAGAAGTCCCATCTGTTCACACTAAGATCACATAAAGATCCCATTACACATACAATATCTCGGATCTTTAGTTTAACAAATGCGTATCTGCCCTTTGTTTCAGTCTATGCTTGTGTGGTTTTATGAGGGAGTGATTTACAGATAAGGATGGTAACCCTTCATCTTCTGGAGGAAGAGACAGGATCAGTGGATGTGATTCCTGGTTCACTCATATTTGACTACTAGAAGAAAACTGACCCCACCCAATCATGTTGCAGTTCACGGACACTTGTTCAGAGAGGTGATTCTTCTCTAGGAGATTAATTTCTGTGCCTTTTGTTGTGTAGTCAGGGTAACATATTTTCTTCTTTACATAGAATCCTAGACCATTAACATTGTCACAGGTTTTGTTCTGTAGCAGGTTGCTGTTATGGTCAGCATCACAGCCATTGGAGTTCCTTGATATGTGGTGTGATGTGCGTTTAGAGTGAGAGGTTGAAAATGAGTCTAGTTGCTGGGTTCTGGATGGTTTGTAGTCTTCTAGTGAGTTGCTTGGTGATCCCAGCATAGAGCGTGTTCCCATAGTTCAACTTGCTGGTGACTAGTTCATGTGTGACCTGGGCTGGCCACCAGTTGGAGTCTGATGGTGAGGTGTTCATACCAAATATCACTACTTCTGTCTTGTCGGTGTTGAGCTTGAGACAGTTGGCTTTCATACAGTTAGCGATGTCAGTCATGCAGGTGATGAACTTGTTTCTTGTGGTGGGTGTCTTATCCAAGAGGGAGAGTATGAGTCACGTGCCATTGGTGTAGGAAAGGATGGTCATGTAATGTGCATGGATAACTTTGCACAAAGGGATCTTGTATGCTTTAAAGAGGTGTAGGAGGCTGGCCTGGTTTGTAGAAGGTACCTTGGGTACTTACACCTTATACCAGGTCCAGGTATTCCTTATCAGTGAAGTAGTAGTGTTCTAGCAACTTAGACTGATAGAGGTAGCTATAGCAGAGTAGCTTAGGCTGAACTAGGAAACATGCAAAGCTCATGCAATACCACTTATAGTTACACAGTACTTATACCCAAGTAATGACAATACTCAGTGTTACCAAAATAAAAGTAGTTTATTTGGGTGACACAGTACCAAAAATATCTTAGAGGCAATATGCCTTCTGGAGGTAAGTATTATACACAATATATACACTAGACACCAAAATAAGGTAAGTCATTAGACAAAGGATAGTGCAAACAATAAGAAATGCTTCAGAATGCAATGATAGAAAATAGGTCGAGGGGCAACACAAACCATATACTAAGAAAGTGGAATGCAAATCATGAATTCCTCTCTAGACAAGTGTAGTGTGTGCAGAATCACTGGGATAGTAAGAGTATAGTAACGGTAAGTAAATTACCCCACCCCAGAGCCCAGAAAAGCAGGAGTAAAGTACGGTAAGTTTCCTTAGGACACACTACACCTCGTGATTGAGATATTGCAGTAACCAACCAAGTCTGCAAACAACAACTGCTGGATTCCTGGACCTGAAGTCCTGCAAAGAAGGGGTCCAGAAGTCAAAAGAAGTTCCAGGAAGGACAGGAGCCCCTGCCAACCCAGAAGAGGGTGCAAAAGAAGAGTCCCCAGTTGGACGAAGACTGCAGGAATGCACCCTAGGAAGATGCCAGCGGGATCTTGCATGACGAAGAAGATGTCCCATGAGGTAAAGATGGATGCAAATGTGATTTTGTGCCAGAAGTCACCAACAAGCCTTGGTTACGTCAAAATGGTGCTGGCTGGACCCAGGAGGGACCTGGGGGCCTCAACTCTGGGTGAGAAGGAAGAGGGGGCTCTCAGCACTTTAGAGAGCTCTCAGGATGCCAGACAGCTCCCACAGGAGTCCCAAGACACGAGGAGAAAGGAGGTGCAAAACGCAGTTGGTGCAGCACAACAAAGGAAGTTCTGCCGCCGCCGGAGAACAAATCAGCGAGTTGAGCATCACAGGATGGAGTGCTGGGGACCTGGACCAGGCTGTGCACAAAGGAATTTTGCAACTAGTGCACAGAGGCGTCAGAAGGTGAAGAAGATGTAGAACACAGGGGTCCAGTCGCTCTCAGGATGGCAAGGTCTTACCTCCTCCAAATTGCGTCAGCAGGACCTCAGGACAGTCTATGTCGATGGCGTCCACCCTCTATGAGTCCAGGAGCATGCTCGTTGCTGTGAGAGGAGTCCAGGGGTACCGGTCGTCAACTTGGAAGGTGCCTTCGTGAGCAGGGGAGTGACTCAGTCACCCCACAGGAGATTTCTTTGGTCCTTCTGGTGCAGGATGAAGACAGGGAGTCCTTAGAGCATACACACCGTGGAATCTGTTGCAGTTGCTGGCTGGAGCTGAAGTTGCAGAAGAAAAGTATCCCTGGTGGATACTTTGTTGCTGTTACAGCGGTTCGTGGAGTGGGCTGCAGTTGATCTGAGGTCAGAGGATGAAGTAGTAGTTGCAGAGGATTCCTGAAGGAAACTTGCAAGCAGAATCTGAAGAGAACCCACAGGAGAGACCCTAAATAGCCCTGAGAGGGGGGATTGTCTACCTCATCAGGTAAGGACATATCAGGAGGGATCTCTGATATCTCCTGCTGGCACTGACCACTCAGAGCCCTCAAAAGTGCCCCCACACCTTGCAAAGCAAGATGGCTGAAGTCTGGGATACACTGGAGGAGCTCTGGGCACCACCCCTAGGGTGGTGATGGACAGGGGAGTGGTCACTCCCCTTTCTTTTGTCCAGTTGCACGCCAGGCAGGGGTTAAGGGGTCCGTGAACCGGTGTAGACTGGCTTATGCAAGGAGGGCACCACCTGTGCGCTTCAAAGCATTTCCAGAGAATGGGGGAGGCTACCCCTCCCCAGCCTGTAACACCTATTTCCAAAGGGAGAGGGTGTAACACCCGGCTCTCAGAGGAAATGCTTTGTTCTGCCTTCCTGGGACTGAGCTGATCAGATCCCAGGAGGGCAGAACCCTGTTTGTGAGGTGGCAGCAGCTGTAGCTGCAGTGCAAGCCTCAGAGAGCTGGTTTGGCAGTACTGGGGCTCCATGGTGGAGCCCCCAGGATGCATGGAATTGGCTCGCCAATACCAAATTTGGAATGGGGGGACAATTCCATGATCTTAGACATGTTACTTGGCTATATTCGGAGTTACCATTATGACGTTACACATAGATATTGACCTAGATGTAGTGCATGCGTGTAATGGCGTCCCCGCACTCACACAGTCCCGGGAAATGGCCCTGAACTATGTGAGGCACCTTTGCTAGTGCAAGGGTGCCCTCACACTTAGTAACTTTGCACCTAACCTTCAGCAAGTGAAGGTTAGACATATAGCTGACTTATAAGTTACTTACGTGCAGTGAAAATGGCAGTGAAATAACGTGTGCATTATTTCACCCAGGGTGCAATGGCAGTCCTGTGTAAGGGTTTGTCTGAGCTCCCTATGGGTGGCAAAAGAAATGCTGAAGCCCATATTGATCTCCTGGAACCCCAATGCCCTGGGTACCTAGGTACCATATACTAGGGACTTATAAGGGGGGTCCAGTGTGCCAATTCAAATTGGTAAATGAAGTCACTAGCCTACAGCAACACATTTAAAAGCAGAGAGAGCATACGCACTGAGGTTCTGATTAGCAGAGCCTCAGTGTCACAGTTAACCACTATACAGACACACACATTAGGCCATAAACTATGATCACTGGGGTCCTGACCAGCAGGATCCCAGTGAGACAGGCAAAAATATAGTGACATACAGGTACAAATGGGGGTAACATGCCAAGGAAGATGGTACTTTCCTGTGTTGCTGAGCGATGAACTTTGAGGCACTCCACAGATGAGTTTGGAGGGTTCTGAGGTTGAAGGGGCAGGCTGACAGCATAAGGTCCATTCGTTATGAATGAGCAGGTCTATTGGAGAGTGGGTCTTTGGATTCAAATCTTGTGCAGGCGCCTTGTAAGGATGGGATGTGAGACTGTGTCAAATGTAGCAAAGAGGTCTAAGAGAATGCAGACTGCTGTGTCTCCTTTGTCAAGGAACATGTATACGTCGTTAGTGGTGGTGGTGAGTGCTGCTTCTGAATTGTGGTTGAGTCTGAATCTGGACTGCATGGTATGGAAGAGCTGGTGGTTGCTGAGGTGGCTGGTAAGGTATCAGTTGATTAGTTTCTCTAAGATCTTTGTCAGGTATGGTAGGAGGGAGATGGATCTGTAGTTGGAAAGTGTGTCTGGGTCAGCAGGTGGTTTCTTGATCAGGGGCATGACAATGGCATGATTCCAGGAATGCATCTGAGTCAATGGAGATGTTGAGGAAGGATTTTCTCATATCTGACCTACAAGTTGCAATTTATCCAGAATACTGGGTGAGAATTGCAAAGACATTAGGCCTTGACAAATGTAACCATGTACTTTAGTTTAAAATGGAAGAATTTCTTAAATATAAAATGTTATGACGAATGCACAAAATCTCAAATGGGAATGGACCTCTGTAGATGTCTTTCATCAAATGATACATAGAAGAAATCTGCAGTTTAATAAAAATCCTGTAGTTGTGTTGGCTTGTGTTATGTCAATTTGTATAGCGGACTACTCACCAGTGACGGCATCCAGGTGCTTTGGCAGGTATGTAGGTGACTGGTCCCCTTGGGGTTAATTGAAGAGACACCCCTTCAGCTAGGTGCAGAATGCTAGCATTGAGGGAGGTTATTCCATGTTTTTGGTGCAGATTTTGGGAGTGTGCGCAACTGAAAGTGAGGCAGAGCAGAGGTGTCAGGTTAGCTGGTGGAAGTGAATGCAACTCTTCAAGTATTCTGGCCCTGTGTTGTGCAGGGCTTTGTATGTTTCTGTAAGAAGTTTAAATTGGCTGCGCTTGTGCACAGGGAGCCAGTGAAGCTTTTTCAGGTGCAGTGTAATGTGGGAGCGGCATGGTGGGTTGAGTATGAGTCTTGCTGCAGTGTTTCAGATGGTCTGAAGTTTGTGTAGGAGTTGTTTGGAGATACCCGTGTTGAGAGTATTGCTATAGTCAAGCCTGCTGGTGATAAGTACTTGAGTGACAGTTCACCAAGTGTTCTGTGACAGCCATTTGAAGATATTTTGAAGAATGCATAAGAATGTGAAAGCAGGAGGTGCTCACTTTGTTGATTTGTGCCATCATGTTGACCTTTTTGTCTAGGATCATTCCTAGATTTCTTACACAGTCTGTGGGTGTGGGTGTAGGTCCTCGCTCCACCGGCCACCAGGTGGAGTTCTATTGGGAGGTCTTGATGCTAAAGACCAGAACTTCCATCTTGTCAGAGTTAAGCTTCAGGTAGTTGGTGTGCATCCAGTCCAGTACCATGGTCATGCAAACGCTTGTCATATTTAAGAACTAGATAGTGAAAAGGTCTACCAAAAACACCAAACTAGAGGTGAATTGTCATTATTTTCACCTTAGGTTAAAAGTCTTATCTTACAGTGACATGTTGGACCTGGCCCTTTTACAGGGTCATTCCCCAGACTTTTAGCTTTTTGCCTCCTTATTTTTCTGACCTTTGTTGGCTGACGTTTTGACTCTGAGCACTTTTTCACTGCTAATCAGTGCTAAAGTGCATGTGCTCTCCCATACAAAATTGGTATGATTGGATTATACCTAATTGGCATATTTAATGTACCTATAAGTCCCTTGTAAAGTGGTATCCCTATACCCAGGGCCTTTAAATTAAATGCTACTAGTGGGCCTGCAGCGCTGCTTGCGCCACCCACTGAAGTAGCCTGTCAAACCTATCTAAGGCCTGCTAGCACAGAGCGTGTGTGCACAGTTTTCTGCCACAGCGACCTAAATTTACTTGCCAGACCCAGAACTCCCCTTTTACTACATGTAAGTCACCCCTAAGGTACGCCCTAGTTAGCCCTTTGGGCAGGGTGCCATGTATGTAGAAGGCAGTACATGTGCCAGGTTGCGTGGCCTGTCCTGGTAGTGACAAACAGCCTAACTTGGTGTCTCACTGCTGTGAGTGCTGCCTTCTCATAGGATTGCATTGGAAATGCACTGCCTTATGTGTAGGGGTATTGTCTGATTCATGAGGGGTAGCATAGGCATATTTGGTATGGTAGTGGTTTTGATAGTGGTGAGAAATTCAGCTTACTGGTGTAGGTGTATTTTTTATTACTATCAAAGAAAAGCCACTTCTAGAAAGTGTGCATTTATCTGTGCTTATGACTTTGGTGTTTTACAGCTTGCCTCCAATCCACGTCTGGGCAGACTGACAGTTGGGGCTTTGTGCATACTTTTCAGACAGCCTGAACACAGGGAGGGTGGAGGTGTCACAGAGGTGCATCTACATATGGTAAAGCCTTCCTGGGCTGAGAGAAGGGAGAGGCGGGGCACACCTGCATTTGTAAAGGCTGTGCCCTGGCCTCATCCAATAGGGTTGTTTATCCCCCACTGATGTTTGGAGCCTGTGCTGGAGGAGAGAAAGGGCACTCCCAGAACCAGTTGTAACTGGTTGGACCCCCCTCTCGTCCCCATTGTAAAACACACTGTAAACCTAGCATATGTACAGGGGAATTTTCCCCACAAGTTAGACATCATTTTGGACAGTCTGGGAACTCCAGGAACCTTACCTGGAGCTGGATGCAGGACGCTGTTGAGAAGACTCACCAGGACCACCTTGGACTGCTGCTGCAGTGCTGACCTGTGACCTGCTTGGTCACTAGGAGAAACTGCCACTGCTGGCATCCCCTTGTGTGCTGGTCTGTAGCTGGGTTCGCCAGCCCTGCACCCCTTTTTCCTTGTTTTTGTCTCCAGAGGCAGGGTGCTGTGGCCCCTGACCTCTGTAAACGTATTCCTGCACACAGAGGGCTGTTTTGATGAGGAAGCGCTGGGAGAGCACTCCTGAGTGCCCTGCACGATTTTGAAGTGCTTTTTCTGGCCCAACATCACCACCGCAGCCCTGGATCTCTATTGTGCCCTCGCACTGCTTTAAGCGCTCTTTGTGCCTGAAAAACATCACCGCCGCAACCCGGGCTACAAGGATAGTCCTAGTGCTTTGAAAGGTGCTCCTCATTTTCCAAAAGATCACTGCTGCGACCCGGCTGAGGGAGATTCCAGTGTGCCGGGGTCGCACTGTCCACGGTGCCCCCGGGGCACCCAGAAATAAGGACAGATGCGCGCACGCTCCAAACAGTGACCCCGGGCAAAGCGCCCTTCTTGACGTGCTCCAGGGACACCTGCAAACACCATCCTTGCTGCCTGCTCCACTTGACAGCCCAGGTCGGGCTGAAAAGTGGCTCGCGCATCACACCAGGTGCTGCCTCATTGGGAAGCAGGAGGGAAGCCTCATCTGAGGCCCCTACTTCCTTCTTCAATTCTGGCAGACGCACCGAGGACGAGGGTAGCTACCTCCCACCACGCAGGACATGGGGTGAAAAGGGAATTCCCTTCCACCCGGTCACTGCCGTAGGGGTGCGATCGCCCCAGTTACTTAAATCCTGATTAACTCTTGGGGCTCCCTCTGGTAGAGGGCCATTAGAGGCCCGGGGGGCCCACAAAGGTTGCGGGTCCCAAGAGGGGCCCATTCCATTTTCAGTCAGGAGAGGGTGCTGACCGCCCCTCTCCCCCAAGAGCATCGCATGGCCCCCGCTGAGCACACAGGAGCGCCAGGGGCCCCCTATGCTCCTTCTTCTAGGCACTAGGAGTGCCCCTTTTCTCCAGGAAAACAGGGACTTTCAAGAAAGTATTGGCTCAGTGAGCCTAGTCTGAACCTCGGGGGTTTATATGTTTCTATCTGCTTTCCTGATATTACATATGTGCTAATGTTCCTTTTATGGGCATGATTTGCTGATATGTTTTCTAATGTTCCTTTTATGGGTATATAGGAGTTATTCATGACAAGTGCATAGAATTCTTACTATAATTCCTGACTACTGCTTATGTTGCAGAATCCCGAGTACTTACGTGTTCTAATGTGACAACTGCGTATCCTTGTAGAGTATTAGTAACTTGTGTAACGTTCTGACAACTGCTAAGGTATCAGGGTATTACTAATGTGTAATGTTGGTCTAATTATGTTTTGTGCAATACAGTTTATTTTTACATAGCTCAGTGTTGTGTTTACTTTGTGGTGTACATTTTGCGTCACGTGCATTGTGTGTGTTGTGCAAGCGCTTTACACATTGCCTCTGGGTTAGGCCTGACTGCTCGTGCCAAGCTACCAAGGGGGTGAGAAGGGGTTATCTTGGACGTGTAACTCTCTTGCCCTGACTAGAGTGGGTAGGTTCTGCCTGGCTGAGGTGTATGCCCTAGCTAACCAGAAACCCCATTTCAAACAGTAACCCTCACAATAAGTGTTTCCCTCTTTAGCTTATGCACAGAGGAACCTATCATGGTGTACAGGATATGGAGACACTTTTCTACAGTTTGTGCTGTATAAATATACTCCATCCGAACATTCATCAATCCATGGTGTGTGTACCTGAGCCGTATCCAACCCCACCAACCACCCAATTATGGTTTAGACCTTAAAACCCTCCTACAATACTTCACCGCCATTGGACAGCTAGCTGGTCATGCAATAAAATATGCTTATCAATCAGTAGCATCAGAAGGCAGGGGACTCAAATATAGCTTTATAATAAGGTCATTGCCCATTGAAATTAGAGTACGTCAGACGTAATCCTGACTGATCTTGCTTTGGACTCAGAGGCCCTCATTCTGACCCTGGCGGTCTTTGACCGCCAGGGCGGAGGACCGCGGGAGCACCGCCGACAAGCCGGCGGTGCTTCAATGGGGATTCCGACCGCGGCGGTAAAGCCGCGGTCGGACCGGCACCACTGGCGGGGTCCCGCCAGTGTACCGCGGCCCCATTGAATCCTCCGCGGCGGCGCAGCTTGCTGCACCGCCGCGGGGATTCTGACCCCCCCTACCGCCATCCAGATCCCGGCGGTCGGACCGCCGAGATCCGGATGGCGGTAGGGGGGGTCGTGGGGCCCCTGGGGGCCCCTGCAGTGCCCATGCCACTGGCATGGGCATTGCAGGGGCCCCCGTAAGAGGTCCCCTAAATGTATTTCACTGTCTGCTGCGCAGACAGTGAAATACGCGACGGGTGCAACTGCACCCGTCGCACAGCTTCCACTCCGCCGGCTCGATTCCGAGCCGGCTTCATCGTGGAAGCCTCTTTCCCGCTGGGCTGGCTGGCGGTCTGAAGGAGACCGCCCGCCAGCCCAGCGGGAAAGTCAGAATTACCGCCGCGGTCTTTCGACCGCGGAACGGTATCCTGACGGCGGGACTTTGGCGGGCGGCCTCCGCCGCCCGCCAAGGTCAGAATGAGGGCCAGAGTCTTTTGCAACTCTTAAGGGACATCCTAATATGTTGAGAATATGAAAAGGCAAGACTCAGGAGACTTTCCAACAAGCTTATATAAAAGATGACCGATTTAAATAAAAAATATCAACCTTATAGGTGGAAAGTCAAACCTGGAGTACGCATCCTAGTTATTAGTTCCAGATTCTACTCTCTGCAATTCTCAAAAGAAACCATCTACACAATCAATCTGGAGGAATTATGTCTTAATAGTCAAACTACCTGTGCTTATCTCTTTTCCAAGACTGCTTATCTGTCCCTGTCTTTATTGGTCCCCTAGAGATGGTCATGTCTGTGGCCTTTTTCCTGTAGAAGTCATCACCACTGAATGAAGAACTCAACACGCTCTCTGGGCAAAGTAGTGTCTTGCAGCCTTTGAAAGCTCAAGCTAGTACTTAAGATCCTGGACTGTGATGGAATCAATGAAGACATCAAACAGAGAGCTTAAAACCAGCTACCTACCCTGATGTTGAAAAATGGCACCCATGAGCAACACCAACATTGTACAACGGTGGGCAGGGTTTACATTTTGTTTGGGTGGTGAGTTGCTTGGGTTTAGGTGAACGGTTCACCCCTTTTGCATACCTGTGGGCATCTCCTGATTACTAGAAGCAGTACACCAGCACCAGTCCCAAGATCTAACATGGCTGCAACCAGTTGAGTTACACTCTGTCTATTGCAAAGATCACAATTGCCTGGCATCTTAAAAATGGGACTATGCTGTCTGTACCAAAGACTGTATCCGTCGCTAAAGCCAGAAGCAAGGAACAAAAAGCAAGAACCGTTGTACTGTACACATAAACTACATTCTGATCCTGCTCATGTGTCAACTATGTATGCTATTTAGCACCACCTCAGAAATAGGATGCAATGGGGTTCCTTGCTATCCCTCTCCCTTCTACCCAACTCGGGGCTTGATACAAGTATTGTACTGAGCTTTTAAAAAGATTCTAAACCCCAAATGTTATGGAGATTGAAGTGTTTGCTAACTATCATGGTTTCCTCTAAAATTGAATATTTTTTTAATTAAAGCTTATTTTACAAAGAAATAGAACTGTCTGAAATATCTAATTATTTACCATAACTCAAGTGCAAACTGTATGCTAGTTTTTAAACTTACGTTATCCTCCAAATGTAAACCATAAAATATCAGCCTTGCTCCTACCTTAATCAGCCCCTGGGAGCTCTGCAGAAGCAGTTGCCTCTCACACAAAAGTGCATGTTAACTTCAATTAGGATCAAACAACATTGAAGTCAGAAAATAATACAATAAAATTCCCAAACCAATTTAAAACATTGAAAAGAGTTTAATGAGGAAAGTGACATAAACTTAGTTGAAATCAGATTTTGAGAATTGTTAGAAATGGGGTCTTTGGTTGGCAGTCTGGTTATCCCCTGTCCAAGCAAGGACCCTCACTCTAGTCAGGGTAAAAGAGAATCACCCTCAGCTAATCCCCGCTCACCCCCTTGGTAGCTTGGCACAAGCAGGTAGGCTTAACTTCAGAGTGCTAGTTGTAAAGTATGTGTACCAATCCATACAGTAACTTAATGAAAACACTACAAAATGACACTACACAGGTGTATAAAAATAGAAAATATTTATTTAAACAAAACAAGACCAAAGCGACAAAAATCCACAATACACAAGTCAAGTTATCAATAAAAAATGCAAAAAGAGTCTTTTTTAAACACAACGCTAATGCTGTTAGCGTGAAAATGTACCTTGGGGCATCAAAAATAACCCCACACAGGCCAGTGTGTGTCAAAAAGGGCTTGCGATGCGTCAATATCACTCACAAGGGAGATCTTGCGTTGTTTCTCCTTCAGTCAGGGCGCGTGTGTCGTTTCTTCTCTCCGCAGGAGAGCGATGCGTCGATTCGGTCAGCACTCTCGGGTCCGGGCAGGCCTTGCGTCGTTTTTACACGCCCAGCGGTGTTTGTGTCAGAAATCCAGCCGCACGATGATCTGAAAAACAAACAGCGCGGGTTGCAATCTCACGTTTCTCCAGCCGCAGGTGTTGATCTTCCGGCTGCGTTGCAGGCGAGCGCCGATTTTCAGCCTCAAAGTCAAAGTTGCGCCGATCTTTTCCCTGCACAGCAGTTGGTGCGTGGATTTCTCACTCTTGGGCTGCCAGCTTCTCCTTTCAGGGTCCCAGGAACTGGATGGGCACCACTTGGCAGAGGAGGAATCTCAGCAGAGGCTTCAAGTGCTGGCAGAGAGAAGTCTTTGCTGTCCCGGAGACTTCAAACAACAGGAGGCAAGCTCTAAATCAATCCCTTGGAGAGTTCTTCACAAGATGGAAGGCAACACAAAGTCCAGTTTTTGTCCTCTATCACAGGCAGAAGCAGCAACTGCAGGATAGCTCCACAAAGCACAGTCACAGGCAGGGCAGCTCTTCTTCCTCAGCTCTTCAGCTCTTCTCCAGGCAGAGGTTCCTCTTGGTTTCCATAAGTGTTCTAAAGTCTGTGGTTTTGGGTGCCCGTCTTATACCCATTTTGCCCTGTGAAGTAGGCTTACTTCAAAGAAAAGTCTCTCTTGTTTGTGAAATACTGCCTTGTCCAGGCTAGGCCCCAGACACACACTAGGGGGTTGGAGACTGCATTGTGTGAGGACAGGCACAGCCCTTTCTGGTGTGAGTGACCACTCCTCCCCACCCCTCCTAGGACAGATGGCTCATCTGGAAATGCAGACTATACCCCTGCTCCTCTTGTGTCACTGTCTATAGAGAGGTGCAAACAGCCCAACTGTCAAACTGACTCAGACAGGGAATGCACAAGCAGGCAGAGTCACAGAACTGGCTTAAGCAAGAACATGCTCACTTTCTAAAAGTGGCATTTTCAAACACACAATCTCAAAATCAACTTTACTATCAGATGTATTTTTACATTTTGAGCTCAGAGACCTCAAACTCCACAAGTCTATCCTCTCCCAAAGGGAATCTACACTTTAATCATATTTAAAGGTAACCCCCATGTTAACCAATGAGAGGGACAGGCCTTGCAACATTGAAAAACACATTTAGCAGTATTTCACTGTCAGGACATATAAAACACATTACTATATGTCCTACCTTAACCATATACTGCACCGTGCCCTTGGGGCTACCTAGGGCCTACCTTAGGGGTGTCTTACATGTAAGAAAAGGGAAGGTTTAGGCCTGGCAAGTGAGTACACTTGCCAAGTCAAATTTACAGTTAAAAACTGCACACACAGACACTGCAGTGGCAGGTATGAGACATGATTACAGAGCTACTTATGTGGGTGCCATAACCAGTGCTGCAGGCCCACTAGTAGCATTTGATTTACAGGCCCTTGGCAGCTCTAGTGCACTTTACTAGGGACTTACTGGTAAAGCAAATATGCCAATTGTGGATAAGCCAATTACATACACATTTTGTATAGGAGCACTTGCACTTTAGCACTGGTTAGCGATGGTAAAGTGCCCAGAGTAACAAAAACAGAAAAAACAGAGTCCAGCACACATCAACAACCTGGGAAACAGAGGTGAAAAGTTGAGGGGGACCACACCAAGCATGAAAAGTCTAACAAGAATCGTGATAGTAGTATTTAAGGGTTACAAAGTCCCAATAAAGTGCAAATGTTAATATGTACAAATGGTATGATTGATGACGATCTATATGTAACTGCAGGTTACCAGCAGAGGACCGACCATGAGGGAGCCATAGTGGTTAATCCTAGTCAAGATAACATTTATACTTTTTTTGGTTCTCAAACTCTTCTTAGGGGTTAAGCCTGGATGCAGTAGTAGACGAGAGCTTTAAAACATCCAATACGTAATCTCTGTAGCCTTTGATTTCCTCAAACTCTGTTTCAAAATGCTCTGATTAAACAAACCAGCAAGTCTTATCTGCCAAGGTCATATCTTATTTTAAGGAGCTTTGGCACCATATCCAAGGCCTCCAGAAGTCAAATAGTTCTAAATCCCACATTTCTAGAGGTGCTAGAACTCTTCATTCTGGTCACATCCAAAACTCTCAACTGCAGAAATATACTAAGGTTTAGGGCACAGTTCATTAGAGGGAGGCTGTTTCAACTACTCATTCCAGGCAGGTATTCCAGCCAGGAAGGTCCAGTGCATTCCACTTCCAAATGTTCAGCTAGTTGGCATTCACTATGGAACCCTTCTTCATCATTTCAATTCCTAAGGCTATAGGAGGCCAGCTTTCCTTAACCTTGTGAGTACTTCTTAGGAATCTAATACAGGAAGAAGAAGGCCCTTTCCAGGCCGAAGGCAGATATCTCTCCCAGATTTTGACGTATCATCCAAAGTGAATTTAGTTTCTGATGATCAGGTAACCTAGTTTCATCCTATGCAATAGTCAGAGATTGGTGATAACTCCTATAAACATTCTCAAATTCCCACAGCACAGCCATCCCACATTTGCAGCAGTTCCTGTGAATCTTCGTAGAATGTCTCTCAGAAGCCTTTGTTCAAAATGGCAGAAACTTTGCTCCAGATTACACAGTTTTCAACCTCCAACCAAGACCTGCCTTATTGAAATGAGGGTCCTCCGCTCAGAAACCATCCCTGACTGGTTCTGAATACGGGTTTCACCCAACTGTGAGAAAGCTAAAAAAGCTAACAAAGAGGCAATAGCAAACGCTCCCCTCACAGGAGGCCTCTGTTTGGTATAAACATGTAAAAAAGCTAGGTCTCAGTCCTTTTTGATATGACCTGCTCCTTTTCAACTGCAAATCCCCCATCATAATTTTGGTGATCAGGAATTACTGAGCCTTTCTGCTTGTATAGCCTGCTCTATTGTTCTCTGCTAGGACAGATTTTTCATGCCTTATCACACAGCTAATTCTGCCACTAAAGAGAACAGAAACCACAAAAACTGGTTTACTGTAGTCAATCTTCCAGTTTGTGAAAATCATACATGACATTTATTTTATACTTTAAAAAATCCACCTTCACCACTGACCTTTCTTTTATTGCAGAATACATTTTAAATGAGCCTTACTTAAATTTTTCTGATCCAGTTTGTGAAGAAGTGATTTTTAAATCACAAACAGGGATTTCCAAATGCAAAGTTTTGCAACTAATTCCTTTATGGACATACTATTATTAATCTACCTCACATGCCTCTCCTTTGTTTTTACTGCATGGTCAGGGGACAGAACAATTGTATTGGGAGAGTAAATCGCAATCTCACAGGGCTTAACAGGCTTGCAAACTCCAGCCAAAGAAAATGGGCACTCTTTGAAAAGATGCACATTCTCATAATCATGCTGTAAATGTTTTATGTCTGCACAAGTTACTCATTTTTACTGTGCAAACGCCCCTGGTTGAGGTCTCAAGTGCACACACCAATGGTACAGTGTGTCTCACAGTCATTATAGTTGTCCACATTTACTCCCTGGTGATAATCTTCGAGTTCATGGTCAGTGCCATTGCCATCTTGGACTCCACTCTCAGTTCATGTTAGAGGACTATTACTATCACTTTCTTCCATTCACTCATCTCACTAAATGGCATGTATTCTGTGCTTATCTGTTTTTGCCCTCTTTATAAAGCAATAAATTTAAATGGTATCCACTTCTTGAAGTTCTTAATAGTTAAAAATGGTGTGGCCCTGATAAAGATGTTTGCTTTCACTAATATGTTCTGACATATATAATCTAAGGGTGGCATTCTATACCTGTGGTATAACATTTACCTTACTTCAGGTCCAGTGGCTTACCACTAATGCGGTCTCCAAGTATCGTTCTCCACCTCTGAAGAACCTCATTCCAAAAATGTGATGTGCTTCTCTCTCACCTCTCTTCTTCGCATTTCCCTCAATTTCTATTAGTAGGTGGTTGTTTCACACTGCCTGTCTATGTAGGAGTTCAGGACTAGTATTGGCGTTCAGCAGGTCTACGTACCAGGAACCTGACAAAGAGTGGAGAAAAGTGACAAGAAAAGCAACTTAATTGTACCACATTCCTCCCTTGTGCTTCACGATGTGATTCAGAAAGAAGCAATTTTGATCAAAACATGTTTATTAAACCTGGGGACTTGAATGAGGCCTAAGGGCTGCTTAGTTATTAGAAATGCTTTGTATTATAGTAGTACCTCTTTCATATGACTGTGTACTACTATCAGTGTTACTAGAAAACAGCAGCAAAGAGTCCTGTTGTTTACCGAGAAGTGTTCAAACTGTATTTATTTCAATGTTCCTTTATAAAGTAACAATAGAACATGTGCTCACTTCTGTTGATCCCAAATCTTATCACGATTCTGTCAAAATACAAGAGAGAGACTGGCACAATTCAAAGATTTGTGAAGTGCCAGATTACTCATAACATTTCTACTTGCCTAAACACACATTCAAAGTCAACAGTTACATGCATCTTACAATCAGTTGTCAAAAGTGTTTGACTGTGCTAACGCGCCTGATCCTTAGTAAGTAAACTTACAAGGGGATGCGTGTAGGCTGATGAACCTTTTGGATCTCATGGAGTATCCTAATCACATAGTGAACAGTGGCATAAAAAATCAATATAATCAATCAGTAATCACTAAATAATAATTAGTCAATAACAATTATAACCATCATTTCATGAATAACCACAACTCAATAAAGCATTGAACACATTTTATTTCCCTATTGATTACAATTCTAATGGATCTGGTTAACTCAAACTTTATTTAATCAGCTCAGAATTAATTTATCAGTGACCACCAATAACACAATCTAATCAAACTTTAGAAAGCATATGTTCAAAGCTTCAACATAGGCCAACAAAAATGGATATAATGACATTAAGAGCAGAGTTCAGCAATCAATCCGTCAATCATTTGTCACTATCAATGTCACCCAGGAAAAAACCTTCCTAACCCAAATTAGCATCAGCATGTAGGGCTAACATTTAGAAAAATATGAATTTGGAAAACATCTAGATAGAAGAAAAACTATAAAACAGCACAGTTTGTTTTAGAAGAAAAGGCACAAAGTTAATCAGTCACATTGTCATAACTACCTATCCACGGAATGGATCAGCAACAAAGTCAGTCTTCGTCTTCAGGTCATCCATAGATCAGCAATGCATTAGGCTCTCAAGAGTATAAGCCCAACAACAGAACCTCGAACCACGTTTCTTGACCTCATCAGCATTCACCCCTCGCATCTGAAGTTTTAGCCCCTTGTCATGACTTTTTATTAGAGTTTTTCAGTCCATCCCCCTAATTCCTAATTGGTCAGTCAATCAGCAGATATGACTCTAACCTATAATATACATTTTTCTAATCTATGAGTTCTAATATTTCTTCTTTATTAGTTCACGGATTGGTCCACTATACGATGTCTTCATCATCCGGCTCTTCAGGTATCGAACATGTTGCATGCTCCTCTTCAGTCAGTGCTCTCATTATTCAAGTCCTGGGAAAGTACATTCAGCCTCCTCTACACATAATTGTATCCAATTGACTTCATCATCTCCTGTCCATCAGTACATTGCAGAGCATTCTAGCTAAGTAACTTTAACATCGGGTGGTTCAGAGTCAGGTTATGCACCGGCTTCTCTGCAGTGCACTAGAAATTCAGCTTCTTGTCTGAGGCCTGGAAGAACTAGGCCACAACTTCAGCTAAGTTAATTCTACAAATTAATGCAAAACATAGGTTATACATCTCATTATGGCACATTACTACATTATTCTTATACATTTTCATTATTTCACACATTTTTAGTTCTTTTAGTACAACTTTCATATAAGTGGCTCCCATTCTCCTTGGGCACATTTTCAAACGTGTACATAATTTTCTTAATGATTAATTTCTCTGCAAACTATTCATTAATCAAAACACATATTCATTGATAATTTCTAATTAGCATATATGCATCAACAGCCCCTCCTCTGAAGACTAAATATGTCATCACACCTTTCTTTCCCTATTCTTTCATAGTTCTGTTTCGTCTGTATTTTGCCTCCTTCTCAAATCTAACTTATAAATTATTTCCCTGTTTCGTTCTTCCCTTCTCTGATTATTTCTAGATCTTTTCAATTTTATCTTTTGACATAGTTACATGAACCCCAAAATCCTAACATGCAAGCAATCACAATTAATATTCACTGTATGATTTTTAGTAATACCCCATTCCAAATTTGACTAAGCCAATTTCCCACTGAAACAAATCCTTTTCCAACCTTCTCCCAAACACCTTGTTCCTTTAATTCCTTCCAATCCTTACTTGAGTTAGTCAAGTTAGTAATTAAGGGGGTCATTCTGACCCTGGCGGTCCAACGACCGCGGGAGCACCGCCAACAGGCTGGCAGTGCTCCCATGGGCATTCTGACCGCGGCGGTACGGGAAACCGGCGGTGTCCCGCCAGTTTCCCGCTGCCCAAGGGAATCCTCCATGGCGGCGCTGCAGGCAGCGCCGCCATGGGGATTCCGACCCCCTTACCGCCAGCCTGGCTCTGGCGGTTTTGACTGCCAGAACCTGGCTGGCGGGAACGGGTGTCGTGGGGCCCCTGGGGGCCCCTGCAGTGCCATGCCAATGGCATGGGCACTGCAGGGGCCCCCTAACAGGGCCCCACCAAGATTTTCAGTGTCTGCCAAGCAGACACTGAAAATCGCGACGGGTGCAACTGCACCCGTCGCACCCCTTCCTCTCTGCCGGCTCCATTCGGAGCCGGCATCCTCATGGAAGGGGGTTTCCCGCTGGGCTGGCGGGCGGCCTTCTGGCGGTCGCCCGCCAGCCCAGCGGGAAACTCAGAATGACCGCTGCGGTCTTTCGACCACGGTACGGTCTTCTGGCGGTTCCCGCCAGGAGGGCGGCTTCCGCCACCCGCGGAGGTCGGAATGACCCCCTAAGTCTCTTATCTCCCTATCGTTGTTTGGAATATACAAACAACAATGCCTAGCATTAATCATTGTTGGAAAATCGGTCATTGGTTAGGGCAGGTAAGTGCCTACACATAGCAATAGGCCACTAACCTCCATTTAGGTCCAGTTAGGTCTCAGTAGATGAAACCTAGCTCAACCCTTGGTAGCTTGGCAACGAGCAACAAGGCTTTACTTAGGAGACAAAGCATAAAGCATTCAAATATCACAAAACAGTAATTAAATAAAACACAGGAAACAGTTTAAAAATTCAAAATTAATTCATTGAAATAGGAAATATTTTTAGCTTTAAAATGACACCAAAACAAATAAAATTGGAGAAGGGGAACCGGAGATCTGAATTTTTAACGAATTAATGCTTTCTAGCGCATAGAAACAAAAAGCGCCAATCTGGTCATCTGGTTGCACATCGTCCAGGGCAAAGTCAAAGTTTAAGGCAACCGCGACGGAGCCCTGGTCGGCTAAGGCCCGCGGGAGGCCTCGGTCAAAAGTTTACCCTAGGACTTAGTCGCTTTTCTGGAGATTTTTTTCAGCGGGACGAACCTGCCAGTCCAATCTGACCTCCTGGAACTCTTCCTCGGATACGTGTCATGTGAGCCCTCAGTGGAGATTTTTACCTTCGGACGTAGTCATTTTTTTTAGGTGAAAATCCTTCGACCGGGGCAAACCTGAATCTTGATCTGACGTCCTTGGAGTCCTCCTCGGATACACTGCCTGAGAGGTTCCGGTCAACTTCCTACGTTCTGACTTTTTTGGAGATTTTCTTCACCTGCACGAACCTGCAAGTTAGGCCGGGTCGCAGTTGAGGCAAGCTGGCTAGAGTTGCCACAGCGGGTCGGTCCATCTATGGAGCTTTTTTCCAAAAGTTCTCCAAACTTCTCCAAACTTCTGGATCTTCTTCCAGATGGTAATTTGAGGTTCTTTTGAGGTCCACAGTTCACCCCAAGGTTCCATAATCTCTGAGATGCTCCTTGAGGGTGCAGACTACAACTCCCAGAATGCACCTTGCGCAAACTCCTTTTTGGCCACTGGATAGTGGTCAGCTGTTTGATTTCATCAGGAGTTGGTGCAGGGGACTCTGGCTAGCAAGTTTTCACCTGTAGCAAACTGGGAGCCCCTACTTGAACCAGTTGAAGCCAGGCAAAGTCCTTCTTGTGTGAAGCCCAAATGTGCAGCTGGTGCAGTCCTCCAGAGTGCAGTGTCCAGGTACAGGTCAGGGGTCCAGCAGGGCAGTCCTTCTTCTTCTGTAGTTCTTCCTTGTTGGAATCTGATAGGGATCTGGGAGGGAACTGAGGTGTGGGTGCAGGTCTGCCAGTTTTATCCTTGCTCCTGTGTGAAAAACAGGGGAGTCCTGGTTCTCCAATCAGGGGCAGGGTCCTTCCCTCGGTGATGACCACTTCCTGGGAAGTGTGGCAAAAATCAATACCAGGGAGCAACATTCCTCAAACATCCATCATGGCTGAAAGTGATTTTTGGAGGTTGCCTCTGGCTGAGCCCACCCACTGGTGTGGCTAAAAATCCTAAACACACCCCTCTCTTGCCATCTCCTAATCTAATCAAGGGGATACCTAATTATCTGGGTTTGCAGGATTTGAGGGTGTTACTGGGTTGCTCCAAAAGTCCTTCCCTCCCTTCGAAGAACAGTTTGGCAGCCCTCCCCCTTCCTGCTTAACCATCTGCTAAGGGAAGATCTCCTCCCCCAGGCACATCTGTTTGTGTTGAGCCAGGCCACTTCACACCGCATCAAGGCAGCCTGGCCAGCCTGCCAGAGGTTGGCCAATCAGAGCAAAGTAGCAAAACACTGCCGGGCATCTTTTCAGGTAAAGTTTAAAACTCTTTACCTGAACAAGTTATATTAAATCCCACAACTGGAAGTTGTGGGATTTATTTTAACAGTTAATTTGATACCAAATGTGTGGTATCTGTTACTTTTAAAATTAAAATAAAGTCTCCCCATTCTAACCTATGGAGGCTATTCACTACAATGAGGGAAAAACAAGTTTGACTGTTTTACCTGACCAGGGCTTATAAAACTATTTTTATAAGGTCCCTGCTTATAGTTACATGGCACCCAGCCCTAAGGGCACATAGGGCACATCTTAGGGGTGACTTATATGTAAAAATAAGGTAGTTTAAGGCTTTGGAACTACTTTTACTCCAAAGTCGAATTTGCATGTAACTTTAATTTAAAAGCAGCCAGCAAGGCAGGTCTGCCTTTAAAATGACAATGGGCACCTCAGCAGTGCACCTATGGGTGTACTACCTATGCTGGGGTCCCTAAACCTACATGCCCTACCATATACCAGGGACTTATAGGTAGGTTGACTTAGCCAATTATAATTAGCCTAATTTGCATACTGCTTTTGCACAGAGCAGAGGCTCTGGGACTGGTTAGCAGTACTCAGGGCACCGTCAGAGTCAGGAAAACACCAACAAAAAGTGAAAAATGGAGGCAAAAAGTTAGGGAGCCTCTGCAATAAGCCCTGTTTTCTCACAATTATCCTACAGATTCCGTCGTCTTTCTCTAAAGAAAGCCTAAAGCAAGCCTATTTTGAAGCGTCATAGCTCTATCCACGGCTACTTCAGTATCTAGCAGGAGTACTGCCCCTGTAAAATTTATCAGCATGTTATCCACAAGTAGACAACTTTCGTATCTTGATAAAATTTAAAATGACTCCCACAGAAGGAATCACTGCACCAAAGGTATCTCCCACGATTACGGAAGAGGTTTCCTACCTCTGTCGCTTATGATGTAATTCAGTCAATTTCGGAAACTTCTTTAAGTCATCTATCTGGTATATTTTAGGGAAAACTATCCCCAAATAACATGTCCCATACCATCCTCTAGGAAGACGATAATAAGCATTAAGTCCACAATATAGTAGATTCCAGGAATTGCAGGGTCCTGACCATTCAGCATAAAAGTCAATTTACTCTGAAACAAAAACACATGCCTATATTCACTAGTTACCACAAATAAAGTATCAGTGCGTGATTTTGGCCTATATATACAAAGTGCACCTACGGTTACTGCATTTAATGCTAATTTCCCTTGCGTTCTAATAGCAGTGTAAGCATAATCATTCTTGTAAGTTCTTTTCTCTAACCCTTTTTCAAATTTTTCTTTCAATGCCTTTCTCCTATCATCAGTATGCTCCATAAAGCTCTTCTCTAGAGGTGTAAGCAAACATGTGAGGTTATTTCTGTGTGCGTAAGCAGTCCCAAATGTTAATGTAGGCTCAAAGAATCCTCTAATTAGCACTATATCATGCTCTCTAGCTATTTTACTCAGATATCTAATAATAGGAACAAATGAAAACACTATGGTGGTCATTACAACCCTGGCGGACGGTGTTTAAGCGGCGGTAAAACCGCCAACAGGCCGGGGGTAAAAATTTTGCAATTACGACCGTGGCGGAAACCGCCAACAAAGACAGCCACTTTAACACTCCGACCGCCACAGCGGTACACACAAACAGCGCGGCGGTCACTGCCAACAGACAGGCAGAAGACAAAGTACCGCCCACAGTATCACAACCTACCAATCCTCCACCTTTTCCGGGGCGGATTCACCACGGATAAAAACACGGCGGAAACAGGATTCCAAAGGTAAAACGCTCACCTCTACATACCCCACGAGGAACGAGGAAACCATGGATCCGGAACTCTAAATTCTCCCTGCGATAGTCTTCCTGCTCCTTTACCAGGAGCACGAACGCCGGTGGCGAAGACCACGGTGAGTACTGCACCTACGACACATGGGAGGGTGGAGGGAAAAAACAGGGACACACACACGCAACACACAACACCCCCACCCCCATCCTCACCCACTACAACACACACACTAATACATATTGATACCTCACAGTTACACCCCCAAGCCCCCCAGAAGAATGCAAAGACCAAAGGAAATGAGTGTAACCATTGTAATATATTAAAATCAAGTAGGCAAAAATATATATATACACCATTAACAAAATATACACCAAGCATAGTAGTCCAGATAGTGCTCCAATTAAGTCCGTGGAACACTGGGCCCACACGGTATGGGCGAGGCCCACACAAGATCCCCGACCATGACGGAGAGAACACTGCAGGGGCATCAAAGAGCAACAAAACAGGCACCTCAGGGGGAGGGAAAGGGGGGGCACCTCAGCCGGTTGAGTGCACCACGCCAAATCCACAAGGGGGCCACATGCCCACTGTTCCATCCTGGGAAGTGCAAAGTCACAGTCTCTCAAGTCTCTACAGTGGGTGTTTTGCCCACTGCTTCATCCTGGGGAGTGCAAAACCACAGTCTCTCAAGTCTCTACAGTGGGTGGGTTGCCCACTGCTTCATCCTGGGGAGTGCAAAGCCACAGTCTCTCAAGTCTCTACAGTGGGTGGGTTGCCCACTGCTTCAACCTGGGGAGTGCAAAGCCACAGCCTCTCAAGTCACTACAGTGGGTGGGTTGCCCACTGCTTCATCCTGGGCAGTGCAAAGCCACAGTCTCTCTAGTCTCTACAGTGGGTGGGTTGCCCACTGCTTCATCCTGGGGAGTGCAAAGCCACAGTCTCTCAAGCCTCTACAGTGGGTTGCCCACTGTTCAATCCTCGGGAGTCCAAAACCACAGTCTCTCAAGTCTATACAGTGGGTGGGTTGCCCACTGCTTCAATCCTGGGGAATGCAAAGCCACAGTCTCTCAAGTGGATAACAGTCTCCTCTGGTTCTGGAGGGGGCATGGTGCCCAGAGTGCTTCATCCTGCTAAGGACAGAGGTAGTGGATGGGTCTCTCCACTGGTTCTGGAGGGGGCATGGTGCCCAGAGTGCTTCATCCTGCCCGTGACGGACTCAGTAGCCTCAGTGCCCTTGGCGCTCATGGGCCAGCGGTGCTTGAGACGGCGGTGCCCAGTTCAGCGGTGCTTGAGACGGTGGTGCCCTGTTCAGCGGTGCTTGAGACAGCAGTGCCCAGTTCAGCAGTGCTTGAGACGGCGGTGCCCAGTTTAGCTGTGCTTGAGACAGCGGTGCCCTGTTCAGCGGTGCTTGAGACGGTGGTGCCCTGTTCAGCGGTGCTTGAGACGGCGGTGCCCTGTTCAGCGGTGCTTGAGACGGCGGTGCCCAGTTCAGCGGTGCTTGAGACGGCGGTGTCCTGTTCAGCGGTGCTTGGAGTGGCGGGCTCCTTTGCAGTGACTCAGCTGCTGGTGGTCTTTCATGGCCCAGCGGGGCTTGTGCTGGCGGTCCTTTATGGCCCAGCGGGGATGATGGCGGTGGCCTCCTGGGCAGCAGAGCTGGTGGCGGTGGCCTCCTGGGCAGCAGGACTGGTGCTGGCGATGTCCTCCTGGGCAGCTCGGCTGGTGCTGGAGGTGTCCTCCTGGGCAGCTGGGCTGGTGCTGGCGGTGGCCTCCTGGGCAGCAGGGCTGGTGGCGGTGGGCTCCTGGGCAACGGGGATGATGGCGGTCTTCTCTGCAGTGCTGCTCTTCCCAGACTTGCTGAGTTTCTTGTGCCCATTACCCACCTTGGAAGGTGTCGCAGCTGACTCCACACTCCCACCTGGATCCCTGGGAGCGGCTTTGGTGGCTGGAGTCTTCCCCCTCTCCCGCCGGGTACTGGCCAACTTATGATGATTCACAGGTGGGGGACTGTCTGTGCTGTGGCTCCATGCCACACTGGCTGCCCTGGTGGCCTGTGCACATCAGATTCCGGTGACTACAGGCACCACTGGTCCCGGAAATGTTGTGGCTGAGGTGCTAGTTCAGGACCTAGGAGATGGACGGGGTGGGGGAGGTGTGGGAAAGAGGTCAAGGTTGTACAGGAAAAGTTTTTGGGAGACACTGGGACAGGAGGGGGTTTGGGAGTGGAGGAAGAGGTTGTGGTTTTAGGAGGTGTTCGTTTGCTGACATTGGGTGAAGGTGCATGCTCTGGAGGCTGTCGTGAGGTGGATGGCTGTTGGGTGGGTGTGTGCCTGCGTTTGTGTATCTTGGGAGGGGGTGTCACAGACACACTGGAAGAGGACACAGGGGACGTGTGAATGGTAGTGGGGGTGGTGACTGCACGTGAGCGGGGTGTGATGGTGGGTGTCCTGGTGATGGACGTAGTGGCTGTAGAGGTAGTGCATGCAGGTGTGAGTGTAGACGAGACTGGGAGGGAGGAGGGAGACGAGGAGGAGGGGGACACAGTGGAGGCAGTGGATTTGGTGTGTCTGCATGTGTGTGATGCTTGCGTGAGTGCCAGTGGGATGTGTGGTGCTTATGTTTACCTGAGCTTCCCTTGTGTGTTGACGTGTGTCCATGCTGGTCTAGAGGTGTGCTTGGGATAGGCTGGGGTACAGGGGATTGGTTCTGGGTGGAGGAATCTGGAGGGGGGAGGCTAGAGACAGGGACAATGGCTGCCATCAGTGCTGAGGCCAGAGTCTGAAAAGCTCGATGAAGGCCCGCCTGACCAGAATGAATGCCCTCCAGGAATGCATTGGTTTGTTGCAACTGCCTTTCTACACCCTGGATGGCATTCAAAATGGTAGACTGCCCAACAGTGAGGGACCTTAGGAGGTCAATGGCCTCCTCACTGAGGGCAGCAGGGGTGACAGGGGCAGGGCCTGAGGTGCCTGGGTCGTAAGTGAGTGGGCACAAGGCAAAGGCTGAGGGGCTGCTGGGAGGGCAGTGCTGGAAGGTGGGGGTGGCGGCTGTACCTGTAGATGGGGGGGCACAGATGTTGGTGCCCCACCACAAGGGAGCTCCCATCAGAGTACGAGTCTGTGTCACTGGTCTCA
Source organism: Pleurodeles waltl (assembly GCF_031143425.1). Classification (NCBI taxonomy): domain Eukaryota; kingdom Metazoa; phylum Chordata; class Amphibia; order Caudata; family Salamandridae; genus Pleurodeles; species Pleurodeles waltl. The sequence goes on from NC_090444.1 coordinate 295,555,138, forward strand.
GCTCCTGTCCCTGCCGTGGAGCTCCCCTCGCCCTCCGTCCCACTGGTGAAGTCCGATTCCGTAGTGTGGCCCTCCATGGCCATGTGGAATGCAGACCCCTCGTGCTCCGGTGCCACTGCTCCTCCGCCTGATGATGCTAATGCACACAAGAACAGGGAGACCACAAAAAGGGGGACGACGACAGAAGAAAGAGATGTTAAGTGCATGCATTACCGCTACCGTTGGCGGACACGACAAACACAGAATCCCCCTGCACTACGCCGCGCTCTTGGGCTCCATTGTTCAATTCCTGGGAAATGGCCTACTAGGCTATGGATGACATCTGCACACTTGGATGACACAGGGGCATGACTAGGTGTACTTGGCACTCTACAGAGGTGCGGTGGGGTGCCATATGGCCTGCCTTACGGAGGGACCTTGCCTACGGAACTCGCCCTGGCCTAGGAAAAACCCACAGCCCACCTCCCCCACCCAGACCCCTCCACTGCACGCAAAATCAGCAGAATGAGAGTGTACTCACCCCCTTGTGTCTGCTGTGATGCCCTCAAGCACCCATCCAACTCCGGGTACGCCACCGCCAGGATCCTGAACATCAGTGGGGTCATGGTGCGACGGGCACCCCTCCCACGTTGAGAGGCCATCCCCAGCTGAGCCTCCGCCGTCTTCTTGCTCCAGTGACGAATGTCCTCCCATCTTTTCCGGCAGTGGGTGCTCCGTCTGTGGTAGACCCCCAGGGTCCGGACGTCCTTGGCGATGGCACACCAAATATCTTTTTTCTGGTGGGCGCTGACCTACATGAGTTGTACAAGGGGAAGAGAAAATGATTATCAACTGCACCGTCAAAGTGATTGGCCCCCATCCCTACCCTTGCCATGTGGCACATGCACTCAACGTCGTTTCATGCAAGCTGCACTCTCCCCCCTTCCTTCTTACATCCAGCCCTCTCCACCCAGGCATAGCCCATACAGCATGCTCCCAGTGTACTTACCTGTTTGTCTGGAGGACCGTAGAGTAGCGTGTACTGGGGGAGGACCCCATCCACGAGTTTCTCCAACTCCTCCGATGTGAAGGCACGGGCCCTTTCCCCAGTCGCGCGAGCCATTGTCTCTTCCAGACCGAGGTCACAGCAGCACTTGCAGTGTAGGCCCTCTCCTGTCGAAGATCAGGTATCGAGTGATTGAACAGATAGAAAATGGCGGTCACGTCAGCGGCAGTGCGTACCGTCACCGCCGGCGTACATCGTCATTGGCTCCTGGGACCCATAGGGTCCAATGTAAACCAATGCAGCATTGCGCCGCGGTGTACCGACCGTTGGTGGACCTGTCGACAATGGAGGAAAGATATGTGATAATCACATACAGGCTTGACCGTGCCACAATCCAGGAACTGTGTGCCCAGCTGGAGCCAGACCTGATGTCAGCTATCTGCCATCCCACAGGAATCCCCCCTCAAGTGCAGGTGCTGTCTGTACTCCATTTCCTTGCAAGTGGGTCATTTCAAACAACAGTGGCCATAGCATCAGGGATGTCCCCGCCCATGTTTTCCAACGTGTTGTCCAGAGTGTTGTCTGCCCTGCTGAAACACATGTGGACCTACATCGTTTTCCCTCAGGTGGAGGATTTGCCTACAGTGAAAGGTGATTTCTATGCCCTCGGACATATCCCCAACATCACAGGTGCCATTGATGGGACCCATGTGGCTTTGCCCCCCCCCCCCCCACAGGAGTGAACAGGTGTACAGAAACCGGAAGAGTTATCATTCGATGAATGTACAGATGATATGTTTGGCAGACCAGTACATCTCCCATGTGAATGCCAAGTTCCCTGGCTCAGTGCATGACGCCTACATCCTGCGGAATAGCAGCATCCCTTATGTGATGGGTCAACTCCAGAGGCACTGTGTGTGGCTATTAGGTGAGCACATGGAAGCTAGTCAGTGGGAATGGTTGCCTGGGTCTGGGGATATCCCTCCAGGTTAGTGTGTGTCTAACAGTTGTCCCTCGCCATTTGCAGGTGACTCTGGTTACCCCAACCTGTCATGGCTACTGACCCCAGTGAGGAATCCTAGGACGAGGGCAGAGGAACGCTACAATGAGGCCCATAGGCGAACTAGGAGGGTGATGGAGCGGACCTTCAGCCTCCTGAAGGCCAGGTTCAGGTGCCTCCATACGACAGGTGGATCCCTATTCTACTTACCAAAGAAGGTGTGCCAGATCATCGTGGCCTGCTGTATGCTTCACAACTTGGCTTTGCGACGACAGGTGCCTTTTCTGCAGGAGGATGGTCCAGATGGCAGTGTTGTTGCAGCTGTGGAGCCTGTGGACAGTGAAGACGAGGAAGCAGAAGAAGAAGACATGGACAACAGGCATTCAGTGATCCAGCAATATTTCCAGTGAAACACAGGTAAGAATACAAACCTGCCTACTACATGTACTTTAACACTACTACCGCTCTACTGTCTGTCGTTTTCACCCAGTGTATGGTCACTGAGTTGTCACTTTCCCTTATGATTTCACAGATCTGGGTCCCACAGTGTGACATCTGCTTTGATTCCTCATGGACTAGAGCTGTGTGACATAGGTATGTTGACATTACAAGTGAAAGAGCTTTTTGCCACAGTAATTGCTAATACAGTATTCCAAAATCACAGACTGACTCCAGATTGTTTTGTGCTTTGAGGGTGTTTATTATAGTGCTCAAAATTGGAGGGGGTAGCAAAATGGTGAGGGGTGATGGCAGAGGAATGTCCATGGCAGAGTCCAGTCTATTAGTCTCACAGGTGCATTGACGTGGAGCTGGGGCAGCTTAAGTATGGACAGGGTGATAAAGTGGGACAGTAGGATGACAATCAGGGTGGTCTCATTTCTTGGCGGGGTCTTGGCATCATTCTCTGTCTTGTTCCTGGATCTCTGGGACCGTTTGGGAGGTGGTTCTCCCTCTGCAGGGGGTGGGGTGGTGTTGTGGTGGTCCTGTGGTGTTGCCTCCTGTCCACTAGCGCAGGCGGAGGTGGTGGGCAGTTCATCGTCCATGCTAGTGTCAGGGGCCCCTTGTAGTGCCACAGTGTCCCTACTGGTGTTCACGAGTTCCTTCAGCACCCCTATGATGGTGCCCAGAGTGGAATTGATGGTTCTGAGTTCCTCCCTGAAGCCCATATACTGTTCCTCCTGCAGCCGCTGGGTCTCCTGAAACTTGGCCAGTACAGTTGCCATCGTCTCATGGGAGTGGTGGTAGGCTCCCATGATGGAGGAGAGGTCCTCGTGGAGAGTGAGTTCCCTGGGCCTGTCCGCCCCCTGTCACACAGCAGCCCTCCCAGTTCCCCTGTGTTCCTGGGCCTCCGTCCCCTGGACCGTGTGCCCACTACCACTGCCCCCAGGTCCCTGTTGTTGTTGGGGTGGTGGGTTAGCCTTGGTTCCCTGTAGGGGTGGACACACTGCTGATTGACGTGTCCTGGGGACGGAGGTATGGGCCCGCTGGGTGGGTGCTGTGCTGGTGTTTCCAGAGGGGGGAAGCTCTGTGGTGGCCTGTCATCACTGTGGGCCTCTTCTGTTGGTGGTGTGGACATGTCTGGACCCTCTGTCCGGTAATGTTGGGTAGGGGACCTGCTGGGGTATAAAAGGATGTTTATTACATCTGTGTGTGGCATGGTGTGCAATGGGTGGTGGACCGTGTACCCCAGTGCTTGTATTCCTGTGTGGGACCTTGTGTGATGATGGTTTAGGGGGTGTATGGGTATGGGCAGTGGCCATGCTTTAGTGCTGTGTGTCCATGCGTTGTTGTTGCATGCAGGGCTTGGTGTTGGGATGTGTGGGTTGTTATAGTGGGACATTTGTGAGGAGTAGGAGTGATGGGGGTGAGGGTGGGGGTATTTGTTGGCATGCAGGTAGTTTCGGGGATGTAATAGTTAAGATTTGACTTACCAGAGTCCATTCCTCCAGCTACTCCTGCGAGGCCCTCAGGATGCAGAATCGCCAAGACCTGCTCCTCCCATGTTGTTAGTTGTGGGGGAGGAGGTGGGGGTCCGCCGCCAGTCCGCTGAACCGCCAGGTGGTGTCTTGAGACCACGGAACGCACCTTCCCCCGTAGGTGGTTCCACCTCGTCCTGATGTCATCCCGATTTCTTGGGTGCTGTCCCACTGCGTTGACCATGTCCACTATTCTTCGCCATAGCTCCATCTTCCTTGCAATTGAGGTGTGCTGCACCTGTGATCCGAATAGCTGTGGCTCTACCCGGACGATTTCCTCCACCATGACCCTGAGCTCCTCCTCCGAGAACCTGGGGTGTCTTTGCCGTGCCATTGGGTGGTGTAGGTGATGTGTGGGGTGGTGTGTGGGGTGATAAGTGTGCTGATATGTAGTGGTGTGTAGTGTGAGGTGCGTGGAAGTTATGTGGGTGATGGTGTTGTGTGCCTGTGGATGCTTGTTAGTTGTTTGTGGTGTCTCTCTCTGGCCTTCGTTCGTGAATTTTGGTCGTAGGGGTTTGTGGGTGATGTGTGTTTTATATCGTAATGGGTGTGTGGGAGTGGTGTGTGTATGTGTACCAGGTGTGTGTATTTGGAATTGTCCAATGTGGTAGCGTTTTGTAAATGTGTGCGTATTTTGAGCGCGGCGGTGTGTAACGCCAATGGAATACCGTGGTTGAAAGACCGCCGCGTGGATTCGTGTGTCGTGATAGTGTGGGCATATTTCTGTTGGCGTGACGGTGGAGGATTTGTTTTCTCCAGTTTATCACTGACCTTTGGTGTGGCGGACTTGTGTGGGTGTCTGAATTTTGGCGGTTTCCGTGCTGTGGGTCATCATAGCTGTGGCGTTTTTCCACGGGCGCAGCGGTGTGTTGGTGGTTTTCTGCACGGCAGTAGGCGGCTTTTACTGCCAATTTTGTAATGACCGCCTATGTCATAGTTCGAATAAAAATACTGCATGTACACTTGGTTATAAAACCTTGTTAGTAGCAAACTACAGCTTATTCCATATGTTAATGGAAGACCATGGTACGTAACCCCTTCTTCTACTGATGAAGGAATTTGCGTACACACAAGACAATTCCTTGCATCCATTGTCTCAACATATTCACTCAACAAGCGATAAAAAACATTCGAAGAAAGCTCTCCTTGAGCATTAGCATAGTCATGCAAGTATTTCTCATCTAATGTAAACTTCTCTAAAGCTATTAGTGCAGTAGTTTCAGGAGGAGAAGTAATAATAGCTCTTTTCATATCATGAACAGACATTCCAACAATCATTATTATAAACAGTATTCCACACATTACTGCCAATCCAATACTCATGTATCTACAGAGCCTAATATTTCTATCTTGATTATTTAGTGCAGCCATGATCTGTAAAGAATCAGAAAGCAGAAGTAACTCTTAGATAAAGTACAGTAAAATGAAAAATAAAGGAAAATTATTTTCTCACAGTTCAGTTTCACATCCAGGAACCCCCCTTTTTTTTTTCTTTGTCAAAATCGATCAGAAGCTTGTCACATCTGGTTTTAAATTGTCATATCGGGTTATTAATGTCTCTTTCGGGTTTATTTTCAAACAGTCTCTTTCTTAAGTTTTTCAGATTAGCTCAACAATTCAGCTTCTTGATCACCTTCAGGTTACATCAAAATACTGACTCAGAACTTCCCTATCAAAACAAAAAGATATAAACTTGTGTTGCCATTCATTGGAAGTTGTATATGCCCATTCAGGACCTGCGTAACGTCGACTTGCTATTCTCTTTCTTTTCAACCTTCGATCACCACTTAATTCCCCTTCACTCAATTCTTCCTTTCTTGTAGTATCCACTTCTTCCTCTGTTGTTTCATTTATGACCAGTTCCTTTTTTTTTTTCCAATCTGCGATTCAGGCCAATTATCTCCCTTTCGTGTTCCTTCTGTCAATATTCTTCTCAAGATTGGACTGCTCGCTTTCTCTTTCTCTATGGTGTTTTCTGTTGATAGACCTGCAACGGGTTCCAGAGGAGTCAGATCACTTTGACTTTAATCCGTCTCAACTCTTTCCCCCTCTTGATCTGGCACTTGCTCTGTCTGCTTTTCAACGCCATCTGCTTCTGGAAGAACCTCTGCTGAGTTGGGTTCTCCTGCTGTATCTGTCGAGATAGGCTCTCACACACCCTCTTGTAATTCTTCACTCGCGTCTCTTACAGGGGTAATAGAGCCATCTTCCCCAATTTCTGGTTCAACTTCAGGCTCTATTGGCTCCTTTTGTGACTCAGGTGCGGCAACCTGTTTCCCTGTTGTTGGTGCTCTCAACAACGCTTCCTCATGAACTGGTAGACATACCACTCTCTTTTTATGGCTCGCATGAATCCAGTTTGGGAGTCCTGCACTCTTCACAGCTGTCGTAGTTGTTAACACCACCCGGTAAGGACCCTTCCAACGCGGCTCCAAACAAGTCTTGCGAACATGTTTTCTGACAACAACCCAGTCTCCGGCTCTCGGATTGTGACCTGGATCGTGGATGGGTGGCAGGGTGGTGGCCTGCACCTGCTGAGAGAAAGAGCAAACCACATCAGCTAGACCCTTGCTTGTAGTCCAACACCATATCATCCATAATGTTTACAAGTGCATTGGCTGGAACTGCTGGTAATCTCATTGCTCTGCCCATGAAAATCTCATGAGGCGACAGCCCTGTCTTCCTGTCAGGTGTGTTTCTCATCGACATCAACACCAAAGGTAATGCATCTGGCCATTTCAGATTTGTAGCTGCACACATCTTTGCAATTCTTGATTTTAAGGTACCATTCATCTGTTCCACTAGTCCTGATGCTTCAGGGCGATAGCTACAATGTAACTTTTGCTCTATGTTTAGTGCTGCACATAAGAGTTTAATCACCTCGTTATTGAAGTGAGTTCCCCTATCTGATTCTAAAGAGATCGGAAACCCGAAACGTGGTATCAGCTCCCTAAGCAACAGCTTTGCTACTGCAAGACTATTATTCCTTCTTGTAGGGTATGCTTCAATCCAGTGACTAAAGACACACAACATCACCAACCAGTACTTCAAACCTCCACATGCAGGCATTTCAATGAAATCCAGTTGCATTCTGCTGAATGGACCTCCTGCTCTTCCAATGTGGCTCAGATTTACCACTGTCCCTTTTCCCACATTTAGTTGCTGACAAACTATGCAGCGATGACATACTGCCTCTGCTGCCTCCCTTAATTTAGGGTTAAACCAATCAATTGTAAACAATCTAACCATGGCATCTCTTCCAATATGTGCCTGTCCGTGATTGTATCTGGCCATTTGTGACAGTAAACTGTTTGGCAGAACCATCTGTCCGTCCCTCCTCAGAAACCCAAATTTTGTCAGGTCTTAGGACACTTTTGTATATTACCCAGAGTCGTTTCTCTTCCTTGTCAACATTACTTTGCAATGTTTTCAACTCTTCCAGAGTATCGATCCCTTTTAATGCAAAACTTGTACGTGTATTGTCTTCTTCTGCCATCAATTCCCACTTGTCTTTGAACGATATACAGTTCAATGCGCAAAACCTTGCAACTTGATCCGCATATCCATTTCCCAGTGAGATGTAATCTTGGGCCTTTTGATGTGCACTACATTTTACCACGGCAATTTCTTCAGGTAACTGTACTGCATACATCAATTCTTTTATCTTGTCGCATTTCTTACTGGTGTACCAGTAGAAGTTAGAAAACCTCTTTGCGACCACAATTGACCAAACCATGAACAATTCCAAATCCATATTGGCTGTCAGTATAGATTGTGACTCTCAATCTCGCAGAAACATTGCATGCCCTAGTAAGAGCTACCTATTCTGCCACTTGTGCATAATGTACACCTCGAAGCCAAGAAGCTTCTAATGTACCTGTGATTGTGCATACAGCATATCCTGCCCCCAATGTCCCTGTACCGTTTCTGAGAAATGAGCCATCAACGAAAACAATTTGATCAATTTCTTCCAATCGTGTATCTCGGATATCAGGACTTGGTTTTGTACAAAGTTCAGTTACCTCAAGACAATCATGCCTAATGTCTTCCTCTTTTTCAATTTCAACAGTATCACTTGGAAGTAATGTTGCCGGGTTCAACACTGTACATCTTTTCAATGTTATATTTGGAGCACCTAGTATGATCGTCTCATACCTTGTCAATCTTGCACCAGTCAAATATTGTGTTTTGGTCCTTGTCAGTAAAATCTCAACAGAGTGTGGTACCATTACCGTCAAAGGGTATACCATCACTACTCCCTCACATTGTGAGAGGCTTTGGCCAACTACGGCAACTGCATGCAGACAACCTGGTAAAGCTGCTGCGACTGGGTCCAAGGTAGCTGAAATGTAGGCTACTGGGCGATAAGCACCTCCATGGACCTGTGTCAAAACAGACAAGGAACAAGCATCAAGTTCAAAACAAAACAATGTGAATGGCTTTGTGTAATCAGGCATTCCCAACGCTGGGGCGCTGCACAAACTCTCTCTCAACTCAATGAACGCTTTTATCTGATCCTCATCTAATGCAATGGGGTCAGTAACTTCATTATGTGGCAGTTGCTACATCGGTTTGGCAATCTCTGCAAGATTTAGAATCCACTGTCGACAATAACCTACCATTCCCAGAAACACTCTGACATCTCTCTGTAAAGTCGGAGGACTTCTCTGCAAGATCATTGTAATCCTCTCTCTGGAGATTCTCCTTGACCCTTTCTCAATTTGGTGTCCCAAGTATTTCACTGACTTCTGACAATACTGCAATTTCAAAGGCGACACCTTATGTTCAACCTTTCCCAAATGATTCAACAGGGCAATCAAGTCATACTTACACTCGTCCCTTGTCCTGGATGCAATCAGCAAATTGTCAATGTACTGCACTAGGGTCAATTGGTACGGTAGTTCCAATGACTCCAGATTCTTTTTCAGGATCTGATTGAACAGAGACTCCACACACCCTTGTGGAAATCTGCACTAGCTGGAGACTCTATCTAGGAATTTGAAACTAAAAATAAACTGACTATCCTCATGAAGAGACAGAGATAGTTAAGCTTGTGACAAATCAACCACTATGAACCGCTCCGCATCGCATGGAATCTGAAACAGTATCACTGCTGGATTTGGCACTACAGGACAACTCTTGACCACCATGTCATTCACTTTTCGCAAGTCCTGCACAATGCGCACTTTCCCACACGGCTTCTTTAAGCCCATTATTGGTGAATTACATGGACTGCTCAACACTTCTTTCAAAACTCCTTGTTTCAGAAAATCTCCAATTATCTGCGCCACTTTCATCAGAACATCTTGTGCCATTTTATACTGTGATAGCTGCGGAAACACTACATTCGGCTTCACAGTGATCTTACTCGGCGCCACTCCCTTGATTAAGCCCACTTCTTTACCTGTAAGGGCCCACACATTTTCCTGGACTGTTCCCTGTAAATCTGCATGCAATTCTTTCACAGTAATCATCGGGAAAAATTCAATCAATGGGTACTCTTCGTTAATATTTTCATTTGCTGTTTCAGATGTCTGTTCTTCCTCATCATCGCCATTAGTCTGGACCTCTATTCCTGAATTCGAACAACTAATGGAACATTTTGTTTTGCACAACAAGTCCCTTCCCAATAGAGATACTGGACTTGAGTCGCAAACTACAAACTTATGCAGTTCCTGAAAGTTACCAATCTCAATCTGTACTGGATCTGTGACTGGATTTGTCAACTGTCTGTTTGCTACTCCCACAACCTGAACTGTTCTGCCTAAAAGAGGTAAGTTCGGGACTTCTGCACTTCTCACTGTAGAGCGTGTAGCTCCTGTGTCCACTAGAAATGAGACTCTGTGACCCATCACCTTTCCCTTCTCAAAAGATCCTCTCTGATTTACCTCTAAGGACGCTGCAAGCATACATGGCTCTTCATCCAAACTTATATTCATCCATTTATCTTTTATTTAATTCTCACTATGTAATGGGAATTGGTGCAGTGTGTCACTATTTCTGTCTTGTCTCTGACCTGTGACCTGCTGAGTAAGCATCATCTGTTGATGTTCCATCGAGGTTTGAGGTATCTGCATTTGCTGTCTAGGTACCAGGGGAACCTGCTTCTGCATTGGTTGCAATTGTGTCACTTGTGCACACGGCACTTGCACCTGCTGCATGGGTTGGAAATTTTGCACTTGATTCTGAACATTCGGATTAAGGGCCATATGTACGAACACATTTTCCCATAGGCACAGAATGGGCAAAACTGCTTGCTACATCTGACCCTAAATCCTCTCATTCTAGGGACTTTCACAGTTTGAAATGTATTGACATCACCACCTTGCTGAACAACACCATCCTCTACCATCAACGGACACTCCTGCTTCCAGTGTCCCACTTTGACGCACGGACGACAAAGTAACATCTTTTTCATCCCTTGCATAGCATTCGGAACCACTACAGTATTCAAATCCGAACCACGAGTCATGTTGACTCCACGACCCCTACCTCTCGTCTGAGGTTGGAACATGACAGTTCCCTGCTCCTGCAGCATCTGTTGCACTAAAGCTCCTTGCACTACCGTTTGAGCTGCCTTAATTTGCATCACCATCACTTTCTCCTTCAGCTTTTTCAGCTTCAACTCAATTTCATCACTACAGTATTTTGCATACTGCAACACCTCATCAATTGGCTTCACTTGCCAACAAATCACAATGACTCTTAATCATCTGCCCTATTTCAGGTCTCAATCTTTCGACGAACTGGAACACAAAGTGCAACATGTCTTTTGGCTCAATTGCTTCCTTGCCACTGTACTCTTTGAATGTTTTCAGCAATCTCTCATAATATGTATGTATCGACTCTTTCGTCTCTTGCACTGTCCTGTCGATTCTCGCCAGTCATATTTTTAGACGAAGTTCTCATCTTTAGAAACTCAATCACCGTATATTAATGTTTCATCACCTCAGTAGATGGTGCACCTGTAACTCTAGCCCTTTCCGGTTCACTCGTCGGCCAATCCACTGCCTTCTTGCACTCAACCCACAAATCAGCTGGAACCACTATTTCTAACAGGGTATTCAAGTCTTCCCCCAGACATTTAGAAAGCTTTACAAATCTATCTGTCTGCTGGTACCACTCAACCGGTTTCTCCTTCAGTTTCGGGTAATCATTTGTGAATGACAGTATATCACTCCCATGCCATGGGATATGAACAAACTGCCCTCATGGAATTTCCCTCATCGGTAAAATCTTTACTGGATCCTTTTCTTTCTGAACACCTTCAGACCCTTCTTGTGAATCTCGCTTCCGTTTATTCTTCTTCTTGCCCATCTGCCTTCCCATTTCTCTAATGCTCCCCCAATCTGAGCACTCTGCAATAATTCTTTTATGTGCACCTTCATCCCTGCTGACCTCATGTGCTGAAAATCCTTTGCCTCAAAATCTAACCTATAACTTCTTTTCAAATGTTTTGTTCTCTCAATCTCTATATCATGTTTTTCTGCCAAATCTGCCAATTTCTGATGTATCTTGCTCACTTCTCTTGTAATCCTTGGACACAAGTACCTCAGCTCTTCTTCTGTGTAGGATTCTAACCTGTTTACTCCCATTGTTCCTTCAATTAGCTCTGTTATTTCTGTAGCTAGTCTTACACAATTTATCTGCTTTTCACCCTTGGATGTATTTTGAGGAGTATTCAAGCTATCCAACCAATTGCTGTGCTGTCAATCCCTGTAATGAGATGTTATTTTCATTTGGCAACGTCACCTGTTGTACCACAGCACCTGGAGTTTGCGGTGTCAAGAGTTTCAAACTCTGACTCGCACTCTGACCATTTATTGCATCTGGAAGCACAACAAGTGGATTAAGATCCATTAAAGGTCTAGATCCATCAAAGGTCTGACCAGTAGACGATATCACCTGCACATGATCACTCACTCCCCTCCTCACGAGGGTCTGTGACATTTCACCCTGTTCTCCTGCATTTGATTTCTTTTGTGCAAACAATGGTACAGCTGGACCAACAGTAGTCAGCAACGATATTGCATCCGGTGCTGTTCTTACACCTGCATTTTGTGGAAGGGCTACTCCCATACTCTAATTCATCACTGGTGTCACATCTGACTGAGTCTCTGTCATTGGCGTAAACTTTGGCAAACCCTGTGGCTGTGCCTGAGGCAACAACATTGAAGTTGGTTCAGTCTGAACTAGCATTGGCCTCGGGAGCACTTGCTCCGATGGCACCACTAAGTTCGAAGTTTTCTCAAGAACTGGTACATCTGTATAAATTCTCTGTATCAATGGTGGGTGCATCTAAGCTTGGACCACCAAAGTAGTCACTGCATTAGGAGAACTCTGCACTACCCCATGTACCTGTCCATTATCTGTCTGCACTAGTCCCATTGTCCCCAATAACAGAACTAGTACTTTGACCCCTATCATGAGCTGCATATGGCGGAGGTCGATCCCTCAATATTTGTGTAATAAGATCCTCAACATCAGAATCTTCTTTGTCTACATAAGTCTTTTTCTTCTTTTTATTCCCTGAACTCTTACCACTCTTGTCATCATCCTCTTTTTCATCCAACTCATCTTCCTCTGCAATAGCAGGAAACAATCTAACACCCTGTAACATTGTCATTCCCCACTTCTTCTCTTCCCAATCCCAACTTGCTTCTGCTAAGGACTTCCCTACCTTCCTTATTCTCCTCTGCAACTTCATCTCTTGCTGTTGTTTGTCTACAAGCTCCCAAACTGCTAAAGCCTCAAACTGTGCTGGTCTCAGTAGTGGCTTCGTCTCATATCATGTCATTCGCAACTGATAAAAAATTCTCAAACTAAACGTTCCATGCTCTGGAAATGCTAAAGCTCCCAGTTTCTCTGTCAACTTGTGCCACTGCTTTAACCAAAGACATGGCAGGACACCTCGCTCCTCCATTACAATAAATGCCGGAGAATTTTCCGGTGGGGTCGGTTCCCCCACTGTCGCCTTAATGTAAGAATCACCCTTCCTGCCACTTCTGAACGCTTTGAAAAACTTCGTTTTCTCTATCTTCTGTGTATTTGATTCAATAAGGAAATGACTTTTACTCCCAAAATTCCATTCACCCGGTTGCTTAACCAATTGCCTCTTACTGACGGCTGCCAATCCGCTCACGACTCTTCTCACTAACCAACCTATCCCAGCGCTGCTCTAGCTGACGTCACACTGACACACTGCAGCTGTCCTCCTAAACTTCAACTCATATGAAAATAATGCAAAATCATTGCGAGCACTAGCCAATAACCAATAACAAAAACAAATCAGCTGGTTTACTATAGGAAGGTACACAATTGCTTCAGAGACCTTACCATTTTCACTAATGGCCCTTTCGCTCATGTACCTATTCCTCTTTCTCAGTCTCCCACATTCGCAAGCAAAATTCGACCCTCAAATTTTACTCACAACTGATCAATGGGTCTCTCCTGGTGCACATAGGACTTGCCAAATCTCAGTCGCAAAATCTCTTTTACTCACACACTGACTTGTTGACCACGCCCGATCAACCTACTAAACTAGACAGATTAAAACATATAACTAAGTGTCTCCTACACTTGTCAATATACTCCGGAGTCTTAGACCACGCAGGGTCCGTACATCACCAACAACCTCGTGGACAATTTTTTAGCACAAAGCCCACACACATATGAAGTTCGACGACTTCCCTACTCTTATACTGCGGAGTACGTACACTCCTACTAAACCTCAACAAAAGTATGCAACTCCCTACTTTACCTCTCATACATCACAATTCACCTGCAATTTGCATAAGCCTTTGCAAGCGCAACCTACCAGTTTCACACTATCACAGGAATACCGAGAACATACCCAACCTTACTAGCTGGATCCAGGATCTGGGAAAGTCATTTCTGGGCTTAAGGGGACATCATCTTTGCTACAATTACCATTTCAGAAAAACAAAATTCAAACCTCATAAAATGAACAACTAACCCTAACTTAAACTACCACCATAACCACCAATCACTGCATAACTAGTTCTCCAAGGAAACTAACCATCAAGCAGCTACCAAAAACTGCTAGCGCTCCTGATCCTTAGTAAGTAAACTTACAAGGGGACACGTATAGGCCGATTAACCTTTTGGATCGCATGGAGTATCCTAATCACGTAGTGACCAGTGGCATCAAAAATCAATATAATCAATAAGTAACCACTAAATAATCATTAGTCAATAACAATTATTGCCATCATTTCATGAATAACCACAACTCGATAAAGCGTTGAACACATTTTATTTCCCTATTGATTACAATTCTAATACATCTGGTTAACTCAAACTTTATTTAATCAGCTCAGAATTAATTTATTAGTGACCACCAATAACACAATCTAATCAAACTTTCGAAAGCATATATTCAAAGCTTCAGCATAAGCCAACAAAAATGGATATAACGACATTAATAGCAGAGTTTAACACTCTATCCGTCGATCATTTGTCACTGTCAATGTCACCCAGGAAAAATCCTTCCTAACCCAAATTAGATTCAGCATGTGAGACTTCATGCAAAAACAATTTAGAAAAATATTAATTTGAAAAACATCTAGCTAGAAGAAAAACTATACAACAGCGCAGTTGGTACCTAGAAGAAAAGGCACAAAGTTAATTAGTCACATTGTCATAGCTACCTATCCACGGAATGGATCAGCAACAAAGCCAGTCTTCGTCTTCAGGTAATCAATAGATCAACAATGCATTAGGTTCTCAAGAGTATGAGCCCAACGAAAGAATCTCGAACCGTGTTTCTTGACGTCATCAGCATTCACCCCTTGCATCTGAAGTTTTAGCCCAATGTCATGACTTTTTATTAGAGTTTTGCAGTCCATACCCTAATTCCTAACTGGTCAGTCAATCAGCAGATATGACTCTAACCTATAATATTAATTTTTCAAATTTATGAGTTCTAATAGTTCTTCTTTCTTAGTTCACGGATTGGTCCACTGTACGATGTCTTCATCATCTGGCTATTCAGGTATCGAAAATGTTATTTGTTCCTCTTCAGTCAGTGCTCTCATTGTTCAAGTCCTGGGAAAGTACATTCAGCCTACTATACACATAATTGTATCCAATTGACATCATCATCTCCTGTCCATCAGTACATTGCAGAAAATTCTAGCTAAGTAACTTTAACAACGGGTGGTTTAGGGTCAGTTTCTGTACCAGCTTATCTGCAGTGCGCTAGAAATTCAGCTTCTTGTGTGAGGCCTGGAAAGACTAGGCCACAACTTCAGCTAAGTTAATTCTACAAATTAATGCAAAACATAGGTTATACATCTCATTATGGCACATTACTACATTATTCTTATACATTTTCATTATTTCACACAATTTTTGTTTTTATAGTACAACTTTTATATAAGTGGCTGCCATTCTCCGTGGGCACATTTTCAAACGTGTTCATTATTTTCTCCACGATTCATTTCTCTACGAACTTTTCCTTAATCAAAACACATATTCATTGATAATTTCT
Organism: Pleurodeles waltl; assembly: GCF_031143425.1. Taxonomy (NCBI): domain Eukaryota; kingdom Metazoa; phylum Chordata; class Amphibia; order Caudata; family Salamandridae; genus Pleurodeles; species Pleurodeles waltl. The sequence goes on from NC_090444.1 coordinate 295,570,611, forward strand.
AATTAGCATATCTGTGTCAACAACTGTCATAATACTGCATTCAAATCAGACTACAACATATACAGCTCAGATTATAACTACACATCTTATTACAAGGGTGGGCATTTTGTTTTCTTGTGCTATTATAGAAACATGTTTAAATTGAAGGGCTCAATATGCTGGCTCTTGAAAAACATTAAGCATTGGCAATCACCAGACTCAAATTATTTTCCAATACTGTAGTCTAGGAGGGTGGTGGACATCTTTAATTGTTGTTCTTCCATACTGATCATTATACTTTTTATTAATAATGTTTCCCTAAATAGCTTGTTCCAGTTGTCAGGCATGTTTTCATTTTCATTTACATTATTGTGGATCTAATCTACAGTTATCAATATCCTTATACAGGAGTATTATGTTTATATCTATCAATCTGAAAATCTTTAGATGGCTGCCTCTCAACTATGTAAATGTGCATTCATAAGGTTACACATATCCACCCTCCTCATAAGGTTTCTTTGTGTAATATTCTGCTAATAGTAGCCCCGAAAAACAGTGGTACATGCAAGATACTTTTTTGTGAAAATACAGCTTTTAAGCTGATGTCAAAAACAGGTAGTAAGAAGAACTCTGTCATGCAAAAATGAGGTCCTTATTCCAGGTGTTAAACCTGTCAGCCTTTGGGCGGTCTTCCATCAAACGTTTTTGCCTATTTCCCTCCTTTTTAGCTGAAACTCCTTTTTATTGAACTTAGGGCTCTGTGCACTTTACCACCACATACCAGTGCACAAGTGCTTCGTCTCACACCCCTAACATATGGATAAATTGGTTTACACCTGATTGACAAATTTAATTTACTTATAAGTAAGTTGCATAATGGTATACCATATACCGTGGGCCTGTAAATTAAATGCTACAGTGGGCCTTCTGCAAGTATTATGCCACTCACTTCAGTAGCCTCTGAAAAGATGCCCCAGGTCTGCCATTGCATCCTGGATACAGATTGAAACTTCCAATCGAACTTGGCAAACTAACCCCCTTGCAAACCCATAAACTCCCCTTTTATTGCATGTAAAGTAGATTGGACATGTACTTTTAAGTTTTATATGTCCTGATAGTGAAAAACTCCTAAATTAATTTTACAAGGTAGGTGAGGCCTACCTGTTCCATGGGATAACCTTGAGTTGCCTTATTACATTTAATAACTGCTTACATTTGATTGGGGACAACTAAGCATTTCATGTTTGGTGTGTATGAAACTGTAATTAGAAACCCTCTTTAATGGTAAAGTCATTATTTAAATTACAATTTTGAAAGTACTGCTTTTAGAAAGTTGGAATTGTCCTACCCTTAACCACTTGGTGCCTGCAGCCTCACCTTTGTAAATTCCTCCCAGGCAGTCAGGAATGGGCCATAAGCTGGCAGGCTGGGGAGGGGATGAGCTGGGCACTGCTCCACTTGCAACTGAATAGGCTGTGCTCACTCTTCACACAAAGGGCTTGCCACCAGTACATTGTAGCTGCAGCCAGATTGGAGCCAGGACAGGGAAGTCATGAAATTCTATGAACTTCACATATAAACCTCTAGAAATGTCTACTACATCAAAGGAGGCACCAGGTATAAAATTAAGGCCTTCAGAGACACTCTTCAGTTTACTTTCTGGACCTGCAAAATGACTCTCAGATGACTGACCTCTGCTGTGGTCTGCTGGGTACACCACAAGACTACTGACTGATTTGGTACAGTGAGCCTGCATTAAACCCTCAAACGCCTACCCTGCTGTTAAGCCCTTTTTTTTCACCTGAACCCAGGGCTGCCAGAGTGACGCAAAGGGTTAGTTTGCTGGCCTCCTTTCAGAGACACTGGGACAAAAAGGCATTCATCATCTTGACCCAGCACCTGTATCCAGTTTGATTGAGTCCTAACCCCCCAAGTGGTGCCCCTCCATTCCTGGACCTTTGGTGTTGGTGCCAAAGGTGTCCTGATAACGAAAATCTAAAACTTGTGACTTCAAAAGGTTTTGGATAAAAAACGCTCTCAGAACCGAGGGAAGAACGGGACCAACCTGCTCATTGGTGCTTTTGAGGTAATCACCGGTCTGCCTGACTTTGCGGTACCTCCAGCTACGTTCTTCACTGTAGTAGCAAATCCTTTTCAGGGGTTCTTCATCAAAGGGGTATCCGGTCTCCTGGAACACTGGCCTGCTGCAGCCTGCTGCCTTGTCCTGATGAAGCCTTTCAACTTCCAAAAAATTGAAAGTAGAAATCTTCAGAGCAAATTCGTCCAGTGACTCCCCAACAACAATGCTGCGTCTTTGGACATCGCCTGCCTTCTTCACTGAACTTTACCTTCTCAGAACTTTTTCACCATAATTTCTTCTAAGTCCAAAGGTAAGCATCAACCAAGACCATCCACTTCTTGTATCCAATTCACACTGCGGTTGGCCGTTTAATCTTGTAGGAACTGTTTTTTACTAAAAACTCAACAAAAAAAAAACTATGGTTCTACTAATTGGATCTTTGTCATTTGTGTGTCAAATTATTTATTACAACGTGCTCTATTATTCTAAATTGGTGTAGGATTTTTCTTATGTTGTGTTTTCACATTATTACTTGTTGTGTATGTTATAAGTAATTTGTACATTACCTCTAAGTTAATCCTGACTACTTTTTGTGCCAAGCTACGTAGGGTTAAGCACAGGTTAATTTAGTGAGTTTTTGTGATTCACCCTGCAAGAGATTGTGGCTGTTTTTGACCAGGGCTATCACCCCAGTCAACCAACAACCCCAAATCTTACACCATGCATTTGCACTTACACAGAAAAGGCTCTCCTGCCCATTCTTGCAGAATTGAACCTGGTTACTGAGGAGATAAAGCAGAAATAAACTCACAATTTAAAGAGGACTATGATAGAATAAAACCTAAACAATATATTGTTTGGGTGATTAGAATATAAAAAAAGCAGGTATATGACATGCAGCTTCAAGAATGATTCTGTTACTGATTGAGAGCCAATGAAGACCTCATATGGGATCGTTCAGAGTTTGGTGGAACAAGGGGATCAATATTAATTAGCTCCACCTCACGACAAACTTGTGGTTCCTCTGCTCTACTTAGAACAGGGGCAACTTTTGTGTTGCTAGCTGAACTCCAACTGCCTCTTCCATCCAAAATACCTGACCTAGTGGCACATCCACCAAAAACTGCCAGATTACATTGACAATCCCCATGAACCTAATTATTTCAAAGGGGCCTCCACTGTCACAGGTAGATGTCGGATGACACCTGAAAAGACATCTTCTTTGTTTCCCCAGTCAGCCAGGTTCTAGTTTCAGTGGGTGGAGCTGCCCCCAGAACTGGCTTGAAGTGACTACAGAACTGGTTTGAAGTGACCATAGATATTGCTCAGTTTCCTTACCATACTGCTTGAGTGGGCACATAAGCTTTACACAAGGGGAGAAGGGTTTCACAATCTTGGATTTAGGCAGAGAAAGACACTTTGGGATTGTATGCAGTAGGGCACATGGGAAATTCTGCAAAACTAGGTAGTTAACCCATGGAAATGGTTACCCTATTGGTTAGGGAGGAGTGAGGAGTCACACCAACCACCCCATAAGCTGGCACACCAGAACATCACTGGTGGACCTGAGGAAGATTAGACGAGGACTAACACAGCTGTCTAAGACCCAAGAAGAGCTCTGAAGGTCTGGACCTGCTCTCTCTACTACTGAGTACAAAGAAATGAAGTCAAAGAGTCATAAGACTAGCATCCTTTTCCTAAGGTCCTGGGACCCTTGGCTGTTTGGACTTCTCCTACTACCCCTGTAAAAAATGAGGCTTCTCCATCTACCCCTGTAAACTGAGGCTTAGAAGCTCTTTGGCTCCATAGACCTCAGGAGGACCAGGAGAAACCTGTCAAGCTGATCTGACAAAGGTGCACTGCCGCTGGGCTGAAGATTCAGGTTCTCCCACTTGGAGCTTTACCACAGTAGCAAATCTGGTTCAGAAATACCTTGCTTAGACAGTATGTGGCCTTGTGGAGCCCTCTTTCACTGCAGCCTTGACCTGCTGGAGGAATACAAGCTCCAAAAAAGTGACGAAGGGCCAATGAATAAATCTTGAGATGGCAAAGGTGCCAAAAGTATCCGACTGGTGAGTGACCTTCCTTGGGAGTAAAAATTGAATTTCTCCCACTCAGAGATTTCCTGCCAAAAACTAACTGCTTCACCGGGATCTTATTTGACAGATATATGACCCTTTGGCAGCTGTCTGCCCTCTTCAGCTACAGCCTGTTGCCTTTCCAAGCTGAAGATTTTGGACTTTCATTTTTTTGTCAAATCCTCTGACCTGGTCCCTATACAATCAGAGCCCCATCATGAACAGCCTGAAATCATGCCTAGATCCTCGCCTACTTTGACAGGTTAATCGTGGTCTGCATTTAACATGTTTCAACACTGCTTTTATCTAAAACGATGATAATTCATACCTCCAGTTCCTCTTAATGGATTGTTATTGAATTGATGTCACTGCATTTACTAAAATGTACTCTAATTTTAAAAATTGGTTTGGGATTGTCTTTGTGTTTGTGGGCAAGCTCAGGATAGATATTCACTGGCCCCAATGCAACAGGAGGTGGGGATGCCTCAATAGAGTGGATGGTACCCCACTTTGATGGTGCAGTACATGGCCATTGCCCCCCGCCGGAAGACACTGAGACTGTCTGCCCAATTGTAAATGACACTGAAAGTTTGGATTAGTCAAATTCAGTTAACTCACCCTAAAATAAATGTCTGCCACATTCGAAATATGTTGTAGGGCGGAGAATGAGAACAATCCCTTTTTCCTTCAAGACTGTCAGGAGAATGTTATTTTGGTCAAGAGTCTGAGCTTGTGGGCCCATTTAAGCCTCTCTTTCCTTCTTTTTTATGCATTCCTAGCAAACTAATGTGATTACAAATAAGAAATTTGTTATTCTTTGGTGTCAACTATTTATAAACGTTATAATACGTTGATTTTTTTTTTATTTCAAGATACTTGCATGTTGTCTAGCGGCCACTTACAAGCACTGTAAGAGGGAATAAAGATAGCAGAATAAGAAGGGCATTTTCAGCTTGGTGATGGTCAATGAAGGCTATGGATCTCTTAATATTGAAGAGACCCATGACCGAGAGGCAGAGGTCATTGTGCCTTCAGTGGAGCCACTGCTGTGGACGCTCCACTGAAGGAACTGAAGCTTTACTGAGTGGGCACCTTGCTTGATGCCTTCCAACTTGCGAAAGTGAGATGATTTTTGAAAACAAAAGATCAATTACCCTGACATGCATGGAGCTTTAGTCCTTAGGATTGGGAACATTTAGGTGGTCATTACAACCCTGGCGGACGGTGTTAAAGATGCAGTAATACCGCAAACAGTCAGACGGACAAAAAAAGGGAATTATGACCCTGGCGGAAACCGCCAGCAAAGACAGCCACTTTAACACTTCGCCCGCCACGGCGGTACAGACAAGCAGCGCGGCGGACACCGCCAACAGACAGGCGGGAGACAATGTACCGCCCACAGTATCACAACAGACCAATCCGCCACCTTTTCTGGGGTGGATTCACCGTGGATAAAAACACGGCGGAAACAGCTTTTACTATGGGAAAACGCTCACCTTAACATATCCCACGAGGAACGACGACTCCATGGACCCCGAACTCCATATACTACCTGCCCTTGTATTTATGCTTCTTCACGACCAACAGCGACGTAGGCGCAGAAGATACCGGTGAGTACAGCACCTATGACACGGGGGAGGCAAAAGTTAGGGGGACACCCACCAAACACCCCCACCCTCGCATATTACAACATACACACCAATGCAGTCACAAACATCATAGTAACAACCCACAATTCCCCCGGAAGAATGCAAAGACAATGCGAATTTCGGTCAAACTTTGTAATGTGCCAATATACATGTCATACAAAAAAAAACAAATATATGTATACTAAAATCACTCTTATTTACATATATACAATCCGAGAAGTAGTGCAGATATGTACACAACAATGTCCGTGCACAAACAGTCCAAAAAATGCATGGGCGAGGCCCACAATAGATACCTGACCAAAATCGGAGAGAACACTGCAGGGGCATCAGATAGAAACACTACAGGCACCTCAGGGGGAAGGGAAGGGGGGCACCTCAGCCACAGAAACGCAAAGCCAGATCCACGACAGGGCTCCATGCCCATTGATGTATCCTGGGGAGTGCAAAGCCACAGTCTCTCAAGTCTATACAGTGGGTGGGTTGCCCACTGTTACATCCTGGGGAGTGCAAAGCCACAGTCTCTCAAGTCCATACAGTGGGTGGTTTGCCCACTGTTACATCCTGGGGAGTGCAAAGCCACAGTCTCTCAAGTTGATGCAGATCCATACTGATACTGGGGGGTGACTGGTGCCCAGACTGGATGAGTCTCCCCGTGAATGGTAGTGTGCTGTCACTGTCCCAGCTGCACATGGGATAAGGATGCCTGATGTGGTGGGCCATTCATTCCTACCCGGTGCATTGCCCTCTTCAGCGGTGCTTTGACATGGCGGTCTTTGCCCTCTTCAGCGGTGCTATGACATGGCGTGTCAGGACTGTTCAGCGGTGCTTTGACATGGCGGTCTTTGCCCTCTTCAGCGGTGCTATGACATGGCGTGTCAGGACTGTTCAGCGGTGCTTTGACATGGCGGTCTTTGCCCTCTTCAGCGGTGCTATGACATGGCGTTTCAGGACTGTTCAGCGGTGCTTTGACATGGCGGTCTTTGCCCTCTTCAGCGGTGCTTTGACATGGCGGTCTTTGCCCTCTTCAGCGGTGCTATGACATGGCGTTTCAGGACTGTTCAGCGGTGCTTTGACATGGCGGTCTTTGCCCTCTTCAGCGGTGCTTTGACATGGCGGTCTTTGCCCTCTTCAGTGGTGCTATGACATGGTGTTTCAGGACTGTTCAGCGGTGCTTTGACATGGCGGTCTTTGCCCTCTTCAGCGGTGCTATGACATGGCGTTTCAGGACTGTTCAGCGGTGCTTTGACATGGCGGTCTTTGCCCTCTTCAGCGGTGCTCTGAAATGGCGGTCTTTGCCCTCTTCAGCGGTGCTATGACATGGTGTTTCAGGACTGTTCAGCGGTGCTTTGACATGGCGGTCTTTGCCCTCTTCAGCGGTGCTTGGACATGGCGGTCTTTGCCCTCTTCAGCGGTGCTTTGACATGGCGGTCTTTGCCCTCTTCAGCGGTGCTATGACATGGCGTTTCAGGACTGTTCAGCGGTGCTTTGACATGGCGGTCTTTGCCCTCTTCAGCGGTGCTATGACATGGCGGTTCTGATACGGTCATTGGTGTGTGGCATGCCGATTTCCACACTGGACATTGGTGTGTGGCATGACGTTCCATCATTGCCCAGCGGGGCTGTGGCATCCTGGCCCCGCCTGGGCTGTGACTCCGGCGGTGGTCTCTGGACCAGTGTCGATACTTGAGCCCTCCTGGGCTGTGACTCCGGCGGTGGTCTCTGGACCAGTGACAATACTTGAGCCCTCCTGGGCTGTGACTCCGGGGGTGGTCTCTGGACCAGTGACGATAATTGAGCCCTCCTGGGCTGTGACTCCGGCGGTGGTCTCTGGACCAGTGACGATACTTGAGCCCTCCCGGGCTGTGACTCCGGCGGTGGTCTCTGGACCAGTGACGATACTTGAGCCCTCCCGGGCTGTGACTCCGGCGGTGGTCTCTGGACCAGTGTCGATACTTGAGCCCTCCCGGGCTGTGACTCCGGCGGTGGTCTCTGGACCAGTGTCGATACTTGAGCCCTCCTGGGCTGTGACTCCGGCGGTGGTCTCTGGACCAGTGACGATACTTGAGCCCTCCTGGGCTGTGACTCCGGCGGTGGTCTCTGGATCAGTGACGATACTTGAGCCCTCCTGGGCTGTGACTCTGGCGGTGGTCTCTGGACCAGTGACGACGGTGCTGGCGGTTGTGTCTGGACCGCCGGAAATGATGGCGCACTTCTCTGCCGTGACACTCACAACAGGCTGGGCAGACTTCCTCTGGACCTTCCCCACCTTTTTTGGAGTTACGCCTTCGATCCCATTTCACTTGTTGTCCCACCAGGAGTCTTGCCACGGTCCCGTCGTCCACTCTCCAATTTCGGAGCCTTTACAGGGGGTGGGCTGCCTGTGCCTTGGCTCCGGGTCCTACTGCCTGCCCTGGTGGACGGTGCACTCCAAAAACCTTGAACAAGCACCACTGGTCCTTTTTGGCTGAGGCGCTACGACGGGACTGATGAATTGGACGGGGGGGGTGGGGGCAAAAAGGTCAATTTGACAGAGGGACAGTTTCTGACGAACACTGGGATGGGTAGCTGGAGGGGGTCTGGGAGTGGAGGAAGAGGAGGTGGTTGTAGGAGGTGTCACTTTAGCTGTTTTGGGTGCAGGTGCAGGTACTGGAGGCTTTCGTGAGGTGGATGGATGTTGGGTGAGTGATTGACGGCGGGTACTTTGGGAGGTGGCGTCACAGACACACTGGGAGAGGACACAGGGGACGTATAAATGGCAGTGGAGGTGGTGAGTGCAGGTGAGCGGCGTGTGGTGCTGGGTGTCCTGGTGCGAGTCCTAGTGCCTGTAGATGTGGTGCATGCAGGTGTGTGTGTAGACGAGACTGGGAGGGAGGATGGAGAAGAGGAGGAGGGGGCACAGTGGAGACAGTGGATGTTGCAGTGTCTGTATGGGTGTGATGCTTGTGTGAGTGCTTGTGGTGTGTGTGGTGCCTATGTTTGCTTGAGCTACTTGGGTGTGTTGACTTGTCTGCATGCTGGTCTGTAGGTGTGCTTGGGATGGGCTGGGATACAGGGCATTGGGTCTGGGTGGAGGAAGTTGGAGGGGGGAGGCTGGACACAGGGACAATTGCTGCCATCAGAGCTGAGGCCAGAGATTGCAGGGTTCGCTGAAGGGCAGCCTGACCAGAATGAATGCCCTCCAGGAATGCAATACCGTGTTGCAACTCCCTTTCTACACCCTGGATGGCATTCACAATGGTAGACTGCCCAACAGTGAGTGACCTGAGGGGTCAATGGCCTCCTCACTGAGGGCAGCAGGGGTGACTTAGGCAGGGCCTGAGGTGCAGAGGCGAAGGTGATGCCCACCCTCCTGGGTGAGAGGGCACAGGGCGAACGCTGAGGGGCTGCTGGGAGGGCAGTGCTGGTAGGGGGGGGGGGGTGGCGGCTATACCTGTAGAAGTGGGGCGCACAGATGGTGCCGCCACCACGGGGACCTCACATCGGCGGACGAGTCTGTGTCGCTGGTTGGTGATCCGGTGGCCGACGTGAAGCTCCCCTCGCCCTCCGTCCCACTGGTGTATTCAGAGTCTGTGGTGTGGCCCTCCATGGCCATGTGGGATGCAGCTCCCTCGTGCTCCGGTGCCACTGTACCTCCGCCTGTTGATGCTGATGTACAAACGGACAGGGAGAGCAGGAAAAGGGGGGGAGACAGAAGAAAGAGAGTTTTAGTACATGGCATACCGCTACCGTTGGCGGACAAGACAGATGCAGCAGCCCCATGCACAACGCCACGCTCCTGCCCTCTGCACATGCAATTTCATGGATATGGGCCACATGGCAATGCTGGAAATCTGCGCACATGAATGCCACAGGGGCAACTATACCTCAACTTGCTAGTTTTCTGAGGTGGGGTAGAGTGCCACATGGCCTACATTACGGAGGGGCCTTGCCTAACTAACTCGCCCTGGCCTATGGACACCCACAGCCCACCTCCCCCACCCACACACCGTCACTGCACGCAAAGTCCGCAGAATGGGTTTGTACTCACCCCCTTGTGTCTGCTGTGATGACCTTAAGCGCCCATCCAACTCCGGGTAGGCCACCGCCAGGATCCGGAACATCAGGGGGGTCATGTTACGACGGGCACCCCTCCCACTTTGGGAGGCCATCCCCAGCTGAGCCTCCGCCGTCTTCTTGCTGCAGCGGCGAATGTCCTCCCTTCCGGCAGTTGGTGCCCCGTCTCTGGTGGGCCCCCAGGGTCCGGACGTCCTTGGCGATGGCATGCCAAATGTCCCTCTTCTGGTGGGCGCTGACCTACATGACATGCACAAGGGAAGAGGAACAATCATTACCAATTGCACCATCAATGTGTGTGGCCCCCTCCATACTCTGACCATGTGGCCCATTTATTCCCATGCTTTACTGTAGTATGACTTCTACCCCCTTCCCTCTTCCACCCAGCCCTCTCCACCCAGGCCTAGCCCCTACAACGTGCTCCCTGTGTACTAACCTGTTGGTCTGGAGGACCGTAGAGTAGCGTGTACTGGGGGAGGAACTTATCCACAAGTTTCTCCAACTCCTCCGATGTGAAGGCAGGGGCCCTTTCCCCAGACGCAGCAGCCATTGTTGCTTCCAGACCGAGGTCACAGCAGCACTAGCAGTGTAGGTCCTCTCCTGTCGAAGGTCAGGTATCTAGTGATTGAAGAGATCGAAAATGGGGGTGACGTCCGCAGCGGCGACGTCCGCGGCGGGCTGCATCATCACCGCCGGCGCACCTGTTCATTGGCTCCTGGGACCCATAGGGTCCATTGTTAACCAATGCAGCATTGCGCCGCACTCTACGACCGCCTACCGCGACGGTGTGCAACGCCAGCGCTGTTACCCCACAATCCCATTGTCCCAGTTTAGAGGTCAGGCAGCCGCCATTTCAGGGGCCCACATGGATTCATTTTCAAATGTGTCACACATACTGAGGCCTACACTCAACACACATACAGGAAGGGTTTATTGTCTGGGGTAGTCTTGTGTGTGACTGTGGGTACATACCTGGAAGAATAGTGACTGTTTCTTCGCTGTTGTCCTTCGTAGGCACCGTCAGCTGGGACATATGAGAAGATGGTGGAATCCGCCGGTGTACCGACCGCAGGTGGACCTGTTGACAATGGAGGAGCGACATTTAATCGTGACCTACAGGTTTGACCGTGCCACAATCCAGGAACTGTGCACCCAGTTGGAGCCAGAGCTGATGTCACCAATCCGCCATCCGAATGGAATCCCCACTGACGTGCAGGTGCTGTCAGTGCTCCATTTCCTTGTGAGTGGGTCATTTCAAACAACAGTGGCCATGGCATCAGGGATGTCCCAGCCTGTGTTTTCAAACGTGCTGTCCAGAGTGTTGTCTGCCCTGCTGAAACACGTAAGGAGATACATCATTTTCCCTGAGGTGGAGGATTGGGCTACAGTTAAAGGTGACTTCTATGCCCTTGGACATATCCCGAACGTCATATGTGCCATTGATGGGACCCATGTAGCTCTGGTCCCCCCCCCGCAGGAGTGAACAGGTGAACAGGAAGAGTTATCATTCGATGAATGTCCAGATGGTCTGTTTGGCAGACCAGTACATCTCGCAGGTAAATGCTATGTTCCCTGGCTCTGTGCATGACGCCTACATCCTGAGCAATAGCAGCATCCCTGATATGATGGGTCAACTCCAGAGGCACCGTGTATGGCTATTGAGGGACTCTGGTTACCCCAACCTGTCATGGCTCTTGACCCCAGTGAGGAATCCCAGGACCAGGGCAGAGGAACGCTACAATGAGGCCCATGGGCGGACTAGGAGGGTTATCGAGCGTACCTTCGGCCTTCTTAAGGCCAGGTTCAGGTGCCTCCATATGACAGGTGGATCCCTATTCTACTCACCGAAGAAGGTGTGCGACATCATGATCGTCTGCTCCATGCTCCATAACTTGCCATTGCGACGCCAGGTGCCTTTTCTGCAGGAGGATGATCCAGATGACGGTGTTGTAGCAGCTGTGGAGCCTGTGGAGCCTGTGGACAGTGATGAGGATGAAGCTGAGGAAGACGAAAACGACAACAGGGAGTCAGTCATACAGCAATATTTCCAGTGACACACAGGTGAGAACTTTTTATTTTTTACCATTACATTGACTTTCACACATCTACCTCTATCCTGTACCTCCATTTCACTCACTATTTGTTAACTGAGTTGTCCCCTTCCATTTCAGTTTCACAAATGTGGTAACCTACGTGTCAACTGTTTGCATCCTTGAAGGACTTGTGATGTGTGACATAGGTATGTTAGCCTTCCAATGGGTAACCCATTAGGAAACTGTCATTGATAATACAGATTTACAAATCATAGACTGACTCCATTTTTTTGGGGTGTTTCAAGGGTGTTTATTTAAGTGCAGTCCAGTCTATTAGTCTCACAGGTACATTGCACATCTGGGCATTGGAAGTGGAGCTGGGGTAGTTCCGATTTGGGCAGGGTAACAAAGTGGGACAGTGGGAGGACAATCAGGGTGGTCTTATTTCCTGGCGGGGGTCTTGCCATCTTGCTCTGTCCTGTTCCTGGATCTCAGGGCCCGCTTGCGTGGTGGTTGTCCGTCTGCAGGAGGTGGGGGGCTGGTGTGGTAGTCCTGTGGCGGGGCGTCCTGCCCACTAGCGCCGGTGGAGGTGGTGGGCAGTTCGTCATCCTGGCTAGTGTCAGGGGCCCCTTGGAGTGCCACGGTGTCCCTCAAGGTCTTTTGAATGTCCGTTAGCACCCCTACAATGGTGCCCAGGGCGGAGCCGATGGTCCTGAGCTCCTCCCTGAACCCCAAATATTGTTCCTCCTGCAGACGCAGGGTCTCCTGCAACTTGTCCAGGACCGTGCCCATTGTCTCCTGGAAGTGGTGGTATGCTCCCATGATGGAGGAGAGGGCCTCGTTGAGAGTGGGTTCCCTTGGCCTGTCCTCCCTCTGTCGCACAGCAGCCCTCCCAGTTCCCCTATGTTCCTGGGCCTCCGTCCCCTGGACCGTGTGCCCACTACCACTGCCCCCAAGTCCCTGTTGTTGTTGGGGTGGTGGGTTAGCCTGGGTGCCCTGTAGTGGTGGACACACCGCTGATTGACCTGTCCTGGGTAGGGAGGTTTGGGCCCGCTGGGTGGGTGCTGTGCTGGTGTTACCAGAGGGTGGAAGCTCGGTGTTGGGCTGTGGCTGGGCAAGGGGAACCGACTGTCCCGAGGCCCACGATGGTCTGGGCTGGTCATCAAGATCCAGTGGGGCAGAGCTGCTGTCGTCACTGTGGGCCTCTTCTAGGGGTGGAGTGGTGTTGTCTGGACCCTCTGGTGTGGTGACGTTCCTTCGGGTTCCTGCAGGGGTATAAGTATATGATTATTGCATGTGTGTGTTTCAGGGTGTGCGTGAACCACAGTGCTGTCATTCCTGTGGGGGGGCTTGTGTGGTGATGGTTGGGGGGTGTTCTGGGTCTGTGCAGTGGGCATGCTTTGGTGATGGGTGTCCATGCTTAGTTATGTCATGCAGGGCTTGGGGTTGGGATGGGTGCTTGGTGTCATGGGTAGATAGGTGAGGATTTGGGGTGATAGGGGAGGGTGTGATGGTGGGGGTGTGTGATATCATGCAGGTAGGGTGGGGGTTATGATAGTTAAGATTTGACTTACCAGTGTCCGTCCCTCCAACGACTCCTCCGAGGCCCTCAGGATGCAAGATGGACAAGACTTGCTCCTCCCATGTTGTTAGTTGAGGGGGAGGAGGTGGTGGTCCGCCGCCAGTCCGCTGTACCGCGATGTGGTGCCTGGATACCGTTGAACGCACCTTCCCCGTAGGTCGTTGCACCTCTTCCTGATGTCCTCCCTATTTCTTGGGTGCTGTCCCACAGCGTTGACCCTGTCCACTATTCTTTGCCATAGCTCCATCTTCCTGGCTATTGATGTGTGCTGTACCTGTGAGCCAAATAGCTGTGGCTCTACCCGGATGATTTCCTCCACCATGACCCTGAGCTCCTCCTCGGAGAAGCGGGGGTGTCTTTGGCGTGACATGGGGTGGTGTGTGTGATGTGTGGGGTGGTGTATGTGTTGATGAGTGTGGTGAGTGTAGTGGTATGTGGTGTTTTGTGCGTGGATGTTGTGTGGGTGATGGTGTGGTGTACCTCTGTGTGGTGGGGATGTCTATTGCTGTGCTCTCTCTGTCGCCTTCAAATCAAAATTGTGGTTGTAGGGGTTTGTGGGTGATGTGGGTGTGCATTTTTATATTGTGTTGGGTGTGTGGGAGTGTTGTTTGTATGTGTATCAGGTGTGTGTATTTTGAATTGTCCAATGTGGCAGTGTTTTGGAGATGTGTGTGTATTTTGAGCGCGGAGGTGTGTACCGCCAATGGAATACCGTGGTTGAAAGACCACCGCGTGGATTCGTGGGTCATAATAGCATGGGCGTGTTTCTGTTGGAGTGGAGGTGGAGGATTTGTTTCCGCATGTTTATCGCTGACCTTTGGTGTGGCGGTATTGTGTGGGTGTCTGAATTTCCGTGATGTGTGTCATAATAGCTGTGGCGGTCCACCGCAGCGGTGTATTGGCGGTCTTCTGCATGGCGATAAGCACCTTATACCGCCAGGGTCGTAATGACCCCCTTAGTGATTTCCCCACCTGGGTTCATCATATCTCTAATGGATGACGTAGGAAGAGAAATTCAGTGCCAGTCAGCTGGCCCTATACAAAGTGGGGAAATTGTCACTTTGATATGCCAAGCTAGGTACAGAGGGTTGTTCTCAAGCCAAAGGTTTGGTAAGGTCATATCAATGAGACCCAAAAAACAATTGCCCCATGACAATGTTCCCTATCACCCTCTATACCAAAGTAGATTGGAACACAGCACAAATTATGTAATGACAACCAACTCCGACCAGACATTGAATAGAGCTGGGTGAAATTCACTGTAGCACGAGTTGGTGATCAACAATGTCGAAGAGGATCATGGCCCCAACACACTCACAATTAATCATCTTTCTGAGTTCATCCTCTACCTTTGTAGCACCTCAGTCCATGACTAATACAGGTTGAAAAGCTGGCTGATTATTATCCAGCACTCCTGATGTTCATACAAACTCCTTACGCAGACGAGCCACAACTCTTTTCAGAAATTTTGCCTATTTAGGTAGTAAAAAAGTATTCTAAATTTGTTGTTCTAAATTGGATTTTTGCAACAAGGGTGAACCACCACATACTTTATATGGTATAGTAATGAGTCTAATGAGGCACCAGCAATAGGTTATTTGATACAATATCAAACACAACAAAATCGAACAACAATAATATCTCCAAACAAATATTCATTACAAAGATAGTGTCAACCTATACTTAAACAACAAAAATACAAAAATCACCGACACAAATATTGCTGTGAAAATATGTAAAATACCATAATATCAAAAGCAAAAGTCTAAAAAGCAGAATATCATACCATGATTTACTTGTTGCTTATGGCTTGGGCCAACTGGAACTGCAGGATGGTCTTAATCCTTGTAGGTCCTGCCTTGACCAAGGTATGGACGGCCCTTTCTGGTAGCCATGGTGCTGCTGACAATGGGACGTCAAAAGGCAGTCTGTGACCTCCAGAAGGAGTCCCAGAGAAAAAACCCAAAGGGAAAAAAACCTCTATGACTGGAACTCCCTGGAACAGAGAATAAGCACAAGAAAAAGGTAAGTCTTCCCATAAAAAGATAAAAATACTGGAAGAAACTGAAACAGGCGAGGAAAAACAACCCGAGTGTGATCACCACCAAAGGAAGTGTTGCAAGGAGAACAACAACCCCACTCCTCATATACCCTAAAAACAGGAAGTGACAGACAGGAAAAAAAAAGACGTCATGTTGGATTGGGAAAGGACCGTAGGAGGACATAGATGAAGACGCCATTTTAGGAAAGGATCCTAATGCATGCAGGAAAAGAGGTTGAAGAAAGGCATGATTGGAGAAAGAAGAACATGGCTCCTATTTGTAAAAATGAAGGAAAGAAGAAAAGGAGAAAGGAGAGAACAGAAGACAAAGAAAGGAAGAGGTAACACCAGGTAAGTGAAGGGGTGGGGGCGCCCACTCCTAATTTCCAGGGCGCACCGCGCCCTGAACTCGCTGAGGCCCAATGCCCAATCTAGGGCCTCGTGCAAGATAAAGTTGGAAAAAAGGGGCACGGCATGCCCTGCGGCTGAGAAAATGAATCGCGGCTCCAACCACGTCTCCAGACGATCTTTCTGCTCGGGCCACTGCAGACCGCGGGGCGACATACCATTACATTTACATTTTCCTTACATTTCTTTGATAGAAACTAGTCCCTGTGGCAGGAACGGATCAAATCAAGGTCAATGGGAGTCCCCTCCCAAGGGTTCTCATTGTCCGTGGTTTGTTTTGTTTTTGTTGTGGGTACTAGTCCCAGCCACGCAAGTTTTTATTGGCACAAGTGGGCTAGCTCTGGGTGGTAGGATTTTTGTGGACTCCTGTGGATTCTGGAAGTTTTCTTCACAGAAATGTAAAGAAAATGGGTGATTTCAGCCATAGTTTGAGGTTTGCAGGGCGATGTGGGTAACAACACCTCATGGGATCCATGCAAAGCATCCTGGAATTCCCTGGGTGTCTTATTATAAAAGATGTCTCTGGTTGGTATGTTTCAGTGGGTAGCAGCCAAGCACTGCCTCAAGTCCCGCCGCTACTTCTATCGCTGATCTCTCCATATAGCACTTTAGGGCCTTTTGTGTTAGGTTCTCTTGGTCTACCCACACAAGTGAGGTACCATGGTTATCGGAAGATGTGGGGGAATTGTGGGTGGTGGGAAATTTGTGGCTTTCTGCAGATTCCAGAAGTTCTCCTCACAGACATTTGAGGAAGGTGTGTGTTTGTAGTCAAAGTTTGTGGCTTGCAGTGAATTGTGGGTAAGAAATTGCTGTGGGATCCACACAATGCACACCACCCTGGACTCCCCTGGGTGTCTAGTTTTCAGAACTGTCTGCATCTGGTGGGTTTTTTCAGGTGGCAGCCTACCCAAATCGAACAAGTGCAGCCATTCACCATTGCAAGTGGTAGGATAGCTACACTCTCCTGGCCCATTTGTAAAATCAACACCCAAAGGAATCATATGTCCTCTCATTTGTCATTGAATTGGGATTTCATACTCTGCAGGGGAGCAGAAGGTCAGTTAAGGCTTTAGGTGTGAGGGTGGTGCGGATGTTCGGTGGGGCCAGACCCACCCGATTATTTTATTTTAAAAATGTATTCCTGACATTCAGTGGGTTTTCTGACCCTCAAGGGCATGGGACAAATCTCCTGTCTTCCCCAGGAGGGACAAATAGATTGGTTTATTCCTTATTTGGGGGCAGGAGTAGGGGTGGGGGTGTGGCTAATGCCAGAGTGCAACACCCACACCACATTCTGTTGCCACAAAGACAAAACCTCTGGTGTCAGGTGGACTTTCCACTGCCCCAGTGGCATATTTGAGTCACTCTACCAATTGGTAAAAACCTTCTACCTGCCCCAGGTTGGCAGAAAGACAATTTTGCCTCTTCCGGGGAGGGTGTGTGGCTTCATGCCAGGTTGAACAGATTGGGGGTGAATACTCCTATCATCCTCCTGGTGGGCAGAAATTCTAGTGACCCATGAGGTGAACAGAAAGCATAGGCCCATGTCTGGGGGGCTGCTTCCCCCCAAAAATACTGTTAAATGGAGCCCCTGTTGCCTAGTGGGCTTTTTGTCTCCGGTGAGGAACAAATTATCATAACTGTCCCAATTAACTTCAAAGGTGTTCAGAAAGGCTGTCTGGCTTCTTCTTGGGGTGGGGGAATGGCCATGCCCATGGTGGGCAGTCCCCACTCCTATAATTTTTTAAATAAAAAAACCTTGGAGTCTAATGGATTTTCTGCCCCACCCCCAGGGTGGCAGAGGACAAATTGAGGGTAATCACCCCATCTGCCTTAAAAGGAAGCAGAAAAACTCACCGTGGGCAGCCCCCTTCCCTATATTTATTTTAAAATAAAAATAGACCCTGGTGTCTAGGTGCTTTCTGCTCCTTGGGGGGCACATTGGGGGTAATTACCCTATTCCGTAACCTGGGAGAGTAGAAAGACTATCTCTCTTGGTGCAGAGGGAGCATGGCCATGCCCATGGTGAGCAACCCCCACACCTATATTTAAAAAAATCTTGGTGTCTAGTTGGCTTTCTGCCTCCCCGGGGGACAAAGGGAAGATTAAGGGTAATCACCCAACTGCCCTACCAGGAACAGAATGACTAGCACCTTAGTTTTTGGGAGGGTAGGGACATTGCCATGCCAATAGTGGGCAGTCCCCACCCCTATATTTATGTTAAAAATAGACCCTGCTCTCTAGTGGGCTTTCTTCCACCGCAGGGTGGGCAGATGTGGGTAACTATACCTCTTGTTAGGGTGGGGCCATGGGTATGCCCATGGTCAGAAGCACCCAACCCTATCTTTAAAAACAATCCCTGGTGTCTAGTGGGCTTCTGTCCCCTTGAGGGGACAGATTCAGGGTCATCACCCCCCATCTGCCCTCCAGGCGAGGCATTGAGACAGCCACCTTAGTTTTGAGGGTAAGGCCATGGCCATGTATATGTGAAATATAGACAACATTTTCTGGGAGGGAGGACTTTCTGTCACCCGGAAGGGGCATATAGGGGCCCATCTGTGCCCCAGGGTGGCACAAAGACTGTCTTTCTTGATAGGGTGGGGGCATGGCTGTGTCCATGGTGGGTCACCCCATCCCAATATTTAAAAAAACAAATCCCTGGTTCTAATAGGTTTCTGCCCCTCTGAGGGGAAGATTGGGGGTAATCACCCCCATCTTCCCTCCGGGGGGGGCAGAAAGACGTCACAATAATGTTTGGGGGTGAGGGCACAGCCATGCTCATAATGGGCAGGTCCCACCCCTATAATTATTTAATAAATCAACCCTGGTGTCTAGTAGGCTTTCTGCCTCCCAGTCTGACAGATTAGTGGTAATTACCTCCAATCAGAAAGTCAGATCAGGTATTGGGGTGGAGAGAGCCCTTGCCCAAGTGCCGCTCCCCAAAATCCCTTGTGTCTAATGGATGGATCCCTGTTTGGAGATTGCTTGGGGATCTCTCTCCTATGGCAACCCCCAAACAGGGATCCACCAGGGAGAGATATTATTGATATTATTCGAAAATGGAGATTCTCCCCTTTCCAATGATACCTCTCCCACCCCAATCAGTGATCTGGGCTGGTATATACCCCAAACACTGATGGAGTTTAACAAATCAGCCCATCAGCACATTTTACATTCACTTTAGTGTAATGGCATCACCACGCCATGAAATATAGAATACACCAATCTGCAATCTGTAACCTAGGATATCAAGCCAAAGAAATGTATGAAATGCTACAGCACAAAGCACAACTCTTTATTAATAACAAACGACTGCTATTCCTAGAATCTGTTGCAAAAAAATACTATAAAATATCTAACACTCCAACTAAAACTAAAAGAGACAAATTTAAATAACAGACAAACCAAAAGATCTTTATCAGTATTGCTGAATTTTGTTTACTAATCATTCTAAATAACATTATTTTAAATAAAACTTAGACAGACCGTTAAGTAAAAATAAATCAATGCAAAATGAATAAAAATAGAAAAACAACTTAGAAGCCAGCATTCACCACAAAATAGTGAGTGTGCATTAATAATCAATTAATAAAAAACATAAAATATCAAACAATCAAATAAACATCACAATTAAAAATATATAACTGTTAAACATGAAAACATATCCCATTCACTAAAAATAAAATATAACTTATGGTTTTGTAGCTGATGTCTATGACCTTTCTTAATTCCAAAAATAGCAAATTCTCAAAAATCAATAAACATAACCCCCAAAAAAGAGATAAATACTTATCCACACAGATAATCTATAATCCTTACAAGCCACCAAAAACCTGAAATGATGAACTAAAAAAATTATTCACTGAAAACCGAAGAATAATCAATTAATGATTAAACAAATCAACTTAATTTCCTTTAAAAATCCATCCAAAATGTGAAATGTCTTTCTGCAATAAAGAACCTGTAAAAGAAATACAACAAACCCACCCACACATAACAAGTACCCAAAATAAACACATAATACAATTATTATTGGGCTACTTTACACTACAAAAAGGGGCATATTTACCAGCCCCTAGCACCACTGAAGCATCACTTTTTGTGGCACTCCGGTGGCGCTGCGCACTGCACCATATTTACAAGGCAGAGCTAAGCCACTTTTTGTGGGCCCCTCCAGTGCAGTTTTCTGTGACAGTGGAGCGTGCAGGGGCTGTTGCTGTGGGCATTCACTGCAACACCCATTGCTTTTGACGCTGCCCAAGATTTACAGGAAACCATAAATCTGAGGCAGCTTCAAGAGTCTCAGCATAGATGAGAAATATTTCTCCTAGTTTTTGCTTTTTTTTATGAAAAAGCAAAAGTCCCTTCCTGCACATAAACAATCATTCAATAATGATGATTTGTTACTTCTATGTGTGCTGCATTCTGCAGCATGCATAGAAGTGCCAAATCGCCATTGTAGATTGTTTATGTGCAGGAAGGGACACCTTCCTGCACATAAACAATTATTCAGGGCCTTTTGCTTTTTCATAAAAAAAAGCAAAAACTAGGAGAAATATTTCTCATCTATGCTGAGACTCTTGAAGCTGCACATAAACAATCATTCCTTTCAATGCAGATAACGTTGCACTATGGTGCAAGGATGCTTGCATTGCTGCTGGCAGCTAAATTTAGAGCCAGGACTAGGGGAAACACAGGATGGGCTGTATTTTTGTGAATACAGCGCATCCCTGCATTTCCGAAATGATGCAGCATGGCGCTGCCAATTTTGGCAGAGTGGCACGCTTCGCCATTTCCTTGTAAATATGCCCTATATTTCACTGAGGACTAGCATACTACACCACGTAAATCCAAAATACAAACCCACACAAAATTAAACAGCCACAGTAAAATAATTCACGTTACTAACCCTACCACATCCCGCTACCCCAAAACACCAACAAGTAAATAAACAGTAGTCTTACTTAATCAGTAGCGCAGCAGTAGGGAACCGCAACTGACAGGAACCAGGAATGCCAAAAATGATCATAATAGACTAATATATCATAACAGCACCCATATTTTTTAAATGGTGTCTTGTGTAAATGTGGCACAACTAACTTACATTCATAAACACATTTCCATGCATCTAACAAAAATAATTTCAAGTGCAAAATTAATAAATCATTTGTTGGAACTAGATTCATCATAAAAAGCATTTGTATTCAAAAATAATTTGTCACCCAAAATGCATGATGAATCTAGCACAGACTGACACAATTTGAGGCTCCATACTAGTGGAATAGAATGGAGACAGAGAAAGTAAGAAAGAAAATGACAAAACAGATAAAGGGCTCATTTAGACAGTGGCTCGAGAATAAACGAGACAGACAAGAAAAATTCTGGAAGAATGTTATACTGTTCCCACAGATAAAGTAGAACTTTGTATTAGGATATACACCATCAGGAACATTTGGGCCAATTCCTAGCTAGCGCAGAGTACCTCACCTGAACCCTCAATCTTCCCAGGGTAGCAGATGATTTCAGCTACCTCAAACTTATCCCCTCTGACTCCAAAGGTAGTCGTGGAAACAGATCTCTACCTTTCATTATTTACTTATGCATTCCCTGGGTAAACACAAGAAAGATACAAATAAAAGTTTTCAAACATTTATTGAAATAATCATATTCCTGCATAGAGAGAATGAGCTGTGATTATTAGGCAGATGAAACAAAGCTTTTTAGGCAACAATGCTAACATGCTAACGTGGTGAATAAAAAAAAAGCCAACCATGGCAGTTCTGTTTATATATGTCCCTACCTATCAATACCCACACTCTGAGAGCATAGTGGGTATACCCACTGCCCAATCTATGAGTATAGCCTGAGAACCCTATACTTAGATAGCTAAGCCAGGGAGCCTGTCTAGAGTGAGGTTGGTAATCCTTCTCTTCAAGATGGAAGATGTGCATCAGCAGACCTGCATATCAAACACAGGCTCCATTCTAGGACAATCATAGCAAAGTGCTCCCCTGACTCCTGTAGTGCAGTGCATCGTGTATATAATGAAAACCACACTATATTATAGGCGCAGCTCTGATGCAATGATATGTTTAGGTTTCAGGAGCTGTCTCGAAACAGAAAACACAAGCATCAGGATATCTTGTTCAATGTTCCTAGACTTGAACAGAGTGTACAGATTGCATGACAAGAAAGGCTTACTAAAAAAAAGCAGCATGTACAGCGTATTCGCAGATATATCATGTAACCATAAAGTGTGCAAATTCTCACTGCTAAAAGCGATGTCAGCGTAAAACATAGAAAATGGAAAATGGAAAACTAAACTAAAATAGAAAACCAAAGTGGGCCCACGAAGGCCTCACAACAAGAAGATATGATTGACTGTGTAAAGGATTTCCTGCTATAGCTAGGGAAATAAATGATTATGACAAGACAAATATAAAAGACGGAGAATAATGATTGTTTTTTTAAATGAGCTTTAAAATTCTAGACCTTCTCTGTTCACAGCAAGGCCAGTGGGGACAAGTGAGATTAGCCCAGGACCTGAGAAGGGTGCTGGAGGAGATGGTAGTATAGTTGTGCAGAGTTCTATTACTAATGTATTGGTACAGCTTACGCCAACAGAGATGTTGATGACTGCTGTGCCTAGCATGAGTGGGGATACACAATTGGGAGTGCAGACTCAAGCTAGCACACCTTTAAGAACAGTGGCAGTTGAAGAAACTCCTAAACAAATTAATACTGTCATTTTAAAAATTGAATTTTGTGAAATGTTGAGCGAGGATCCAGGAAAATGGTATGATAGGATATACAAATTGACACATATTTCCTGCTGCTGCAGGCTGATTTGAAATTGTTGTTCCTAGTGATTTGTGGATTGAGTGTAAGGCTGGTGTTGGATGGACCACACAGGAGCTGGCTAGGATTACTCCTGGTGGCGATCCTTTTAAAGGAGTACCTACCTAATATATGAATGACTGTTTCTTTGACAAAAGGAGTTCCTGAGAAGGAAATTAATTGGAATAACATTTTGAGACTTGTTAAAAAAAAATCAGTGAATGCCTTTTATGAGAAGCCTGTGCAGATTTTCAAAAGACATAGGGGGTCATTCTGACCCTGGCGGTAATTACCGCCATGGCGGAGGTCGGCGGTAGCACCGCCAACAGGCTGGCGGTGCACCGCTGGGCATTCTGACCGCGGCGGTTCAGCCGCGGCCAGAAACGGAAAGTCGGCGGTGTACCGCCGACTTCCCGCTGCCCTTGAGAATCCTCCATGGCGGCGGAGCGCGCTCTGCCGCCATGGGGATTCTGACACCCCCTACCGCCATCCGGTTCCTGGCGGTTCTCCCGCCAGGAACAGGATGGCGGTAGGGGGTGCCGCGGGGCCCCTGGGGGCCCCTGCAGTGCCCATGCCAATGGCATGGGCACTGCAGGGGCCCCCGTAAGAGGGCCCCACGAAGAATTTCAGTGTCTGCTTTGCAGACACTGAAATTCGCGACGGGTGCAACTGCACCCGTCGCACCTTCCCACTCCGCCGGCTCCATTCTGAGCCAGCGTCCTCGTGGGAAGGGTGTTTCCCGCTGGGCTGGCGGGCGGACTTTCGGCGGTCGCCCGCCGGCCCAGTGGGAAAGCCAGAATGACCGCCGCGGTCTTTTGACAGCGGAGCGGTCTTTCGGCGGGAACCGCTTGGCGGGCGGCGACCGCCGTCCGCCACGGTCAGAATCACCCCCATAGTGGCATCTAAGACCCTGAAAAGGATGGTGTCAGTGGAATTTTGCCTGCTTTCATGATGGGTCTGAAGCCACATATTATTAGTCATATTCAGTACAATGAAATGTTTTGGCATACAAAGAGTATAGATGAGATTTTAAAATCGGAGAAGTCCCTTGTACAGTGGTATCTCTATACCCAGGGCCTGTAAATTAAATGCTACTAGTGGACCTGCAGTGCTGCTTGCACTACCCACAGAAGTAGCCTTTCAAACCAGTCTCAGGCCTGCTAGCGCAGGGCCTATGTGAAAAGTTTACTGCCACAGGGACCTGCCATCTAAATGTACTTTCCAGGCCCAGAACTCCCCTTTTACTACAAGTAAGTGACCCCTAAGGTGGGCCCTGTCTAGCCCTATGGGCAGGGTGCTATATATGTAGAAGGCAGGACATGTGCCTGGTTGTGTGGCCTGTCCTAGTAGAGACAAACAGCCTACTTGGTTTCTCACTGCTGTTGGTGCTGCCCGACTCATAGGATTGCATTGGAAATGCCCTGCCCTATGTCTTATTGTCTGATTTATGAGGGGTAGCGTAGGCATGATTGGTATGGTTGTAATGGTAGTGAGAAATGCTACTTACTGGTGTATGTGGATTGTATATTACCATGATAGAACTGCCACTTCTAGTAAGTGAGCATTTCTCTGTGCTTATGACTCTGGTGTTTTGCAGCTAAACTCCAATCCATGTCTGGGGCAGAGTGATAGCAAGGCTTTGTGCATACTTTTCCGACACCTTGTACACAGGGAGGGTGGAGGTGTTGCAGAGGTGCATCTACATAATGAATGGTCTTCCTGAGCTGAGAGAATGGGAGGCGGGGCACACCTGCATTTGTAAAGGCTGTGCCCTGGCCTCACACAAAGGGCTTGTTTACCCCCAACTGATGTCTGGAGCCTGTGCTGGAGGAGAGAGGAGACACTCCTAGAACCAGTTGTAATTGGTTGGAACCCCTTTCCCCCTCTTTGTAAGTGTGTGCAAAACTCAGTATAAGAACAGGAGATTTTCCCCATGTGAAGAGACACTCTAGAGCAAATGAAATGGACACAGAATGCTGCAGGAGGGACTAACTAGTAACCGCCTTGGACTGCTGCTGCTGTGCTGACCTGTAACCTGCTGGGTCACTAGGAGGAACTACCACTGACTGCAAATCTTTGTGCTGGCCTGCTTGTTGGGCCCTACCACCCTGTGCTCCCTTTTACTGTCTTGAGGGGCTGGGTGCTAAGGCCCCTGTCCCCTGCATCACAGCGCTAGAAAAGCGCTTTATTCCCTGCTTCCCCAGCATGAGGGAAGCACTATATTTGAATGCCCCCGTGTAGGAGGGTAGCGCAGGAAGAGAGGTTTTGCCTGCTTGCTCTCCCTTGTACTCATTGGAAAGTGCATGACGAGAGCTTCCTATTTGCGCCCGGCAGAGATTTCCCATCGCGACCCATGCGGGTCAAGAAAGTCTAGCACACTCCATGTTCGGTGTCCCCGGGGCACTGGAGCACATAGTAAGGTGATCCCGGGCCACAGTCAGGCACCTGCTTTGGTGCGTTCACTGCCGCGACCCAGGCATCACAGACAAATCAACGAGGGAAGGTTGCTGGTTGCGGCCCGGAGCCGACACACTGCTGGTTAGGAGGCAGCGGACCTGGAAGACGGAACAGAGCGACCCAGGAGACCCTTGAGGGGTCCGGGCCGTGTCCCCTGATTATGAGCATCTGGATGAATTCTGCCAGGCAGGGATGTAAGGAGTCCTACCGACTGGGCAGGAGCACTGGGCTTTGTGCCCTCAGAGCCAGGAGCCATATTTCGTCTAATGTGTTTCATGATGGGGTTAGGCCCTCCATGCTGATGAGTTTATCCTGCCAAGTGCATTTTTAATGATTTTTCCACTATAGTACATTTATGATAATGTCCTGCCAATTGTGGGTGACATATGTTTACTAGGAATGTCTTCATGATGATGTGGTACCATGATAATGATGCCATGAGCTTCTGATGTTTCATTTCTATGGGCAGTCATGATGTTGCTTTGACATGTATGATGATATGTTTGTTATAACATGTAAATTTTTCTAGCAATGTTTTCCTGACTACTGCTAATTTTGCAGAATAACCAGCAACCTATATGTCTTTTATGATTACTGCTGGCTTTCGCAGAGTAATAATACTGTGTAATGTTCTGATAACTGCTTGAGCAGCAGGGTATTACTGACATGTTGTGTTTGGTCTAATGATGTGTACAAAACAGTTTATTTTTATATAACCTGGTGTTGTGTTTCCTTTGTGGTGGGAATAGTGTGTCAGATGTGTTGTGTGTGCTGTGCAAACGCTTTACACATTGCCTCTGGGATACTCCTGAGTGCTTGTGCCAAGCTACCAAGGTGATGAGTAGGGGTTATCTTGGGTGTGTAACTCCCTCGCCCAGACTAGAGTGGGTGGGTTCGGCCTAACAGTCCCAAATATCTAAGGTTCTGAACAAGGTGTGCAGAGGCAAAAATCATCTTGAATGTCAATGCCCTTAGCCCTAGCAAAACATGAGGAATAGGGTGTCCTATAGTGAAGGCTATCAGCAGAATCCATTAATACTGAATAAGAATTTGGCTGTGTTGAGTCACATCATGCTGTTTCAGTTCCAATGAGGTCACCAATCAGGAACTGAGAGGTGCTGCGATGCATGGTACTGGATCAAAACATATGACATTGCATCAGTTATGATGAGGCCACTCATCAGGAGCTGGGAGGTGCTGTGATACGGGGTCCTGCATCAAACTGTGTCAAGTTGCCTTGTGCTGTATCGGTTCTAAGGGAATCCACACTTGGGCCAGAAGGAGTACACTCTGAGGCCAGTCAAGGCACCAGGACCTATGGGGCACCTCTTGGGGATCAGAACTAGCTCCAGCAGAGGCCAGCAGCAGAGAACAAGTAGGTCCAATTGAGTCTGTGCAGATGGACAGCTGCAACGCAGGTCACTGAAGCTTGTTACGTCCATGTAGCTCAGAACAGCAGGTCAGTCACCTAGCCCTTGGAGTCACGTCACTCTGGGTGTACTGGGTTGAAGGAGCAGGTCCAGGCTTTCTTCCACAGCTAGCAGGGCAACTTGGCAGTCCTTCTTGCAGCAGGGAGGCTTGGCAGTCCTTCCTGTAACATGGCAGAAGGGCAGTCTTACATTTGAGTCTTCCACTGGTCCAGAAATCATCTGTTGGTCTGAGGGTTCAATATTTATAACTGATGCCAGGTTTGAAATGGGAGAAACGTCTAGACTTCCCCACACACCTGGTTTTGATATTCCTTACCTTTCCCTGCCAGTCCTTGGATGTCAGAAGCCAAAAGGGCTAGTGTGACATTCTTCCTGTTGTGGCTTAGTCACCTCCATTGAAGTGCAAGGGTAATAGGTGACAGCTCTGTCCATCCTACTAACACATACTCCCCCTTTTGTGATAGTGTCTGGGAGGAATACACAAAGGCCAACTGCCAACTACACCTTGCTATTTCAATCAGGCTAAGGGAGCAGGCACCAAATGATTAGGCCAAGAAAATGGCAATTTCAAAAAGTGACATTTTCAGAATTATGACTTAACATTTCACTTTACCATTCAAGAGGATATTAAAGACCAATCCTTTAGGGACCAAACAAGAGATGTCTTCCTGTTCACAAATCAAAGTTACCTTGTAGTAATTGTAATAAGCTATCCCAGTGCTATCCTGTGGAAGAGGTACCAGGACATGTAAAATGTAAAGGTATATATACTCCTTTTTTAAATACAATGCACTCTACCCCAGGGGTGACATATGTGTATGAAAAGGGATGGTTTAGTCCTGAACAACATTTATTTTGCCAGGTCGAAATGGCAGCTTAAAACTGCACACAGGATACAATGACAGGCTTGAGACATGTTTTAAAAGGCTACTGTAGTGTGTGGCACAATGAGTGTTACAGGCCCACTAGTAGCATTTAATTTACAGCATCTGGGTATCATGTTTTAGGGAGGGCGCAGAAGCACTTTAGCCCTGCTAAACACCTAGCTGAAAATGGACATAAGATTTCCCCGAATAAAATGCAGTATTGTAAGAACTAATCTGTCTATCTTGGACACTATATTGAAAAGGGTGTGAGGAAAGTCTCAAAGGATTGCATTTCTGAAATTCTGCATATGAGTTAGCCAACCAACCAGAGGGAGGTCTAGAATTGTTTGGTGCTGTCTTCAGTGGATTTTAAACTTTACTTGATTGCAAATGTTTTAGCAACGTTGACATGTAATGATGTCCAAGATCTGGTGCCAGTTGATGATGAATACTCTGATCACTGAAGAAACTGAAAGAGAGTTTGTGTTTTGTGTCTGTACTTAGGACGGCTGGTTACAATTGAACATTTCTTTCTGTTTTGTCAAGAGAGAAATGGATGTGTACTTTTAATTCTTGCACAGAAACATTGAGGTTTGCTGTGCCCAATGGTTTATCTTTCTGTGGTGTTGGATCTAATACTTGTAAGTCTTCCAGGTTGTTTGAAATTGGTTGCAGGTGTTTGCTTTGCCATTGAACAATGTGAAGGGATTGTTAAGCCATATGTCAATTCTATATGTCCCACATTCAGTTGAAATTATTTTGACCGGAACGAGGACACAGCATTTAACTAACAGCAGGCTGACTCATTAAAAACAGGTCATACTTGCAGCTTAAAACATCCCCATTAAGGGGAGTAATATTTGAAATCCAGTGACACTGCTTCTTATTTCAGACAGGAATTGTGAAGACAGTGAAAATGATGAGACTTATGATGAACCAGACCACAATTGTGTATAAGTGACTGAATTATGTGAAAACCAAGACTATGAAATAAAGAGGCACATTTGGAAATGGCTGATCTGACATTATTTGTTGATGGTTCTTGCTTAAGAGACCCACATGGAACAGTGTGAGTTGTCTATTCAATATATTCCATTTCTGAAACTCTAGAAGCATCTTCTCTGCCAAACATAACTTCAGCACAAGTGGCAGAATTGATTGCATATTTGAGAGCTTGTTACCTATCAGATATTTGGATGTGACAATACAGCCAGCATGGCTTTTGATTTGTCCATGACTACTGTCAACTATTGTCAATCAATCAATCAATAATGTGGTATCTATATAGTGTGGCTTGTAACCGGACAGGGTTTTCAGGTGCTGTGCTGCAGGTATCAGTCTAAAAGCAAAGTCTTCAGATCCTTTCTGAAGTGGGTCAGCAAAGGTGATGTAGGTCAGCAAAGGTGACGTGCGGAGGTGGAGAGGAAGGAAGTTCCTGGACTTTGAGGCGAGGTGGGAGAAGGAGCGACCTCCGGTGCGGAATTGAGGTATCTGTGCAAAGGCAAGATGGGTGGAGCAGAGGTTCCTGCAAGATATGTGGAAATTCAGGTAGTGGTTCATTCAGGGTCCTTGATCATGGAAGGCAATGTAGGCATTGGTCAGAAGCTTGTATCTCTTCTCAATTTCTCAATAGGGAGCCAGTGGAGGTCTTTTAGGTGTTGGATGATGTGGGTTCTCTTGGGTAGGTTGAGGATTGGTCTGGCTCCTGTGTTCTGGATCACCTGAAGTCTTCTCATGAGTTCAGTAGTGGTGCCTACAGAGAGTGCATTGCCATAGTCCAGTTGGCTGGAGATGAGGGCTACGTTGCTGTTTTCCTGGTGCTGATGGGGAGCCATTTGAAGACTTTGTGGAGCATGCAGAGGGTGTGTAAGCAGGCTTAGAAGACAGTGTTGATCTGATGTTTCATGGAGATTTTGCTGTCTAGGTTCATGCCAAGGTTGCGTGTGTGGTCCGTCGGAGTGGGGGTGGACCCTGGTGCAGATGGCCACCAGCAGTCATTCCAGAGGGAGGTGTACTTCCATTTTATCTGTGTTGAGCTTCAAGCAGTTGTTCTTCATCCAGGTTGAGACACTCTTTGTACGGTTGTGGTCGGGTCCGGGTCTGCTGAGAGCAAGAGGACAAGCTGGGAATCGTTGGCGTAGGAGACTATGTTGATGTTGTGGGTTCTGACGATGTCTGCGAGGGGCATCATGTAGATGTTGAGGAGGGTTGCGCTGAGGGATGAACCTTGCTGGATGCCGCAGAATATGTGCTTGGGTTGTGAGGTGAAGGGGGGAGCAGGGTTCTCTGTGTGCACTCCATGAGAAAGGATGCCATTCATCTGAGAGTGTCATCTGTGATTCCGATCTGGCACAGTCGATCGATGAGAGTGCGGTGAGAGATGGTGTCGAAGGCTGCAGAGAGGTCGAGCAGGATCAGGGCGGTGGATTCTCCCTTGTTGAGTAGGGTGAGTATGCCATTGGTTGCGGCGCTTAGGGCTGTCTCTGCGCTGTGATTTGCTCTGAATACTAATTGGGAAGGGTCAGGTAGGTTGTTTCTCTCCAGGTGTTCTATTAGTTGGAGGTTGATAGCCTTCTCAAGGAGTCTGGTGGGAAATAGGAGCAGCAAGATGGGATGGTAGTTCCGAGTATGCTGGGGTCTGCAGAGGGTTTCTTGAGGAGGGGTCTGACCTCTGTGTGTTTCCAGGCACTGGGAAAGGTGGCTGTGACGATGGAGGCATCGAGGATGGTGGTGAGCTGGTGGCTGATCTAGTCTCTTCTGAGGTCAAAGAGTCGGTGCAGGCTTGGGTCACTTGGTGCTCCTTAGTGGATGTAGTTCATTAGCGTGGTTGTGGTTTGTGTACTGAAATGTTCTCATGTTGTGTGCCAGTGGTCAGCAGTGGTAGTCAATGGGATTCTAGGGGGGTTGGTGGGTTGGGTATCCAAGTTTCTGTAGATGGTTGCTATCTTGTTTTGGAAGTGGTCAGTGAGAGTGCAGCAGTGTTCCTGGGAGGGGGGAAATCAAGTTTTTGGTGGCTGACGGGCAGGTGAACTCTGTGACAATAGTGAAGATCACCTTGGTCTGGTTGGTGCTGGTTTTGATCATGTGTATCGGGGCCTCCTTTTTCTGCTTTTGAGTTGGCAGTGGTAATCATTGAGGGCCGACTTGAAGGTAGCTTGGTCAGTGTTTTTCTTGCTGGTTTGCCATCTTCTTTTGAGTTGTTTAAATCTACATTTTAATGTGCTGAGTTCTGGGGTGTACCAACTCGCTTTTTGGCAGGTTTGGTGGGAGTGACTTGGTTGGCGGCATTGGTGATACAGGGGTTGAATTTCTTTACTGCCTGATTCAGATCAGAGGTGATGTTGGGTCAGGTGATGCCACTGGTGCTGAGTGGCCTTGGACCAGCTGCAGAATGAGGTGCTGTGGTGGTTGGGGGGAGCAGGAAGGTCCGGTGATGGTGAAGTGTACGATGTAGTGGTCGGACCATGTGAGCTCTGTGTTGTGGCTAAATCTGATTATATTACTGACCGTGAAGATGGGATCCAACATATTATCTGCTTGAGGTCGATGTTGTCCAGTAACTCCAGAGGATCTGTGGAGTTGGTGTCAGGGGGGTATCCAGCTTAAAGTTGAGGTTTCCCAGGAAGTTGCTGTGTTTGGATTCGATGGCAAGTGGGGTGATGAATTCAGCTATGGCATTGCTCAGGCTGGTTGATGGTCCTGGGGGTCTGTAAGCAAGGGTTCATTTGATGGTGGTTTTGTCATCTGTGCAAAGCCGGAGTTTATGTGTTCCATGAACGGTGTGGTTTCATCGTCGGTGGTGGTGCAGATGATCAATTCTTTGTGTACGATGTTGATGCCACCTTTGTGTCTATTGGCACAGTTGTGGTGTTTCATTTTGTAGCCTGTGGTGTTCCAGTGGTGATGTCTGGGGTAGATGTGGAGAGCCAGGTCTCTGTAATGAAGGTCACATCGGGGGTGAGGGTGGTGACGGTGTCCCAGACTTTGGTGGTGTGCTTTCAGAACAATCTGATGTAGATCAGGAGGCAGCTAAGTTGAATTAGGGAGGTCTCGGCCGCTGGGGAAGGCGTGGTGCCGGCAGTTAGTCCTAGGGTGGAGGTGAACCGGATGCAAGTGAAAGGTCCCGCTGTGGAGCGATGCGAGGCAGCAGTTGTTGTTGCGTCTGGGGTCTAGGGCACAGTCACAAAGGGGCATTATGACATCTTTAGGAGCCCCTATAAAAGTACTGCTCACCTTTTTGGATTTGTTGAAAGCCATGCAAAAGCCAAAAGAAACAGCAGTTGTAAAATGCATTGCCCTTAAGGCTGGAAAAGCCATGAGGCCTGATTTAGTTCTTGGTGATAATGGTCACGGCATCGATTTTCTGGCAGAAAATTCATCTGCCACCTTGGCTGTCCTCCCACTGTATTTAGATTTTGGCAGTCCCCTAGATGAAAGACCACAGATGAACCACTGTCACTGTCAGGAATCTTCACCTGTAACGACGGCGCTATAGGCAAAAGCAGCTGACGGTGGCTTTCCAGACACTTTTACCGCTGAGCCAATCACAGTGTGCCTTGCCAACGATGCAACAGTGCAGCTAACTCTCCACACCTGAGTTGGCAGATTGGGAGGGATAAAAGCACAAACTTACCTTTTTTGGTTTGTGCAATTTCAGTTAAACATTAGGGGCCAGATGTAGCAAGCAATTTTGCATTCGCAAATGGTGAGAATCACAAAATTCGGCCATTTGCGAATCCAAAAATGCCTTTCACGATGTATGAAAGGCATTTGCAGTGCAAATATAAGGAATCGCTAAAATAGCGATTCCTTGCGACTGCAACATGAATTTGCGTGTCACAATCTGTGTATCGCAAATAGAGACATGATTTAGCGAATCGCTATCTGCATAACGCAAATTGAGACCTAGTTTTGTGATTTGCAGATAGCGATCCGCAAATTCATGTCACTATTTGCAATACGCAGATTGCGACACACAAATTCCATCTCACAATGCTATGCATCAAAAATTCACAAATAGCGATTATCCACAGAATGGCCTTTTGCACATACAATTTACCACAAATTGAAATCAGGTGGTAACCAGGTGCAACCTAATTAAAGAGGCCCAGAATGACTCAGCCCCTTTTCCACAATGGCCCAACTGTACGTCATGGCGAGGAGGATGAGGATTCTGGCAGGTTTGAGGAGAAGGAGGAGACAGAAGCGCATTTTTAGAGTGCACATAACCCTTTTTGACCAGACAGAGGAGGAGATATAGGAGAAGTACAGATTAAGCTCAGCCATGATACTTGACCTACAACCCATATTGCAGTGCACCACACAGGACCAATAGTATACCCACCCACATGCAGGTATTATGCTCCCTGCACCTATTAGCCTCAGGGAGCTATCAAGAGGTTATAGCAGCAGCAGGAGGGGCCTCACAGAGTGCCCTCTCACGATTTTTCAATGCATTTCGCAATGCAATGCCATGCTGAGCAAAATTCAACAGCACATAAGATTCCCCAACACCCCACCGGAATTACTACAACAAAATTCAATTGCTACCAGATTGCCCGATTCCCACATGTCATAGGTGCCATTGATGGGACACATGTAGCTATCTGTCCACCATCGGCCTCAGTGTATGTTTATCGGAACCGTAAAAATGTACATTCAATGAACATACAAGTAATTAGCAATGCCTCCAACATCATAACCGATCTCCTGGCCAGATATCCAGGTAGCACACATGACTCCTACATCTTTCACCACAGTGGAATTTACACAAGACTACTGGCTGGGGAGTTTGGCAAAGGATATCTACTGGGTAATGTAATAGTGGACAATGTTGCATTGATGTCAAGGTGACGTAACATATAACAAGTACTCATTTTACTCTCATTTCATTCCAGGAGACAGTGCCTACGACGTGCGGTCCTTCATACTTACGCTCTACCTGAGTCCTGCAATGACAGCCGAGAGGAGGTACAATGCTGCTCACAGGACAACTGCAGTGTTGTGAAGAGGACCTTCGGACTCCTGAAGAGCCGCTTCAGATGCATCCACAAGAGTGGTGGTGCACTACAATACAGCCCTGACACAACTTGCAAAACCGTGGCTACATGTGCTATGCTGCACAACATTGCAACAACAAGGGGCATACCTGTGGAACCCACCGAGCAAGACTCAGATGAGGATGGTGATCCCTTGCCACCCCTTCACCCAGTAGACAGGAGCAGTGCAGCAGAGGGCAGACAAAGACGTGCTGACATTACGCACAACCATTTCTGATGTAAGTAATGACAATACTACGTCTATGATATGTATTGCTGTAGGTAGCATCTTTATTACCTTGATTTCGGAAAACATATGTGTGAATAGGACTTAGCTATGCACTATAGACAAACAGGTGCGAGTAACATTGTCACACTTATAGCATCATCGTATAACTGTATTGCTACATGTTAAGCTAGTCCCCTGTCCCCCTCATCATCACTTCCTACGGCCACACACTCCACTTTAGTGCTCAGTGGCCTCGCTGGCACATCTTGTAGCGGGTTCAAAGACAGTACTGTGTCTGGTACTGCGACGCCTAGGATCCATCACAGGGGCTGTGAGGCTGCTGAGGCTAGAGAGCTCCTGACTATCCCCGCCACCCAGTTCACTGTTTGTAGCACTCCGTGCTGTCTGCATTCTATCTAGAACATTGGTGATTTGCACCAATCCCTGTGCAGCGTCCTGACTGCAATGTGCCATCTCCACCTGTATGCCCACAACACGTCGCGATATCAAGGCAGTTGAGGTAGCGAGCCGATTGACCGATCTGCAGAACCCATCCAACCTGCCCATAAATTGGTGATGGTGCCTACAGTGGCTGGCACGCTCCTGCTGAATCACAGTGCAGCGTTCCCTAATGGGGTTTGTCATCTCCTTTGGTTTTCTGCTGCTGTTTGCTGTCCCTCATGCAGCTTGCACATGTTTTCATTCAGAGACTCCAACTGCTTGTGCAGTACTCCCATGTTGTCATTGTGAGACACCAACTACTTGTGCATTGACCTTATGTGTTTGCATTGCAGGCACTTCACTTTCAGCATGGAAGCTTCAAGGCAACGAAAGAGTGATGGGCCATCTCCTTCATCAGTGCACTGTCTGCCTGAATCGTGATGCCTCCTGAGGGGAGTGGACTGATGCTGGGGCAGGGACTGCTGTCTTCCTGTGAATCCAGCCTCTGGGTGGTGTGGGTACTTCATCCGGCATTTCATCTGAGTCCAGGTTATACTCTGGGAAAGGTAACACTCTTGCCCTGCGTCTAGTCGGTGCAATAATGAAGGACTCACTGGTGTTTGAGTCGGAGTTTGGCTGTCTTTCGCTATCACCCACATTTCCACCTTCTGCTGCAGCAGGGCCCGGGGCATCTACAACGACAATGTACAGCATGTCATTATTGAATATTTTACAAAATGTTGCATAATAGTATTAAATGTACACTAACATCGTATCACTATGAGTCATTTGTGTTGTTTATCTGTGTGGCTGACCACTATATTACTATTTATGTGGTATGTGCACTTTAGGGGTGTGGACTTCCACTCCCATAAGGCATTGTTGTGTTGTATGTAAGATGTGGCATGGACTACTTATCACACTGCATCATGCTAATAGCTATTTTCTAGGGGCATTTGTACATGCACATATGGGGATAAACATCATTACTGCCCTTTCCTTTGCTGGTGCTGGGTGTCCCTAAGGTGTCAATGTCAGTGACACCACTGACAGCTTCAGGAAGAAGTGTGGACTCCACCATGTCTTCCATTGGTGTGGACGGTGTCTGGGTGGGTAGTCTCCTCCGGTGCTCCTTGCCTCCTTTAGTCTGCTGGCTACCTTCTCTTTGGCACGGGAACGCAAGTCGTACCATCGCTTGCATATCTCCTCAGCAGAGCCACTGTGCATATTTTGGTCTGGGTGTCTGACCACAGTTTCCTTTTCTCACTTTCAGGTACCTGGAGTGAGTTCTTCCCAAAATGTTTGTCATGTTTCCCGACCACCTCCTTAGTGAGCACCTCCAACTCCTGCTTACTGAATTTGAGCTTGCGCTTCCTGTCTCCTTTCTCCTTCAAATTCCCATCAGCGGCCATGTTGCTGTTTGGTCCTGGCAGGCACTTAAGGCTGCCTCCTTGGCGCTGGACTGTGTCTCTCTGCCTGCTCTTGTAGGTGTGGCTCCTGGAAATAGCATGGGCTGACTCACTTCCTGGTTGTGATGTCATCAGCCTATTCCGGTTTGCCATTTTCACAATTTGCGATTTTCAAATACCGACTCGCTATTTTTTTGCGATTCAGTATTTGCAACTCGCAAATTGCATTTGCGAATTTGAAGAAATTGCTATTACCGACTCATAATTTTGATACATCCTATTTTGCATTTCTAAAATAGTGATTTCTTAAAATTCGCTATTTAAGAAATGCAAACCGGGAGCTTGACACATCTGGCCCTAGATGTCATTTAACTCTAAAGTGTCATATTCTCTATAAAAAGCATATGTGTATATCATCAACACACCATGTTGTAATAAACACACATGACACACATGCATTCTCAAGTCACACATTTCTAACCATATATACTATTTGTGTAACTGTCCAGTAACATGATGAATGCTTGCACCAAAATCAACATGTCCCTCAAACATGTACAGCACTAATGTATGCACTATATACATATGTCAAAAATGTAACCTGTGTGTGTCACTGTCAGAATAAGAAAACAGCACTAATGTATGCACTATATACATATGTCAAAAATGTAACCTGTGTGTGTCACTGTCAGAATAAGAATAGTGTATGTCACAAACATTGGCATAAATAACATCATCAGCAATCAATTACTAATAATCTAAAATGAATGCCACGAGAAAGGTATGGGAAATAAATGAAATTTCAAAAGGGCAATGAGTGAGTCTCTTAATTAATTTTTAAAATTAAATATATAAATATATTTGTGAGAGTCCAGCCTGGGACCATTGGCCCAGAATTTTCCTCCTAATTGGACTGCCAAGTACAACCCCCTAGATTAAATAGTGTGCAAGTGCAAGCGCCAGATTATCCCTCAAAGCCACCCACCATTGAGATTCTGTTTTTTGCTGGGTGTCTGTTGGTCAGGTGAATGTGGACATTTGTGTCCTGTGGGTGTGGTTGTAGTGCTTGCAGATGTGGTGGTGCATGTGGGTGTGGTGGTGGGTGTGGTGTCTGCTAGTGTAGCGGTGGTGGTGGTGCATGTGGGTGTGGTGGTGGTACAGTGGTGGTAGGTGTGGTGTCTGTATGTTTGTGTGTGTGCCTATGTTTTTTGCTGTGTGTGGATGTGCTGCTTGTGTGTGTTGGAGTGGTTGCGTGCAAAAGAATGAGTGTGCTTTGGACGGAGCTGGGATTAGGAAATTTGGATGGAAAAGGGTGGGGTTTGGGGCACGAACGTGGGAAGATTGGAAGCTGCGGTCAATGAGGAGGCCAGACCTTGGAATTATGTCTGTAGGCCAGATATTGCACTATGCTGGGGGAGCAAGTGAGAGGGTGGAGATGGGAATGAGTGTGGCAGACAAAAATACAGATCGTCAAGCCATAGTGAGGTCCACCACCACCAGGAACCGGTCTACTGAGAAGGCCTCCAAAGATCATGCAGGAGACCTTGTGGATTCCGTGTCAGTCGCCTCTCCCTCCGT
Source organism: Pleurodeles waltl (assembly GCF_031143425.1). Lineage (NCBI taxonomy): Eukaryota > Metazoa > Chordata > Amphibia > Caudata > Salamandridae > Pleurodeles > Pleurodeles waltl. The sequence continues at coordinate 295,607,802 of NC_090444.1, forward strand.
GGCACTGGGGCCACCAGTGTCAGCAGTGTCACCCCCGGAAAGCCTGTAGCCAGCTGCTTTCCTGCCGATGTGGCCAATGTCTCCTCTGCCTGTCCCTGATGATGCTGAAAAGACAGATACAACAGTTTGAGTCTATCTGTGTAAATGGAATTGCACATGAACTTTGCTCACAAAGCATTTGTCAAGTATACATATTTAACCAGCTTAAAGGCTCTCAAACTTGTCTTCTTTGTCATCAATATCTCATGCATGTAGGGAACATTTGCTCACAGTTTTGAAATTCCCTATGCTAGGTCCTATATCATGCATGCCCTTTTATCTTATCCACTTTCATTTCTCTGCAGGAACTGTTTCACATCTCTCATTCCTAGGGCTTTGTTATTTAGAATACTAAACGTATGTCCCCAAAAATTATAGTAACCAGAAATACATTTGTACAGTGTCTTTACAAGGGCAAATATTCTGCATCATTTATATTCACCAAAGGTTAAATATGGATTAATGTATGTCCATAAACACTGCAAAGTTGTGCCACTATGTCTATGAACTGAAAGCCTGTTTCCTTTGTCTGACAATTTCACAATGGTAATAATTACTTCAAGTAACTAAAATATATTTCAAATTTACTATATATCATGTAGAGTTTGTACTGAAATAGTTTAGCAATGTATTAGTGCACAATGTGCAAACCTATGCTGTTAAAGATATTTTTTAACATGTTTATGGTAGATTGACAAATGGCTTCGACAGCATGAGTAAGTACATAGGCCTTGACACATTTCTTACCCACTTCAGAACAATGCAAAAACATTTTCACTTTTCCAAAAAATCATGGTTTGAGCCTGATATTACCTTATCAAGATGGAACACTGCAACATACATCTGATGTAACCTTCCATCTGCAAATGTCCCTTTAAGTATCACATTTCTGACCATCATTGATTTCTCATCTGGACATAACTAAGGACACTAAAATGTTGTCTGGGGTATGTGCAACTCTGTCACCAATGTAAACACATCCCTATCTATTTCAATCAATACAGTTTGGCAAAAAAAATCATGTTTTTTTTTAAAACAGACTGGCTTACATGCACATTTGTAAAGGACTAGGGGCAGATTTAAGAAAAATGGTGCTGCACCTAGTGCAGTGCCACTTTTCTTGCGCCCCTTGGTGCCCCCCTACAGCCACCATGTGTGCACTGTATTTGAATTACGTCGCAACATGGCGCGGAGTAGGGGACAATAGCGTCGGAATTTTTTAAGCTATTGTTGCACTGTTGAGGGTTAGCACCCAAATTTTGGTGCTAACCCTAAACAGTATATAGGGGCCCATTGTAACCAATACTGTGCCCCCCTTTTAACACCTGCTGTGCGCAGGTGTTAAAAATGCTAGAATAAATGGCACAATGAAATCTTTTAGATTTATTTGCATCACTTTTTAGGCCCCCATAATGAGGGAACGCCCCCCCTTGCAAACATTCTGCCTCAGACAGGCATAATATGGCACAAAGAGTTACAAAGCGGCACAATTGTAAATCTGGCTCTGCGATTTTGGCCTTGTTTGGACACGTTAGCGGAAAATAATGATGCTAATGTGGTGCAAGAAGGCGCTAGGCCCTCTTAATTCTAGGACAATGGCTTCATGCCAATCTGCTCTTGTCAACATGAACTGTCTTGGTCTTGCAGTGAAACATATTTTGCATGTTTTTTAAAAGGAATGTTGCCACTGTACACATGTTCCCAGTCGTGCAGGACTAGATGTCATTGTCATTTGGTCACTGTACCAACATAACAATTTACAGTCTGAAACATAAACTGCATCATAAGTGCTTAGTATGCCGTGTCACCTGTGATAGGGCCTACATTACCTATTCACATTTGTGATGGAGCATCACACCTGACCCAATGGGGCATATTAGGTACAACTGACCCTCAAAACATCTAGAAAAAATTGTACCTCTTTTTTCTTATGCAAGCATGTATCTGTTCGAAACAGTACTTGATTTTCGATAAGGAATCTAGTGGCAACCTTCAGCACAAATCAATACCATAAACACAGCATCAGATACCATCTGAAAAACGCACACCTTCAGAAATCCTTGTCTGCGTTGAATGTGTTTTAAATATTATGTTGATGCCATAAAATATTGCTGTAAATAAAAAAAGTTAAATAACAAGAATGGCTACAAACAATAACTCACCGCTTGATTTTGCTATTGGTCCCTCAACTGCCCATCAAGCTCTGCGTAGGCCACCGCAAGGATGAGGGCCAAAGGGGGGGTCAGGGTGTGGGGCATGCCCTTGCCTCACTGGGAGGACTGGCGAAGCTGGACTTCTGTTGACTCTTACTGCGCCACTTATGGCCCCCCAGGGTCCACACCTTCCTGGAGATGGCCTTCCATATTTCATGCTTTTGATGGGTGTTGACCTGCACAGATGAGAAAAAATAGGAACAAAATATGATTTGAATGATTTTGTTTGTAGTGTTGTGACACAATTTTATTGCATCTCTCACATGACTTTTTAAAACAGTCAATTGAGATTACTTACCAACATTTAAAAGTTCCTAGGAAATATGTAGTGATCTCTTGAGTACCCTCAACACTTTCTATCTCCTCGTGTTACCAATCCAGGCCACAAACCTCATCTAGACCAGGGTTATGACACCTTTCCTGTAGTGAAACTCACTCCCGATCAATATGAGCTACTAAAGGCTAAACAATCTGTACATTATTTGCACATACTCCCATGCACAGCTACATTACCTTAATGCCTAATCTTGTAAGAGTGAGATACTGTGGTTCAAACCACATACAGTGACTAAGGGCAAAATGGAAGGACTACTAAGTGTCAGTGAGAGCATGGTGTTTGGGAATGTATGAACAAGTGTGTGTAGTAATGGGACATACTTGTATGGGTGTTTGAGAACCTGTGTCATTTAGACTTACAGACAGAGGAAATACCTTTCTCCATATGTGGCACCATGATATATTGAAAACATACTGATACTCTTCTTTAAAAATATGGTCTGTAAAAAATCATAAGACAACACTATAACTTAAAATTTACTTCTTGACCTTTATATTTATCTCATTTTGACATGGGATGGATGATTTCACTTATACTAGTGGCACAGTGTCTACTGGGCACTGGAGGTAAGGGGGCTGCAGTTTGTCTAATGAAACCTGGAATTGTGAGAAACATGAAAAGAAAAGTCAGCGTATTCTTTTAATTTCAATTTACAAACATTTATAACATTGTCAAACAACATTCTTTACCCAGCTAAATTATTCAGTTCAATACTTTCCAAGCACAACATTTCACTCATGAACAAAAAGGGATAATTTAGCCTGTGTAGAAAGAAGGAACAAGTTACTTCGTAAAACGTTTCCAACTCAAACATGTACCCACTCCTCTGGGTTCCCATACAGCTGACTATACAGAGACAGGACCTCTGGGGTGAGGACATCCAACTCCTCAGGGGAGAAGACAGGGGCCCCTGTCACGTGCTTTGCCCAGCATCTTGGCTCCGAAAGATCGGTAACAGAAGCTAAAGTTGAGGAGCTGATGTTGGATACAGTGTTATCAGGCAAGTGAGCTTTTTTCCAGATGCTGTGTACAAATACACGGCGTACGTGATCCACGGTGGAGAAAGACGCAACCATTGACTTTTTTGTATAGCCGTCACACACTTTAGCCTATGGCTGTGTCCATCCTGGAGTGTTACACCTAGTACGCAGTCAACTTCTGCCAACAGCCGTTGGATAGCTGATGTCCTCACGTCAAGGTCAGGCGGCTGCTATTTTAGGATGTGAAACAGTGTATTTTCACATTTTTGTGCATCAAAACCACTCAAAATGGTGGCTAGTTTGTTTCCCAAAGTCAGATATGTACAACATTGGTTTTGCAAAAAGATGACACATTAAGAAGTGTACCCTTGCTGTGTTTAGCATCGATAGTGCAGCTGCGCATGTTTTACTTCCATTAACTGTAATTGTAAAAAATAAAAATAAAAAAATAAAACAATAAAACGCAAATAATACATTTCAAATGTATTTTTTACACATTATTTGTTAAAAATTTCAGATGTTAAAAATGTAGGTTTCAGGTTGCAACATTATGCAAAAAGTATGTGTACATATATGACACAATAAGATTACTAGTTTTACTCAAATGTAGGATGTGTGTTAATTATCAATGTATTGTATGACCATTTTAAGTGATGGTTTGCTTTCTGTATATGCAGACATATGAACCCAGGGAGGGGTACAAGACAATGGGGGTCATTCTGACCTCGGCGGTAAAAGGCGCTTACCGCCGGTCAGAAGACCGCCATAACACCGCCGCGGGAAACCGCCACGGTCATTCTGACCTGCAACAGGCAAACCGCCAAAAACCCGACATCCACAAAAGTCCGCCACACCAACGGCCAGCGAAAAACTGGCGATGACCAAACCTCCACCCTCACGCCAACAGAAATACGCCTATTCCATTACGACCCACGAATCCACGCGGCGGTCTTTCAACCGCGGTATTCCATTGGCGGTACACACCGCCGCAGTCAAAATACACACACAGCTCCAAAACACTGCCACATTGGTCATTTTGAAACACACACACCTGATACACATACAAACACCACTCCCACACACCCAACACAATATAAAACACACACCCACATCACCCACAAACCTCTACGACCACCATTTATTGACTAAGGCCAGAGAGAGACACCACCAGCTAGTACAGAGCATTCATAGGCACATAACACTATCACTCACACAACACCCACGCACAAAACACCACACACCACCACACTCACCACACTCATCACCACAAACGCCACCCCACACCTCATCCACACCACCCCATGGCACCCAAAGACACCCCAGGTTTTCAGACGCTGAACTCAGGGTCATGGTGGAGGAAATAGTTTGGGTAGAGCCCCAGCTCTTCGGGGCACAGGTGCAGCACACCACCATTGCCAGGAAGATGGAGCTATGGCAAAGAATAGTGGACAGGGTCAACGCTGTGGGTCAGCATCCACGAAATCGGGACGACATCAGGAAATGGTGGAACGACCTACGGGGGAAGGTGCGTTCCATGGTATCCAGACACAACATCGCAGTGCAGAAGACTGGCGGCGGACCCCCACCTCAACCCCCAGAATTTACAACATGGGAGGAACAGGTCTTGGCGATCCTGCATCCTGAGGGCCTCGCAGGAGTATGCGGAGGAATGGACTCTGGTAAGTCTAATCTCAACTACTTCACCCCCCCCCCACCGGCATGCCAAATCATACCCCCACCCTCCCACCCACCCCCATCACACATCCTCCTTGCTAATGTCTCACCATCACAACCCACCCATCCCAACACCAAGCCCTGCATGCGGCCAAAAACCATGGACACCCATCACCTAAGCATGCCCACTGCACATACCCATCCCCCCCAAACCACCGTCACAACAGCCCCCACAAGGGAATGCCAGCAATGGGGTACACGGGCAGCCACCCATTGCACGCTATGGCACACACAGAAGCAATAACCATACTCTTATACCCCTGCAGGACCCGAACGCCACGACACCGCCCAGGAGGGTCCAGAAATGTCCATTCCACCCCCAGAAGAGGCCCACAGTGATGACAGCAGCTCTGTCTCCCTGGACCCAGATGACCAGCCCGGCCCATCGGGGACCTCGGGACAGTCGGTTCCCCTCAGACAGCCACAGGCCACAGCAGACCTACCCCCCTCTGGGAACACCAGCACAGCACCCACCCAGCGGGCCCATGCCTCTGTCTCCAGGACACGTCAATCAGCGGTGTGTCCACCACTACAGGGCACCCAGGTTAACCCACCACCCCAACAACAACAGGGACCTGGGGGCAGTGGTAGTGGGCACACAGTCCAGGGGACAGAGGCCCAGGGAAACAGGGCAACTGGGAGGGCTACTGTGCGACAGGGGGGGGGACAGGCCCAGGGAACCCACTCTCCTTGAGGCCCTATCCTCCATCATGGGAGCATACCACCGCTCCCAGGAGACAATGGCGACGGTCCTGGCCAGGTTCCAGGAGATCCAGGTACTGCAGGAGGAACAGTTTATGGGGTTCAGGGAAGAACTCAGAAACATCAGTTCCGCAATGGGCACCATCGTTGTGGCTCTCAATCAGATTGTCAGCACATTGCGGCACATTGTGGCACCACAAAGGGCCCCTGTCACTAGCCTGGACCAAGAACAGGCTACCACCTCCGTCGACGCTAGTGGACAGGAGGCCCTGACACAAGAACAAAAGGCCACCAGAACCCCACCCCCTGCAGAAGGAGAACCACCCCGCAAGCGGTGCCTGAGATCTAGGAAGAAGACAGAGTAGGATGCCAAGACCCCCGCCAGGAAAGGATACCCCCTGATTGTCGTCCCACTGTCCCACATTGTCACCCTGTCCAACCTTAAACTGCCCCTGCTCCACCTTCCACAGGCATATGGACAATGCACCTGTGAGACTGAAAATCTGGACTCTGCCATGGACATTCCTCCACCATCACCCATCACCGAATTGCAACCATTATCCAAAATTGAGCACTTTAATAAACACACTTATTGCACAAAAATAATCTGGAGTCTGCCTGTATTTTTGAACAAATGTATTACACAGAACCGTGCCAAAATGTCCAGTTACATTGTGATGACAACATACCACTGTCACACAGCTGTAGTCCATGGGGAAACAAAGCAGAGGTCACGGAGTGGGGCCCACATCTCTGAAATTGGAAGGGAAAGTCACAACTCAGTTAACATACACTGGGGGGAAACTCAGACAGTAGAGAGGCAGGAGACTTTTAGTAAATGTAAAATGCTGGTGTTGATTCTTACCTGTATGTCATTGAAAATACTGCTGTATCACTGTGTCCCTGTTGTCTGTGTCGTCCTCTTCGTCTTCCTCCTCTTCACTCTCCGCAGGCTCCACAGCTGCCACAACACCACCATCTGGACCATCCTCCTGCAGGAAAGGCACCTGGCGTCGCAAAGCCAGGTTGTGAAGCACACAGCAGGCCACGATGATATGGCACACCTTCTTTGGTGAGTACATTAGGGATCCACCTGTCATATGGAGGCACCTAAACCTGGCCTTCAGGAGGCCGAAGGTCCGCTCGATCACCCTCCAAGTACGCCCATGGGCCTCATTGTACCGTTCCTCTGCCCTGGTCCTGGGATTCCTCACTGGGGTCAGTAGCCAGGACAGGTTGGGGTAACCAGAGTCACCAATTAGCCACACACGGTGTCTCTGAAGTAGTTCCATCACGTAAGGGATGCTGCTATTTCGCATGATGTACGCGTCATGCACTGACCCAGGGAACTTGGCATTTACATGGGAGATGTACTGGTCAGCCAAACAGACCACCTGGACATTCATGGAATGATAACTTTTCCTGTTCCTGTACACCTGTTCACTTTCTCTGGGGGGTACCAAAGCCACATGGGTCCCATCAATGGCACCTATGATGTTGGGGATATGTCCAAGGGCATAGAAGTCACCCTTCACTCTCGGCAAATCCCCCACCTCAGGGAAAACGATGTAGCTCCGCATGTGTTTGAGCAGGGCAGACAACACTCTAGACAACACCTTGAAAAACATAGGCTGAGACATCCCTGATGAAATGGCCACTGTTGTTTGAAATGACCCGCTTGCCAAAAAATGGAGTACTGACAGCACCTGCACTAGAGGGGGGATCCCTGTGGGTTGGCGGATGGGTGACATCAGGTCTGGCTCCAGCTGGGCACACAGTTCCTGTATAGTGGCTCTGTCAAGCCTGTATGTCAGTATGACATGTCTTTCTTCCATTGTCGACAGGTCCACCAGCGGTCTGTACACTGGAAGATTCCTCCATCTCCTCGCAAGTCCCAGCGGACAGTGCCTAGGAAGGACAACATGGAGCACAGAGTCAATCAACCCACAGGTACGTTCCCACAGCTTGCACAGTACACGATTCTCAATGCATTGAATGGCTTGTATGCGTGTTGATGCACGGCCTAGGTATGTGTGACGCAGTAGAAATTAAGATATGGGGGCCCTTGAAATGGCGGCTGCCTGACCTGTGAAGTGCGACAGTGGGATGTGAGGTCAATGCGCTGGCGGGGCACACCGTGGCGGTAGGCGGTCAAAGACCGCGGCGCAAAGCCGCATTGGTTAACATTGAACCCTATGGGTTTCAGGAGCCAATGAGGATGTGCGCCGGCGGTCGCGGTACGCACCACCGCGGTACGCACCGCCGTGGGCGTGACCGCCATTTTCTATCTGCTTAATCACACGATACCTGATCATCCACAGGAGAGGACCTATACTGCAAATGCTGCTGTGACCTAGATCTGGAAGAGACAATGGCTGCTGTGACTGGGGAAAGGGCCCCTGCCTTCACTTCTGAAGAATTGGAGAAACTCGTGGATGGGGTCCTCCCCCAGTATGCGCTACTCCACGGTCCTCCAGACCAACAGGTAAGTACACTGGGACCATGCTTTGTGGCCAATGCCTGGGTTGAGTGGGGTGAATGAAAGATGGTGAGGAGGGGAGCGAATGAGGCATGCATCAAACGAAAGATGAGAGCATGTGCCACATGGCAAGGGTGGGGATGGGGGGCCACTCACATCGAGCATGCAGAAGGTGATGTTTGTTTCATTTTCTCCCCCTGCACATGTCACATAGGTCAGCGCCCATCAGAAAATTGACATTTGGCGTGCCATCGCCAAGGACGTCCAGACCCTGGGGGTCCACAACAGATGGGGCACCCACTGCCGGAAGAAGTGGGAGGACATCCGCCGCGGGAGCAGGAAGACCGCGGAGGCTCTGCTGGGGATGGCCTCCCAACGTAGGAGGGGTGCCAGTTGTGCTTTGACCCCCCTGATGTCCCGGATCCTGGCGGTGTCCTACCCCGATTTCGATGGGCACGTGAGGACATCACAGCAGACACAAAGGGGTGAGTACAAGCACATTCTGCTGATTTTGCGCACATTGGAGGTGTCTGGGTGGGGGAGGAGGGCTGTGGGTATCCCTAGGCCAGGGCGTTTTCTGTAGGCTAGGCCCCTCCGTTAGGCATGGCCCTGTACCCCCGATCCCCACCTCTGTAGGTTGCCTAGTACAGCTAATCATGGCCCTGTGTCACCTATGTGTGGAGTTGTCGTCCATAGGCTTGTAGGCCATGTCCCACGGATTGAGTAGTGTACCCCAAGTGCGCGGCGTAGTGCAGGGGGCTTCTGTGTCTGTCCTCTCCGCCAACGGTGTCGCCAATGCATGCACTCAACATGTCTTTGTTTCTCCACCTCCCCCCCCGTTTTTTTGTGGTCTTCCTGTTCATGTGTGCATTAGCATCATCAGGCGGAGGAGAAGTGGCATCGGAGCACGAGGGAGCTGCATCTCACATGGCCATGGAGGGCCATGCACCTGACACTGATTTCACCAGTGAGACGGAGGGCGAGGGGAGCTCCACAGCGGGGACACGCGGTGACACCAGCGACACAGACACGTCCTCGGAAGGGAGCTCCCTTGTGGTGGCGGCAACATCCGTGCCCACCGCAACAACAGGTACAGCCACCACCCAGCGCACCAGCTCCACCCTCCCAGCAGCCCCTCAGCCTTCGCCCTGTGCCCGCTCACCCAGGAAGGTGGGCATCTCCTTCGCCCCAGGCACCTCAGGCCCTGCCCCAGGTACCCCTGCTGCCCTCAGTGAGGAGGTCATTGACCTCCTGAGGATGCTCAGTTGGGCAGTCTACCCTTTTGAATGCCATCCAGGGTGTAGAAAGGGAGGTGCACCGGAGTAATGCATACCTGGAGGGCATTCATTCGGGTCAGGCTGCCCATCAGCGATCGTTCAACGCTCTGGCCTCAGCACTGACGGCAGCCATTGTCCCTGTCTCCTGCCTCCCTCCTCCAACTTCCTCAACCCAGTCCCACTCCCCTGTACCTCTGCCTATCCCAGACACACCTACAGACCAGCCTGCACACACCTCAACACCCAAGGGAAGCTCATCCAGACATAAGCACCACACATCACACAAGCAACATCCACATGCAGACATACCAACAGCCACTGCCTCCTCTGTGTCCACCTCCTCCTCGTCTCCCTCCTCCCTCCCTGTGACGTCTCCACTCACACTTGCATGCACAACATCTTCAGCCACTACGTCCATCACCAGCACACCCACCAGAACACTCTGCACACGTGCAGTCACCACCCCCACTACCATTTACACGTCCCCTGTGTCCTCTCCCAGTGTGTCTGTCACCCCCTCTTCCAAACCACACAAACGCAGGCAGCCACCCACCCAACATCCATCCACCTCACGACAGCCTCCAGCACAAGCACCTGCACCCAAAGACACCAGACTTCACTCTCCTACAACCACATCCTCTTCCTCCACTCCCATACCCACTACAACTACCCGTCCCTGTCTTACTAAATTGCTTTTCCTTTCCAACCTTGACCTCTTTCCATCAACTGACCCACCCCCTGCATCTCATAAGGCTCCAATCAGCACCTCAGCCACCACAAAACCTGGACCTACAAAGACAATAGTCCAAGGATTTTGGAGTCCACCACCTTCAAGCCCAGCTACTTCGGCTAGGAGTAAAGAGACGGCCAGCCCACCCCCTGCAAAAATAGCCAAGAAAGCCAGTGCCCGGCGCGAGAGGCCAAAGACAGCAGGCTCCAAAAGCACTACCCTGGCACCGTCTGGGAGTGGGGTGCCACCTGGCACACATTGGCAAAGGGAGGAAAGGGCCACAGACGAGCAGGGAAGGGTGGCAAGGGCAGCACGCCCGACAAGTCCAGCCACAGCCCAGCTGCCCAGGAGGGCCCCGCCAGCCACAGCCCAGCTGCCCAGGAGGGCCCCGCCAGCCACAGCCCAGCTGCACAGGAGGGCCCCGCCAGCCACAGCCCAGCTGCACAGGAGGGCCCCGCCAGCCACAGCCCAGCTGCCCAGGAGGGCCCCGCCAGCCACAGCCCAGCTGCCCAGGAGGGCCCCGCCAGCCACAGCCCAGCTGCACAGGAGGGCCCCGCCAGCCACAGCCCAGCTGCCCAGGAGGGCCCCGCCAGCCACAGCCCAGCTGCCCAGGAGGGCCCCGCCAGCCACAGCCTAGCTGGGCAATGAAGGAGCGCCAGCCACAGCCCAGCTGGGCAATGAAGGAGCGCCAGCCACAGCCCAGCTGGGCAATGAAGTAGCGCCAACTCAAGCAACGCTGAACATGGCAAGGACTGCCAAGGCAAGCACCGCTGAACAGGGCCCTTCAAGTCAAGAACCGCTGAACAGGGCACCGCCATCTCAAGCACCGCTGAATAGGGCCCTTCAAGTCAAGAACCGCTGAACAGGGCAACGCCATCTCAAGGACCGCTGTACAGGGCACCGCCATCTCAAGAACCGCTGAACAGGGCACCGCCATCTCAAGAACCGCTGAACAGGGCCCTTCAAGTCAAGTACCGCTGAACAGGGCCCTTCAAGTCAAGAACCGCTGAACAGAGCACCGCCTTCTCAATAACCGCTGAACAGGGCCCTTCAACTCAAGCACCGCTCCGCTGGGCACCGCCGTCTCTGCACCGCTCCGCTGGGCCCTTCATCTCAAGCACCGCTCCGCTGGGCACCGCCGTCTCTGCACCGCTCTGCTGGGCCCTTCATCTCAAGCACCGCTCCGCTGGGCCCTTCATCTCAAGCACCGCTCCGCTGGGCCCTTCATCTCAAGCACCGCTCCGCTGGGCACCGCCGTCTCAAGCACCGCTCCGCTGGGCACCGCCGTCTCAAGCACCGCTGGCAGAAGGGGCAGGCCCGCATCTGTGTCGGGCAGGGCTGCACGAAGCACTCTGGGCACAATGCTTCCTCCAGAACCAGTGTAGTCAGTAATCCACTTGTGAGACTGTGTCTTTGCACTCCCCAGGATGGCACAGTGGGCAATCCACCCACTGTAGAGACTTGTGAGACTGTGGCTTTGCACTCCCCAGGATGGCACAGTGGGCAACCCACCCACTGTAGAGACTTGTGAGACTGTGGCTTTGCACTCCCCAGGATGGCACAGTGGGCAATCCACCCACTGTAGAGACTTGTGAGACTGTGGCTTTGCACTCCCCAGGATGGCACAGTGGCCATGGAGGCCCCTCGTGGATCTGGCGTCGTGGACTCATCTGGCTGAGGTGCCCCCCCTTCCCTTCCCCCTGAGGTGCCTGTAGTTTTGCTATCTGATGCCCCTGCAGTGTTCTCTCCATTGGAGCCGGGTATCCTGTGTGGGCTTTGCCCATGTGTTTAGGCCCATTGGCCCATGAACAATGGCTGATACCCAATTTGGACTGGACAATTTACATATGTATATATAGTTATAGATGTTTGATATATTTTTTTACTTAGCCGTACAATATACTTCAAATTTCATGATCATTTTTTTTTGTCTTTGCATTCTTCCGGGGGGTATGGGGGTGTCACTCTGAGTTGTTGCTCTGCATTGATGTGTATGTAGTAGTGGGTGAGGGTGAGGGTGGGTGTGTCGCGTATGTGTGTCCCTGTAATTTTTTGCCTCCCCCCTCCCCTGTGTCATAGGTGCATTACTCACCGTTGTCTTCTGCGCCGGCGTTCGTGCTCCTGGTAGAGGAGAAGGAAGACAATAGCTGATAGGATGTGTAGTTCGGGTTCCATGCTGTCCAGATTCCTCGTGGAGTGTGTAGAGGTGAGCGTTTTCCGTTCGTAATGTCTGTTTCCGCTGTGTTTTTATCAGCGGGGCTACCGCCCCGGAAAAGGTGGCGGATTGGTGGGTTATGATAGGGTGGGCGGTACATTGTCTCCCGCCTGTCTGTTGGCGGTGACCGCCGCGCTGTTTGTTTGTCCCACCGTGGCGGTCGGAGTGTTAAAGTGGCGGTCTCTGTTGGCGGTTTCCGCCAGGGTCAGAATTCCATTTTTTACACCGCCTGCCTGTTGGCGGGTTGGCCGCCGCTTTAACACCGACCGCCAGGGTTGGAATGACCCCCAATGTTCTCAAGTCTTCAGAATGTTTCCGGAGCTTGCCAAAATGGAGGACAGGAACATCATAAAGAGATTCAGTTTAAAAAGGCAAACCATACTGGATTTATGTCACCAGCTGGAGCCTGACTCCTGCCTCACAATAGGAATACAACAGCAATAACACCATTAGTGAAACTTATGGCAGTACTTCATTTTGTGGCCACTAGGTCTTTCCAATACACTGTGGCATTATCTGGAGGCATGTCACAACCAACTTTTAGTAGTGTGCTACAATAAGGGGGTCATTCCGACCCTGGCGGTAAATACCGCCAGGGCCGGGGACCGCGGGAGCACCGCCAACAGGCTGGCGGTGCTCCCTTGGGCATTCTGACCGCGGTGGTTTGGCCGCGGTCAGAAGAGGAAAACCGGCGGTCTCCCGCCGGTTTTCCGCTGCCCTGGGAATCCCCCATGGCGGCGCAGCTTGCTGCGCCGCCATGGGGGATTCCGACCCCCTCACCGCCATCCTGTTCCTGGCGGTTCCGCCCGCCAGGAACAGGATGGCGGTGAGGGGTGTCGTGGGGCCCCCAAAAGAGGGCCCCACTTTGTATTTCAGTGTCTGCATTGCAGACACTGAAATACGCGACGGGTGCCACTGCACCCGTCGCACACCCTCCACTCCGCCGGCTCCATTCGGAGCCAGCCTCCTCATGGAGGGCTGTTTCCCACTGGGCTGGCGGGCGGCCTTTTGGCGGTCTCCCGCCAGCCCAGTGGGAAACCCAGAATGACCGCTGCGGTCTTTTGACCGCGGTACGGTCTTTTGACCGCGGTACGGTCTTCTGCCGGTTCCCTCCAGGCGGGCGGCTCCCGCCGCCCGCCGGGGTCAGAATGACCCCCTAAGTCCTCCTCTCATTGATGAGATACATCAACAGCATCATCTAGTTTCCAAGCCATCAGGATTTGACCAATGTGAAGGGATATTTTTATGCTTTAGATGGCCTAAAACATGTGTGTGGAGCAATTGATAGCACACATTATCTTGGCTCTACCACACACCAGGGAGCAGGCTTACTGCAATTGGAATAACTTCCATTTCATCAATGTGCAAGTTGTCTGCTTGCATGATTTGTACATCAAGTGTGTGAGCCCGCTTTCCAGGGCCATCACTGGATTCCTTTGCACTGCCGAACAGCTCCATACCCCTGCAAATTTCACAACTTGGCTTTTTGATAAGTACAATATGACCTGAGGATCAATTGCTTTATGCATAGTTTAGGAATGTACAATGGCTTGATATAATTTTAATCTTGTCATACCATGGGCTCCCGCGGGCGGGCAGAGGACTTGGTTTGGACCGCAGTAGGAGCAAAAGTCCGTTCTCCCAGCCGTGGGGATAGCCGCTGCCCCTTTTTTTTGCCCCTGGCTCGCGTTGTTGCCCACAGTGGGGTCAGAGGCCCAGGGCTGGGCATCGGGACTCGCAGCGTTCAACAGGAGGTGTATGTTCTTGCCACAGGGTGTCTGTGCCCATCCGACCCTTCATTTGCCTGGTGCCCTGCTCTAGGGCTCTTTTATTCTTTCTTTTTTATTTATTTTTTTCTTCTTTTTCTTCTTTTTCCTAGTGGGACCATATTCTCTTCCTCCCAGCATGCCTTTCTTCTTGTCTTTTCCCTGAATGCGTCTGGTTCCCTTTCTAATATGGTGTCTTCTTCTACCTTGTTCTATAGTCTTTTTCCCAATCTAAAATGGCGTTCTTGCTTTTTCCTGCACGTCACTTCCTGTTAAGGGGTATTTAAGGGGTTAGATTCTTGATCTCCTTGCACTGCAACACTTCCTTTGCTGGTGATCACAGATTCCAGTTTTAGTTCCTGTTTTTTCCAGCTTCTTCCAGTTATTTTTCTTGACATAGGAATTTTGATTTTTTCACGTGTCCTTTTTCTTCTGTTCCAGGGTCTTGCTTTCATGGAGGGTTTTTCCCTTAGGGGTTTTACCTCTGGGAATGCTTCTGGAGGGCATAGACTGTTTTGACGCACCATTGTCAGTAGCACCCTGGCTACCGGAAAGGGTCGCCTCTACCTTGGCCAGAGCAGGACCTGCAAGAATCGAGGTCGCCCTTCAGTTCCAGCTGACAAAAGAAGTAAGCGAAGGGTAGAGAGTGACAAATCTATCAGTTTATTGCTTCTATGTGGAAGACTCAGTGTATCCTATCCGTCCATGGTTGTTAGGATCGCTGAGGAAGTCAACAGCACCAGGGAAGATCTGCTTCAGTGAGGCCCATGGAAGAACACAGAGGCCAGTGGAGTGGGCTTTCGGGCTCCTGAAGGCCAGATTTCACTGTCTTGACAATCCTCCTCTACTCACCCAAATCACTGTTGCCTCCTGCATATACAACGTCGGCATGCAACAGACCATCCCAATCATCGCAGAGGACGGAGACCATGAGTAGCCACTGGGTGAGGATATTGCCATAATGAAGATGACAGCCAGGAAGAGGAAGGAATTGACCGACATAAAGATGTTATTGACCACTTCTTCACCTGAGTGTAAGTTTACCTTTACATATTGTAACATCCAATGTCAGAATAACTTGTGACATACTGAACATATCAGTCTGTGATGGTAATTAGGAATGGTAGGTTCAGGAAAGTTCAAGGCGAAGATGTTTGTAGATCAAAGTTTCCCTGCATTGACTACTGTGTTTAGTGACAGATTATCTTTGCTTGTGCTAAGTATATGTGTCCTCCTAACTTAACATATGAATCAAATTTCTTATGTGAACTCAATAATTTTTCCTTGTTATTCTGTTTTAAGATCCTCCACAATGTCATCTTCATTTGGACATTTCAACATTGTGACATTTGCAGTGATATGTTGCTGTTGCAAAGTACAAAGGGAACATAGCTTGATACTGGGACAGTCACCCACTTTGGATGTACAGATCTTGTACAGCGACAACTTGCACTGTGATTGAATGGAAGTTCTTGAGATTGTATCAGACATGTTTTCTGTTGGATGTTGTCACCAAGCAAATATGTGCTGCTTAGCTTGCTCTGACCACATGTATAAGTCAAGCCATAGCATACTGATCTCCCTTCACATAGGTTAAACCTTCAGTTTGTGTTCAGTGTATGAAGCTGCTGATGTGTCCCCTCATAGCTGAAAGAACATGTTGTAGCACACCACTGAAAGGTGGTTGTGATATTCCACTGGATACTGCCAGAGTGTTCTGAAATGGGCATGTGGCCTCAAATGTTGTTTCTTCTATGATGTAGACTGTTGATGTTATTGATGTAGGATTGCTAACGTAAGGGCAGGTATTCTGGCTTCAGCTGAGATCATGAATCAATAATAGTTTGCTATTTAATTTGGTTTTATGAAATTGTCCCTTTCTTCCAAGGTAGTAGAATGTCCACTTCTGAATGGCACAGACTATTTGTGTTATGCATGGATTGTGAAAATCATTTATGAATTTGTCAATGACTTGTTACCTACAAATGCATGACACCAATACATTGAGATTTTATTGTTTCTTTTTCTAGCTTTTTTTAATGAAAAGCACATAACCAAGTTGTTTGTTTTTGAATCATATTGGTTGACAGATTTAAATAATGATGGTGTACAGAAGACATACAAAACAAATATTTGGTCCTAATATTGAAGAACCACAGACAAGGGTTGCTGATACAGGAAACACCCTGCACATATGATGGAAGATGTCACACATCACCCTAGTCAAGAAGCACTAAATGAAGTTGATATATGGCATGTAACATTGTGCTTCCTCAGTACCTGCTTAATGTCCCGGGGCTCTGTTATAACCTGACGGGTCATGTCTTGGGACTGTTGTAGTGTTCCCAAGGCTTGGTTAATAGCGATCTGGGTGACAGTGACACCAGTGGCCTCACTTTGCTGGCCCTAAGATTCCCTCCTAAGACCACTGCCCCCACTATCCTGTGCCCTTGAGGCAGTTTGGCCCATCCCACTGGGTCCTGGCACAACCGGAGGTGGTGGTGGTTACTCAACAGTAGCCAGGACTGGTGGGCAAATGATGGGTGTTATATTGCTTTGAATACAGAAAGTGGAGGTATCTTGAGGCTGAGGTGTAGCAGCTGGGGGGGAGGCATAGGTGTAGGCCGAGTATGACTCACTGGAGCTGCCTGCCTAGACAGATCAGATGGACCAGGCATGTCCACATCCTCCGGACATACAGGAGTGAAGTCTCACTAGCAGCTTGATCCTGGACTGGAGTGGAGGTGTCTTCTGTTGCAGACGATAGTCCACTGGCCCTTGGTGTTAGACCTAGGATAAATTACAAACAAAATAAAGTAAAGGTCTGTATATATCTCAAATGTGCCTTCAGCTACAAATGAAGCAACCTAAAAAAAAGAAAAATATGATTAATGGAATTATAAGACCTTTGTGTGATTTTTAACTTTTTACACATGCAGGTTAAATTACACAGATATAAACTTCAGTAACAATGATGGAAAGATGTCCTGGAATGTAACATGTTATTTATAAAGTATACATCACATGTACCAGACATGCAACTCAACACTCTAGAGAGGAGATTTGAGAGCTGAGCCATTTCTAGGCCTAATAGCCTCAAAAACAAACTATGATGGAACTTACTAGCATTAATGGCTATGGCCATCATATGAACACTGCAAAGCAAGCAAGTGGACCAATTCAATGGAGTTACATGAAAGTGACAACATACTGAAACAGCACAGCAGATGTATTTCTCATACACACCATGAAATGATGAATGACAAAAACATACAACCTTGACGTTTGTTCATATTTGGAAGCAAGGGGTGGTTAAACCACATCCCATTGCACTATTGTTTGCCAGCCACAAGACAGGGCATCATGGTAGTTGTAGTCATTTGTTAACACCATTGACAATACTTGTTAAAAAGTGGGTTACACATACCTATTTAAAATACTTAAGTGAAAATGAAAGCACATTTACAATATGTACACCCATATGTGTAAAAAGTGAATAGGTAAAAATGCCACTTACAAGCACTATACCTTAATGTGCAAATAGATGGAGTTTGGAACCTGTTTTTGAAGTACAACAACCTGCACTGAGATAATGCAAGGGACTAGGCATATGCAAAGGGATAATCCATGTAGAACAACACACAATCTGATAAAACATACTGATCATTGTTAATGTTAAAAAGAGAGATATAACAATGATTCTAGTAATTTAGAATAAAGAAGCTATTTTGGAGCCTCAAGTTTGGATACATATGATTTGATAAGGGCCTTGAACATTCTAAAAAGTAACCTAAGGGCAAAACGTCCATTTGTGATTTGTGAGACATTGTAAAGCTCAACCTATCAGTCTCCACTCCACCAAGGATTCCTGTCAAGTCTTCAGGATGTAGGATCTGCTTGACCTTCTCCTCTCAGGGAGAGAGTTGTAAGGGGAGTTGGGAAAACCCTCACCAGTCCTCTGGGCATCCAGGTGATGCTTGGAGTCCAGTACGTGCACCCTCCTTGCAGGTTGTTCAATCTCTTCCTAACTTCCTCCTGTGTGTGCACGTTGTTTGCTATAGCATTCACTTTGTTTACTGTTCTGG
Source organism: Pleurodeles waltl (assembly GCF_031143425.1). Lineage (NCBI taxonomy): Eukaryota > Metazoa > Chordata > Amphibia > Caudata > Salamandridae > Pleurodeles > Pleurodeles waltl. The sequence continues at coordinate 295,626,359 of NC_090444.1, forward strand.
TCCACAGTTCCCTTTTCCGAGACATGGTTGTATTTTGTATTTGTGCTCCAAACAATTGTGGCTGTACTCTAATAATTTCATCCACTATGACTGACAATTCTCCCTCTGTAAATGTGAATTTCTCCTCCCTGCCATAGTGAATGTCTAAGAAAATTAATGAGTGCCCCAAAAGTTGATGGACAATAAAACAAATGTGAGAAAAGTAAAAAAACAAAGGGAGAAAAAGAAATGAACATAAACTGACTCTGTGTGGCAAAATCAACAGCAAAATTATGTTCTGCAGTGGAATGGTAAAGAATCATGGTACGAAATGGAGTGTGTTTCATAGTGTGTTTTGTAGGTGTTCACAGTTGCCCAGGATACATCAGGGGTGGACTGCTAACATCCATCCAGTAGCCACAGCCACAGTACAATGCTCAACTGGTCCCGCAACGGACTCTGGCTGTAATGGGACCGCCGCTGGTACACCACCAGCATGACTGTGTTATCTAAATATAAATATATAAATATATAGATATGGTGAAATCTGTCTCCCAGGCGGGTGAATGTGGCAACAGAAGAATCTAAAGATATTGCCTGTCATTAGCTTAACCCTGGTGATTGGATTATGATCCAAAAGCATGTCAGGAAGAACTGTTTAGAGAAGTGTTGGAGAGGTCCTTATCAGATAATGTTGAGGACAAACACTGCTGTAAAGTGTGCTTGTGCATCACTGTGGATCCACGCTGCTCACACAAATAGAGAGATTAGCTGAAGAAGTGAATGAATCACCTGGTCAAGAGTCAAGCACACAAAGTTAAGAGACAACTCAAGCTCAAAGTCAAACTGAAATTTGCAGTGTGAATCCTGAGGGGTATGAACATTTTAACAATTTGAAACTTGTGACGAATGCAAGCAGAAGCAAAATGAAGGTGAGACGTTTCAGGTTAGTGACAGCTCTGATGAAGAACCTGGAATTCCTGAAGTAGAGTTTCAAGACAAATACCAGGGTGAAGAGCTGCTACAGTGCAAAAGACAAAGTATGAGTGAAAGCAAGACAAAGTAGTCTCTGATCCAATCAGTAAAAATTGCAGTTGAAGACCCCATATAAAAGATGTTTACAGGTAACAGAACAGAGACAAGGTTGATCAAATTTCAAGTTTGAGTTTGAGCCAAAGTTCCTTGGAGAATAAAGAAATCTCTGCAAAGTCTGATGATGAACAAGAAAAAGTTTAGGACGATGTTATGAGTAGGAAAAAATGTCTGAGAAACAAATAGATTCTAAAACAAGTGGAAGTGAATCACCGGTGATCAAGAGATCAATGAGAAAGAGCCTGATATAAAATATTTGCCTTGTCTGAATGGGTGAATTTAGTTGGAGTTCCCAAAGAAGAAGAAGGGGAAATTGTGTTGAATTACTATACATTGTTGAAATAGAAAAAGTACAACTTTGAATTGAGTATAAGACTTTTTCAGATAACATTTTTTAAACTACTGTTAAACAAAAATAATTGAAATCAAATGGAAATTAACTTTTGAAACGAACCTGAGCAGATTATTTTGAATTTTGCTTTGATTCCTGCTTTAATAAAATAAGAAGAAAATAAAATAAACAAATATTATTGTTTTAAGGAAAATTTGTGTTGATTTAGATTTTTTGCCACAATAAGTTTTTGCCTGAACAGATGATCGAGTACAGCAAATTATGTAAAATTCTAGGGTCAGTGTTAATATTCATAATATGAATAGTTTTAGTGGGACTATTGCTGTGCTTAGTTACTCCTTTGGAACCTGCTTCAGAGCATGGCAATTATGTTGATGGTGAGTTTACTACCAAAAGAGATGCATTGAAACATGATGTACCAGTGCATAAAGAGAATTTGGTTTGGTGGATTTAAGGATAAAGTGTATACTAGAATGATTACATCAGCAGAGGATGGTTTCACATACGTACAGTTTCTTATTTTCTTTTCACTTTCTTGCAACATATATGTATAGAGATATTTAACCATGATGAGTTTCTTTCTCCTTATTTGACTAATTTCAATGTGTCTTTAGAGGGTCCATCTGTCAGAGAAGATAAAAGAGAATTTAAATATAATAACTTTTTGAGAGTGATTGCACAAAATAATTATGATACTAATCAAGGTAATGTGTGTATTTTGAATAGTGGGGTGTATATTTTTAATAGCAAATACAATGAGACAGGAGTAAAGATTGTGAGGAAACTGAAAGGAGCAGAAGGTTGCATCAGAACAAATGAAAAAGGAACCTCAGATTGCCAGGATTACATACTAGATTGAGAATGAAACAGAGAAGAGGTGAATTGTGTATAGTAAGGTATTGTTCTTCAAGGGGAGGTAAGGTAGAATTTGTAGGAGAAAGTGTGTGTGAATGTACTTTTGAAGTTAGTGGTGATTATTTTCAAGGTAGAAACGTATAGTGAGGAGAATTTATTAAGTTTGTGAGAAACCTGTTTGTCTTAATTTGCTGAGAAATTGAGTTAGTTCATGTTTTTTAGTCTTACTATTTCCTATAGTACATTATATGAATTAATTAGATAGTGAACATAGTTTCAAAACAGTGAGACATATTATTGGACGAGTAGTTTCAGAAATACTAGCTGACATAATTCCTTTGTATGTGTGGCAATGAATAATATGAAACTTAAATGTTTGTATATAGTTGTAGATCGGCTAGCAGTCGCTAGAGCAGGATAATTTAAGCAAGTAAATGTAGAAATGGTAGCTAGTAGGGTGACAGTTATGCAAAATCGTCGAGCATTAAATATTATCTTGGCAAAAGAGAGAGGAGTCTGTAAGGTGATAAAAGCTCAAGATGCTACACATTTATTCCAAATAATAGTAGAATTATTGATTCTTTTGTGACTAATTTAACTAATATTTCACATGAAATTAATGGAGAATGATGATAAATCATTGACAGAATTGAAAACAGCATGCAGTTTTCTATCAATCACACATGTATTCCCAAAGAAAGATGCCAAAGCAAACACCTGGCCCTTTTCTGTTCAATCGAAGGCCTTATTTCAGCGCATAAATCATATAAAAATAAAGATTTTAACATGTCTACATACAATGCCTTCAGAGTGCAATCTGTAATCGAGTACATCCTGATTTGGATCACTGACTGGACCAGTTTTAAAAACTATGAAAGTGCAATGTAATCCGAAAAGTGATCATAATCCTCTACTTTTGGATTTAAAAAACAACTATCCTCAGAACCCAGAGAAATCAAAAAGTTGAGCAACACCTGGGGCTTGGGGGCTGCATCTTCAAGAATTGAAACTGAAGAGCTCAGCCGTCATAGCTACATTTCCACTCTAGGATCTACTATTGAGACCATTAACCCCAATTGCCTTGAGAACATGCACATTTAAAAAATCTTAGGTAGCAAAAAATACCTGCAAAGATGGGTGGTTCAAAGAAGAATGTAGAGCAATGAAATCAGAACTACAAAAAAGGCTTCACACTGAACCCTCTAAACAGGTAAAAAAGGCTGCACGATCAAGTTACAAATACCTAATAAAGAAGCAGAAATTCAAACTATCAAATAAAAAGTGGCACGAGTTAGAAAATGCCGAACTGGAGAAGGATACATTTGCTTTCTGAAATAAGATTGGGGAACAACTTGGAGTAAGGAAAAACTTACTCGAGTCAAACATCACAGAAGAAGTATGGGTAACTCATTTCAACACCACCTTTAATACCACAGATGACCCCCGCACAAGATATATTGCCCTTGATTACTAATGAGGGAGTCATGATCGGGGGGCAAAATAGTAATCTGTTAGAGTTTTTTTTAAAGACAAAGTGAAGAAAGTCATACAAGAACTCCATAAAGGAAAGGCGCTGGGACCCAACATGATGCTTCCAGAAATGTTTCTTGCTGATGTAGATTGGTGGGCTAAATAGTATCATCATGCCACTGTACAAGAAAGGACATAAAGACGACTCAAAGTTCTTCAGACCAATATCTCTAAAACGATATAAATTGTAAAAGATTTTTCAAACTGATTCTTAATGCCCTCGAGGAGTGGGTCACTAAAGAAAACATCCTTTAATCCATCCAAGGAGGCTTCAGAGAAGGATTATCTACAGGAGATCAGATTTTTACTTTTTAGCACACAGTCCATTAGTTAAGCAGTGAAAAAAAAATGCCCCTGTATGTGGTCTTTCTAAAGCTTTCATCAGCATTTGATCTGGTTTCAAGAAATCATTTTAAAGAAAAATGTAACATTTTGGGCATCACCCGAGGGCTTTTGTCATTATTTCAACTATTGCATACTTGAACTTCTTCCAGGTGAGACTTAATCAAAAATGTCACACAAGTAACAAATTACATATCAATAGAGGGGTTAGGTAAGGTTGCCTTGTGGCTCCATTGTTGTTCTCTATCTACACAAATGATCTGTCTCAAGAAGTACAAATTCCACAGATAACATTCTGACAATAAATGTTTTTAGATCCCAACCCTACTCTATGCCAACAATTCCATCCTGATAGCAAAAAACTCCTAAAGGTTTGCAAGCCCAACCTACAGCTATGGAAAACTATAGTAAATCAAATAACTTAATAATTAATACAGGGAAAACCAAGATAATGACTTTCAGGATCAAGCGCAAAAAGAAGTACTCATTTTTCATAGGTCAAGTAAGATTGGAAGAAGTTGCATAATTTAAGTACTTAGGGGTAACAGCAGATAGAACACTTAAATGGAAAACCCATATAAAATCAACCATAGGTTTCTGCTGCAAATGCCATCTTGAGAATGGTACATAAACACAGCCAAAGGTCTTACAATTTTATTGACAACATTTTTGAGGAAAAAGTAGGAAGCCAAATCTTCCATGGAGCAGAGCTGTGGGAGGTTGACAAGTTCACACATCACATAGAGGAGATTTTGGAAATCATTGCTGAAATTGAGCTACTTGTCACAGGGCCCCTCTTTAATACGGGATACAAAATTGAGATCGCAATGTTCAACTCTAGTCGCTCAAGCTTGGAAAGAACACATTTCCGTGTATGCAAAAGCATCATATGCAATTCACTGAGAAAAGGAAGCCAGGAGAGTGGGCCTGTCCATGTCTTCAAACACAACCTGCAGAAAAGAAACAGGACAAATGGCATTGCTAATAAGCAATTTCTCAGCTTGAAGCTAAATCAGAGAAGGACTATATACGGTAGACCAGATTTGTACTTTTTAACGTATAATCCACAACTTAAGCACAGCAATAAATGTTCCCCTGGATGTGCCCTTGCCAGATTTTTCATTTCCATTTGATCTGGTTTCAATATTTTTTTGGGGGGGAAATGGAGCATTTTGGGCATGAGTACAGAGCTTCTGTCATTAATTCAACTGTTGTACACAGGAACGTCTTCTAGGTGAGACTTAATCAAAAAGGTCCCCTCAGTAAAAAATTCAACATCAACAGAGGGGTTAAGCAAGGTTGGCTCTTGACTCTACTGTTATTGTCCCTCAACAAAATTAATCTGTTTCAAAAAGTCCAAACGCTACTGATGGCAACCAGACGATAAATGGTTTTAAGATCCTACCCCTCGTCTGTACTGATGATTCCATTCTGACAGCAAAAAACCCTTCAAGTTTGGAAGCCAAACTTAGAACTGTATAAAAGTATTGTAAATCAAACAACTTAGTAATTAACATAGGGAAAAACAAGATAATCTTCAGAACAAAGCATGAAAAGAAGTACTAATTTCCCATAGGTCAAGCAAAATAGTAAGAGGTTGCATCATTTAAGTACTTAGGGGTAACAATAAGTACTTCAGGGAAACAATAGATAGAATCAATAAATGGAAACCCCATTTACAAATAACCATAGAAAAGTATGAAGCCGCTGCAAATGCCATCTTGAGGATAGTGCATAAACACAATCACCGATTTTCCAATTTCATTGACATAGGCCCTCATTCTGACCTTGGCGGGCGGCGGAGGCCGCCCGCCAAAGTCCCGCCGTCAGGTTACCGTTCCGCGGTCGAAAGACCGCGGCGGTAATTCTGACTTTCCCGCTGGGCTGGCGGGCGGTCTCGTTCAGACCGCCAGCCAGCCCAGCGGGAAAGAGGCTTCCACGATGAAGCCGGCTCGGAATCGAGCCGGCGGAGTGGAAGCTGTGCGACGGGTGCAGTTGCACCCGTCGCGTATTTCACTGTCTGCGCAGCAGACAGTGAAATACATGTAGGGGCCCTCTTACGGGGGCCCCTGCAATGCCCATGCCAGTGGCATGGGCACTGCAGGGGCCCCCAGGGGCCCCGCGACCCCCCCTACCGCCATCCGGATCTCGGCGGTCCGACCGCCGGGATCTGGATGGCGGTAGGGGGGGTCAGAATCCCCGCGGCGGTGCAGCAAGCTGCGCCGCCGCGGAGGATTCAATGGGGCCGCGGTACACTGGCGGGACCCCGCCAGTGGTGCCGGTCCGACCGCGGCTTTACCGCCGCGGTCGGAATCCCCATTGAAGCACCGCCGGCTTGTCGGCGGTGCTCCCGCGGTCCTCCGCCCTGGCGGTCAAAGACCGCCAGGGTCAGAATGAGGGCCATAGTCTTCTCGGCTAAAGTTGGAAGTCAAATCTCATAAGGAGCAGAGCTATGGGGATGGACAAGTTCACACATCAGCTAGGAGAGGCAATTTTGGAAATCAATGCTCAAGTTGCCATCAAGCTTTTCTACAGTGGCTCTAGAATCAGACATGGACTATTATACCCCCATTGAGACCTGTTGTCACATGGCCCCTATTAAGTAATGGCTGAACAAATTTAGATGGCAGGGACCAAATCCAGTTGATCAGGCTTGGAAAGAACACTTTTCCATGTATGCAAAATCATCATATGCAATTCAATAGGAAAAGGAAGCCAAGAAATTGGGCCAGTCATATCTTCAAAAAAGAATCTGCTGATGCGGAAGAAGACAGATGGCATTGTTAATAAGCAATTTGTCAGCTTAAAGTTAAATCAGAAAATAGTCGCCCTAGGAAATGTCCATCCTGAGTGCTTTGCCGGTTTGTTTGATCCATCGCAGTACACCCATCAATGTCTTGTCCTGCTAGCGACACAGAGAGAAAGAAGTCTTTTTCCATTAACAAGGGGTGGCTGCTTGTTAGTAAATGCCACAAAGAACAGAAGGCATGCTGCAGTTGCACAAAAATGCCTGTGCGATGAAAGAGAGGACATTTAGCATGTTATGCTGTCTTGTAACTTTTACAACACGTTCAGGTCGAATATAATAGCCAAGACCTTACACAAAGAACAGCTTGAAAAACCAGTGGAGAAAATATTCTTTTGGCTGAGTGTCCTTTCAGGCCATCCGAACAAAAGTAACTGTCTTTTATTTGAGGAAAAGCTGGGAAACTCATCCGAAACTCCGGGACGCTTAACAAGCCCACTAGGAAATAGGAGTTTTTGCATGATTATGGAACGATTCTCTTTGATATCCCAGGGTTTTAAATATGATTTTCTCTCCTTGAATGTACTATTTTAATGTATCATGTGATCATTTGTGATTTGAGCACATTTGTAAAATTTTAACTCTTTATTTATTTTTTAATAATGCTTGTATGAACGGAAGCTATGTTTTTACATTGTGGGCCAACAGCACTTTAATAAATTTTAATTTGAATGAGATTTAGGGTCTGATTTAGATCTTGGCTGTTGTACCGCAAAGCCACGCTGGCAGCAGGCCCAAGAATACCACCAAGTCGACTGTGTGCCCCTCACCGTATTTAGATGTTTGCAGGTGGTGTACTGTCGGCAGTTCGCTAGCAGAGGGAGGCATTGTGGGACCCAATGGACAGCAGACAATGGCAATGGCTACAGAATAGAGGTAAGTCACAAACACACTCTACCTTTGCCACATGTGTCCCCCTAGGCCCCACTGCATCACACATGACACAACACACCCGTTTCCATTGCCATTCTGCCCCAACACAGGCATGCTGCAAACACACATTGATGAACATCCATGACACAACATACACACAACATTGACACTGCGCCCACACACGACACAACCACAACAACCAACACAACTACACACTCATCTACACAAACACATGTACACCGAAGCACAACTACACAAATTGCGACAATGACTGCAACACAACACACAACACAACATACACCACAACATCAATGCCATATGCAAATGGCATGCTTCTTGACACAACTACATCACCTCCTCCAGCTCCATCCACCTCACCTAGCTAATCGCATCACACACACACATTCACGTACTGACTCCCACACACAACTTACAGCACAACATGACAGGTACATGTCCCCTGGCAATGTGTACACATAGACATAGTTGACAAATGTGATTGTACTGTCACTGTGGTGGCAGCATTAATTTGCCACTGAACACTGACGCCATAATGAGATTTGTGTATGTGTGCGATATGTGCTGTGTACCAGTGTGTCCCCACCTGTGTTTGACCCACTTGTGTACCTAACATATGCATGTCACAGTAACTTAAAAAAATGACTGTGACATGTTTATGCCTGTAGTGGTTGCGGGCACATGTGCAGTGACTCCCCCAATGTACACAGCTAATGCAGGTTCCCTGCCTTCGTGTCCAGCGACAGGGGAGTTGTGTTTTCTACATGCTCCCGTGGCAGCAGCGATGGAGGGTACTGTCTAGTTGTGCACAGTTGAAAATGAGACTGGAATTGTGAAAAATGTGTTTTTCACCCCTTTTCCCTAATCCGCCAACTCAGACTTGAAGGTCAGGCTGCGACTTTTTCCTTGACGGAAAGGCAGATCCTAAGTGTAGGTGGAGTCCCGCCGTCAGACACTATTTCCTATGGCGTTGTCGACGGGAAATGTGATTCCTTGGTGTAGTCGGTGGGACTTGTGGTTTTTTCTCCCATGGGATTGCCAACATCTAAATCTGACGGGTGGACTGCCAACGTGACAGGCAGGTTTTCAGACTGAAAACCAACTCTGAGACCGTTTCTACCAACATCTAAATCAGGCCCGAAGACTTTTGAAGAACCTTGGTCATGAGAAACGGTAGGGTCATGAATTAGTAAGTTAAGGAACAGTTTTAGTAAAATTGGTGAATGGCTGGGTAATTTAGCTGGAAAATCTTTCCCAGGCAGTCCTAACACTTATAATAATAATGATTTGTGCATTTTTTCCATTTCTTTTGGTAAAATACTTCAAGTGGATGATTAATAGAAACAAAGGAAAAGGTGAAAATAGGTTGAAGAAAAGAAAAATGTTGATAGAAATGGAATTAAAGAGTCTCAAGGATCACGTCTACAACCAGATGAAAATGGAAGAGGACAATTCTCGAAAGCAACTGAATATGATGACGAAATCTATCAACTGATGGCTTATTAATAACATTTTATTATTAATGTGTTTTTAGTGACTATATAATAATCAGAGGGTGAAGGTTGAGGACTTTTTTAATGCACAGTTTTGGTTGACATATTTTTTAATGCTAATGATTTTTATTGTGAATCTAGTCATAACAGGTGAATTATTAATGTTGCACTTGAAATATTGTTTTATTTGATGTGTAGAAGTTTGTTCATTCTTGTGTTTTTATTGTTGTGCCACATTTGTACAGAGACACCATTTTACCAATATTGATGCTGTTTTGGTTTTCTGCTCATTTTGCTCCTACTCACAACCCCTCCCAATCAATGAGTGTTGAACATAAGTATTAAAACTATAATATATTTGTTTAAAAATAAATAGAAATAATTAAAAGTGTTACAAAATGTATTAAAAATGTCCAACATTGTAGTAAAATATGTGTTAGAAAACAGATCTGTTAAAAAAGTGCCATTAGAAACCATGTGAAAGAACAACACAGGTCAATGTGAAATATAAATACAATGCTATGTGTAAAACTGAATTTAAACAATGTTAAAAAAAATAAAGAAAAATGTAGAAATGTTTACTAACTAAAGACAGTATTAAAAAATGGTAAAATGTGTACTTGTGAATAAAGAAATATGTACACAATAATGAATATAAATCTGTACATAAAAAGTGTCACAAATATGTATAAATCAAATGTGTGTTAATAAAAAGTTACCAATATTTAATAAATATGATTTGTTATTCCAGTTCCAATTTACATTATATTGGGGAAGCTGTTGGGCACTAAAAGTGTTAGATTTACTAATCCCATTCAAATTAAGTAAACTTGGGAATGGAGCTGGACATTAAAGGGTTAGATTTACTATTCCTGCTCCAGTACAACATACATTGGTTGGGGAAGGTGTTGAACATTAAAAGGGTTACATTTACTGTTCCCTCTTCAATATACGCAAAGGAAGGGAAGGTGTTTGACACTAACAGAGCTATAACTGCTATTCCCATCCAAAGCTATACTACATTAAAGAATGTGTTGCACATTAAATGCATCAAATACTTTAGAAACAGTCCAAAATATACTAATTGTAGTGAATTAACACAATTTAGTACTTTACTATCATATAAACTAAATCTAATATATGTATAAAGTGCAATAGTCATTTTATAAAATAGAAAAAATGAAAATTATATTAAATGATGGTATATTACATTTTTTTTACATTATTGAACATTACAATTACATTTCCTATTAAAAACTATATTTAACATTTGTCTACAATCATATGACTTAAAACCCACAACATGTAAGCTTAACATAATATAATAAAAATGAATTTTTATTGTTTGAAAATTAGATTATTATTAAGTCAGAAGCCATTTATTGTGTTATTTAATAACAAATATTTCTAATTTTCATAAACTCCCATACCACAAACGAAAAAAACAACATTTTTAAAAGTAATAGCTATTTTCAATAAAATTATTCAACATTTTACAACAAAAGCAACAAAAAAAAACACTGAGAAAATTGCAACAACATTGAAAACACTATATAATATACAATGATTTTTTAACAACAATATTAAAAAATTATATTCTTAACTGCAACATTCCTGATGATATCTTTGACACCACGATATTCTGGCGATGACATTCTGGTAAAACAATGTTACTTGTAGTAGAATTAATCCAGTAAGACCGCATTCCTTTTTTTCCAAAATGGCTGAGGAAAGCCTTGGATAAGTGCCCTTTTTTCCAGGCATTCTAGCTCTCCATAAATCCCCCTTTCAGCCACTTGATGATCAAAGAGAAGCACACTCTTCCAAGGCACCCTATGGTATCCCTCCTTAGAGTATTTTCCATGGCAGTGTGCCTGATGATTTTCCTTCAAAATGACACAATGGCATGTTGTAATCTATCTGTGGGCTTTTAACCATGCCCACTGCATGCCCATCACTATCACACGTTCATGGGTTTGCCTTTCAAACATCGTTTAACATCATTGGTAAATGCTTTACGTTTATCCCTCCTTGGGGCAGTTTTGTTACCGCCTTAGCCATCGACCCTGTTACATGGATTAATGCATGACTGCAGATACGTTTAACTGCGAGCTAACTTCTTTTTCATTTTGTGTCTTTCCTTCGCACTCGCGCTCATGGCAGCCGTGGCACTTTGAATTGGCTTGCTTATGTTAACTGTTTTACTTTTCATTTTCAATTTATGTGGCAAGAAACGTCCAGTTAGGAATTTACAACTCTAATTGAGCAAACGCGAGACCCATTGCATGGCAAATGCTTGTTTCCCTTAGTGTATGCTTTAGAGTAGTGGGACAGGGGATGATTGAGGTCCAGGAAGCACATTGTCCTTGGGGAGGCTTGGAGTTGTGGACCAACACTGGTATGGAGGGTGAATCAATACAATTAAGTCTTAGTACAGGAGGGTAGCATGAGGGAGAAGCCTGCAAACAGGTTTTAGACTTCTTTCTGAAACACAGAAATATATCAATCTTCTTAAAGGTCAGCTTGAGACATGTTGACATTTAAAATAGAAATGTGTATAGTTCCAATGATTTATTTTCGCTAATTAGCCATTTGTTTTATGCTTCTTTTAAAGAAAAAACTTAGACTTTAAGTTCTGCAAACTGTACCAACATTTCAAGCTGATGCTGCTGCAAATGCCAAAATGCCATTCAACTCAAGTTACCCTGCACGAAGTCCCATGCATACTGACGTCTAACCAGGTTATGTTTTAAATCTGGACATTACTCAGCTGAACCTTTCTATAACATGGCATAGTGAACACTGATTCACCTAATGCCAGATTTTACATCAGTACTAAAAACAGGTTCACTTCTCTTTTCAACTCTAAGGCGGTCATTATGAACATGGCGAGAAAGACCGCCGACCGCCGTGTCTGCGGTGAACAGAATCCCGCCGGTGGCGGCGAATGGAAACCCGCCATATAATGAATGAAAAACCCAACCCCGCCAGAAAATCCCAGACCACCCCACCTCCGCCAAGCACACCCACATCCCGCCCTCCAAATAATGATGCACAAATCACCTCAGCGGACAGTGGTGTCCGGACGACCATTGGCGGCTGCGACCGCCACGGGCGGCAAGTGGGCACAACAGCAAGAAGTGCACACATTGGCTAGGCCTATCACCCACACACCTGACACACATCCTGAACACCATAAAACACCCCCATACACACCCCACAATCCCTTGCAACGAAACCAGGCTCAGAAGACGGAGAGCACCAGAGCCAGCCAGCGAACGCCAGCATACAGGACACACATCTCGACCCACACAGGAGCACCCATACCCAGTCCCCAGTCCCGACGTCATCCACCACCCTCACCATGTTCCCCCCCAAAAAAATCCACGCTTCACCGAAAGGAAGCTAAGGACCATGGTGGATGAGATCCTGAAGGTGGAGCCACAAATCTTCGGGTCCGAGGTGCAGCACACACCCATTGCACGGAAATTGGAGCTGTGGCAGACCATTGTCAACAGGGTGAATGTAGTGGAACAACATCCACGCACCTGAAACGACATCCGGAAGAGATGGAACGACCTGCGGGGGAAGGTCAGGGCCATGGCATCCAGGCACCACATCGCAGTGCGGAAGACTGGGGGAGGACCACCACCAACATCACCGACTACACTGACTGGGAGGAGAAGGTACTCGCCATCCTGCAACCAGAGGGACTCACTGGACTCACTGGAGGAATGGACTCGGGTAAGTCATCTACAATTACCCCATATACAACACATCTGCAATGCATGCACCACCCCACCCCACCCACACCCGCCAGGACCAACACCCCACCCAGGCATCAGCCACCACATCCACCACCCTGCATTACCCACAACTCACTACCAGGCCCACATCACTCCCGCTGTGCACAGCCACCCACCCCTGCACATACCCACAATGGAATAACACCCCCTACCACAATTTAAGCCCACCACTGCTACTAAAGGCAATGTCCACCTCACAAAGGCACCCTGGAAGGCCACTGAAAGTCACACCAGCACAAAATTACACATTTCTGTACACCTCAAACCCTCAGGCATATGTAACAGATATGTCTATGTCCCCCAACAGGCACCACCATCCATGCAACCCTAATGGAGGGGACAAGGAGTGCCACAGCACTCCAGGGAGACAGGGGCACCTCACACGTCACTGGTGAAGGATCCCTGGACACTGATGAGCAGGCAGGCCCCTCACACAGCCATGGATGCTCACCATGCAGCAGCCCCACCCAGGAAACCACTCTCACCCCTAACACCCAGTCAATAACAGCAGGCCAGGCGGAGGCGTACCCACACCAGGGGACCCAGGGCACAGACAGATGGAACACAGCAACAGAGGCCACAGTCTCCCACTCCCAACATGCAGGAAGGCGAGGGCCCCAGTACAAGTGGCACGTCAAGACCTGGGCAGGGGACACAGGCGCAGGGGGCAATGGCAAGGTCAAGTGCCCCAGTGGGTCAGGGGGTAGGGCACCGGATAGATGCAGCAGCCCAGGGCGTCATTGCAGAGGTATTGGGGGCCTACTAACATACCCAAGACAGGTTGGCACAGATTGTGTCCACCCTGGAACAAAGTCAGAGGATGCAGCTGGAACAACACCAACAGGTCATGGAGCAGTGGAAATAACACAATGCCACAATGGCCACCTTTGCTGGAGCACTGCTGCAGTTGGTCAACAAACAGTCTGACACCCACACTGGACACGAGGCCCCACACCAGCCCTGGACAACCAGCAACAGATGACCCAAGCAGCAGAAACAGCACTGGAAATACCCTCCCACTAATCACAAGGGCCAACAATGCCACCCCAAGAAGCTCCACAGCAGGCGCCCAAACGTAGTCTCAGGCTAAGATATGGCACTGGAAACCCAGCTAAGAACAAGCCCCACTCCAACAATTGACACTGCTACTGTCACGTAGGCTCTCATTATTCTAATGAGACTACTAGATTTTGAGCAGCAAGATCGTCCACAGTGTGGGAGACTAAGTCTGACCCATCGTGGGTGACACCTGTCGCTCCAAATCCAGGTTTTGCTCCGGCTAACTAGCAGTGCCTCATCTTTCCCGAAAGGTAGAGATGATTGGGCAACCGAGCGCATGACATATTATACTTCTCAGGGAACTCGTGGTCACTCAGGTCGCATCCGGTTCTCTCATTCACAATTCGGTCTCATATATAAATGACAATGAAAGCAGTATAAGGTTTAAAGACTGGTTTAATAAAACAACTGCATGTTAGATAGCAAAGCATGAGCTGCAATAACCAGAACAACACAACATAACAATATTAAAATGGTGACGATGAGAGTGAAGCACAAGAATAATGCTATCATATTGCCACTAAAGTCAATGGACTATTTTCTATCTGAATCATAATTTGAGCACGGCATGTTAAGCTCTAATCCTACCTTTCAGGTTCCCCCCGGAGGACATCAACCCTCATACCTGAGCAAAGGCCTGTAGTCTGCGTTAGCATCTGCAGCGAAGCATTCAGCATACAGTTGTGGTTCCCTGGCTGGAATCTCCCTCTTAACGTGTAATGAGACTAGGAAGTGTTTTTATAATAACATAGCTAATGTTCTAAGAAAATATCCCTACGTAAGGATGTGCATTTTCTATGAATATTGAAGACTAAACCTCTACCACGTTCACCGGCAATGTACCAAACTGTAGCCTTGACTGAAGCACAAAGTGATCAAGAATGCATTGTTTGAGAACACAGTGCTGGGCTAAGCAAAACAGTTAGATAGAAGAAATTAAAACAAGACCGTAAAACTGGTTATTGTAAAAATAACAATGTGAAGCTGAATAATATATATCTAGGTCAAGGTGCACAGCGGCCTAGTGTATTAAACTAACGTGCATGGAGCTATAACTAAAATGGCTACACAACACTACTACTGCAGAGCAATCATCCCACCCATTCACCAACTACACTCAGCTGAGGGCAAAATGGAGTACTATACTACAAATAGGACCCACCTATGACATCCAATAGGGCTGCCCCCAAGTCGGTTTTGAGGACACCCAACCCTTACAACTTCCATCACTGTATTCGACCAATAAAACACAATTCTCACCTTTAACATTGTCCCCTGTCTTCAATGTTGAACAAATTGGAGTATGGATGCAACTGGCAGACAACAACTTTATTGTCAATTTGTGCTTGGTGGTGGCAATGTGTCTTTCAAATTAGGCAAGGAGGGAATGCATAAATTGTCTGTCAGTACCATGCTGAAGAGGTCCATGTCTCACCTATCATTACCAATCCCCCCTCTATGACATGGCCCAGTGACAGTATCAGTCACTAACCACAAATACAGGCTTAAGTCCCAGACAGTTATTGGAAGTAGAGTTGTATCAGTTGGTTCCTGGAATTGACATCTTTCCCTTCCTCATCCTCACCATCACTCTCCTCACCTCTCTTAGGTAACTGATCAGGACCTATAGCACCCTCCAAAAGGGGGATAGATTGTCTCACAGCCACATTGTGCAGCATACAGCAGACCACCACTATTCTACACACCTTATCAGGCCCATAGGCTAGGGACCCCCCAGAGATATGTAGACACCGGAATCTAGCCTTCATGAGACCTATAGTACGCTCTATCACCCTCCTAGTACGTCCATGGGCCTCATTGTATTTCCTCTCTGCATCGGTCCTGGGATTCCTCACTGGTGTCAGGAGCCAACGCAAGTTTGGATAGCCAGAATCACCTAGAAAAACGATCAATACAGAGTCGTCATTGTAATGTCCCTTAGTCAGACAGGCAGGTTCTCTGCAATGTGTCAGTTAGTGACAGGCAAACGTACCTATGATCCACCCTCTGTCCTCTTGTAGTTGTTAAATCTTCTATGGCACACTACTGTCCCTCAAAACAAATGAATCATGGACTAACCCCGGAAACATGGCATTCACATGGGAAATGTACTGGTCTGCAGTACATACCAATTGGATGTTCATGGAGTGAAAGTTCTTCCTGTTTCTGTACACCTGTTCACTGACTCTTGGGGGGATGATAGCCATGTGGGTGCCATCGATGGCACCTATGACATGGGGAATTTTTGCAAAGGCATAGAAGTCAGACTTGATGGCAGGGAGGTCAGCACTTTGGGGGAATCGCACATAAGATTGCAGATGTTGTACAAATGCATTCAGAAACCTTGTCAGTACCAGGCTGAACATTGGCTGTGAGAAACCAGCACCCATGCCCACTGTCACTTGAAATGAGCCTGTGGCCAGGAAATGGAATGCGGAGAGCACCTGCACCTCAGTTGGAATGGCATGCTGATTACGATTTGCGGGAGTCAGTGCAGGATTCATTAATGCACATAGGTCCTGAATAGTTGCAAGTGTGAGTCTGTAAGTGATAATGATCTGACGCTCCACCATGGTCCCCATATCCACAAGTGGTCTGTACAGCGATGGTGCCCTTCCTCGCCACAAGGGTCGGTACCTATGAGGGGTTACAAAAAGGAGTGATGTGCACACATAAATTGGTTTATTTGATAAATACATGCAGTGCATTGTTCATAGTAGTGTCTGTACAATAACTGCAACCTGACAGATGTACATGTACATCACTAGGAGGGAACAGAGTAAATCATGTGTGCTAATATACGCAATGAATGGAGGCCTAGGTGCTTCATATGGCTAGTAGGCCCTGCATTGTGAGTATTATGAATTTTAAGATGCGTAGGTGATGCAAAATGTCTACCCACTGTAGTTCTGCCCCTTCGTTGTGGAAGTGACCTAATACCGCTAGCGGTTGACGTCACAGCGTACAGCGGTGTTGACCACTGTTCGCACCCTCATTGGCTAACATGGATGCCAATGGGGAATCCTGGCTTATCATGATCGCCGCCGGCGGTGACGGTGCATACCGCCGCGGAACGTACGCGCGTTTGTCATCGTTTGATCACTTGACTCCCTGATATTGTGCGAACAGGTACTCCACTCTGTGTACTGCTGTCGCCTGCCTCTGGCTATGGATGTTCCATGTGGTGCAGGGGAAAGGGCCCCGGCCTTCACCCAGGAAGAACTGGAGAAGCTAGTGGAAGGGGTCCTGCCCCTGTACGACACACTCTATGGCCGTCCAGAGGTACGGGTGAGTCTGGGTTTGGGGGGCACTGTTTGAGTAATGGATGGAGTGGATTGCACATATGTGTTCTCCTGTGAACCAGGATGGGCCATGGTGCATGGAATGCTGCGTGCGACTGTCCTGCATGTCTGAGAGTACTGTCAGTATTATGTTTGACAATCTGTCAGCTGTTCCCATTGTGCAGGTGCCTGACCTCTGTGTTCCATTTCTGTGTCACCCTACTAGGTTAGCGCCCACAAGAAGAGGGCACATTGGCATGCCATCACCAAGGAGGTATGGACCCTGGGGGTCTACAACCGGCAGAGCACCCACTGTTGAAAGAGGTGGGAGGACCTGCGGCGCTGGGCGTGAAAGATCACTGAGAGACAGCTGGGGAAGTCCTCCCAATGTGGAAGGGGTGCCCGTCTGGCACTGACCCCCCTCATGCGAAGGATCCTGGCGGTGGCGTACCCAGACCTGGATGGGTGCTTGAAGGCTGCACAGCAGTCACAAGGGGGTGAGTACTCACAGACCATACTTCAGCCTGGAAGGATGAGTGTGTGTGCGATAGGGCTCATGGGGCTTGGAGCAGGGATTTTGACTGGTGTCCATCTACTGTATGTTCCCCAAAGGGTGTAGGGGTGTCTCTGTCAGGATTCACCTACCTCAGCTCCAATAGTCTTTCTGGGGATGAGTGTAGGTCAGTATTCTGCTCAGTAGTCAGGGGCATGGCCATGGGCAGAGTGTACGGTGCTGCCTGTTGGGTGTGTTTGCTGGGTGGGTGTATGTCTGGCCATTGTGTATCAGCATTCAGCTATTTACAAGTGTCTCTCCTGTTTGTCTCCCCATCCCTGTTCTCTTGTGTTGGTTTGGTACAGCATCAACATCAGGCGAAGGAGCTGAGGCACCGGCAAGTAGGGAGGCAGCGGCCCACGGATCCTCCGAGGCAGAGACAGCGGGTGCCCGGGGGACCAGTGGGTGGGAGGGTGAGGGGACTTCCACGGGGGAGGCTGCTACCACAGGAGGTAGTGACTCTGAGACCTCCTCCGATGGGGGGCCTCTGGCAGGGGCGGACCCTAATGGACACACCTCTACCATAAGATCTTCGCCACCACCCACACCATCAGCGCCCTCCCTTCTACCCCCCACTGAGTTGCCCGTGCCCGCCCACCCAGAAAGGTGGGCATCTCCTTCGCCCCATGCACCTCCTCCCCTGCCCCAGTCAGCCCTGCTGCCCTCACAGAGGAGGCTATTGACCTCCTGAGAACCATCTCTGTAGGGCAGACAACCATTGTCAATGCCATTCAGGGTCTGACATCAGAGGTGCAGCAGACCAATGCCTATCTGGATGGCATTCACGGTGCCGTGTCTGCCCTACAGAGATCTTTTCAGGCTCTGGCCTCCTCTTGGACGGCAGCCAGTTTCCCTGGCCATTCCGTCCCCCCTCCAACCTCCTCTACCCCTTCCAGCACACCACTCCCTTCACCCCTCCAAAGCACACAATCAGACCCGCTTGCAGGCACATCAACACACAAGAAGCACACTTCCAGACACAAGCACCACACCTCCCAGCACAAGCATTCACACAGCCAACAGACACCTGCACACTCAACAACGTCCACTTTCCCCAGTGTGGCCGCCTCTTTCGCCTCCCTGTCTGTCCCCTCTACATGCACACCCTCATGCACTGCACCTTCACTCACTGTTACTGCTCCTCTTCCTGCACTCACCATGATAGCAGACAGGCATACATGCACCCCATACACCACACCTGCACTCACCACCTCTTCTGTAGTTGACACATACAGCACACTCACCAGACTTGCAGACACCCACCCAACATACATCCGCACTAGCTGTCTGTCTTTTCCCACTGTGTCCACCCCCCACCTCCCAAGACACACAAATGCACCAAGACACCCACCCATCAGACATCCACCACACCACAGCATACTGAGCAGTCACTTGCCCCCACTACAGGCACCCCTACACCCCATACATCAACTCCCTCTGCCTCCACTCCCACGCCCTCATCCACGCACACCCCAATTGCTCCCAAGAAACGTTTCCTCTCCCGTGCAGACCTGTTCCAACCCACTGGCCCACCCCATCTTGGCCCCAAACGTGCCCACCTCCTTGCCCTTTCCGCTCCTTCCACATCACAGCCCACCCCAGTCCAGCCTTCCCATTCCTGTGCCCATTCCCCGGTGAAGAAGAAGGCCCGGTCTGAGCCTAGACCATCCACCTCCACTCGAGCCAAACAGCCCCCACCCCCTTCAAAGGAGAAGCCCACCCCCCTCCAACCTCCTCACGCAAGTCAAAGTACCACCCCCGTCGGAAATCCCCACCCCCATTACCCCCCTTCCATGAGGTGCCTGGATCCCCATATGTTGCCCCGTTCAGTGGAGTACCCAGCACTTGTGGGAGTCAGGTGTGGCCAGTAGTGGCCAAGGATAATTTACATTGTATGGACTGGCCATTGGCCCTGTTGGCACTGTTTAGCTCAGTGAGCTGCAAATTAAAGTTTCTGTGTGGTCTGTGTTTGGGCTGTACGCAGTTCCACCCTGGTGTTTGTTTTAATTTTTAATGGGTGTGGGGCTATTGTATGTACTATGGTGAAGTTGCTTTTCCCTTCGGTCGGGTACGTACCTCTTGGTGTAGGGTGTCTGACTTGTGCTGCTGGGAAAGGTTGGGGGGGCGTTGCAGAGTGGGTGGGTATGTAACTGTGCCCTTTCCTCCCTTGTGTCGTAGGTTGCGGTACTTAGCGTCGTCGTCTTCGTCGGCTGTCTCGGTTGTGCAGGTATATGGCAAGGAGCAGGGCTGGCATGATCAGCAGCTCTCTGTCCATGGCTGCCGCTGCACGTTTTGTGGAACTCCGGTGAGTGTTTCCTTTTATTTGTTTCATTTCCGTCTGGCTTTGTGTGGCGGTGGTTCCCGCCCCGGAACTAGCGGCGGAATGGTGGTTCATAATTTGATGGGCTGGTTGGGCCTTTCCGACAGCCTGTGGGCGGACTCTGCCGTCGTCAGTGGGACTCCTTTCCTGGCAGTGGGTGGTGAGCGGGATGCGTGTGTTTCGTTTGGCTCATTATTTGGCTGTCCGGACCGCTCCTCTGTTGGCGGTTTCTACCGCCACCGCCGGCGAAGCAGAACGGACCGCCATGTTAATAATGAGGGCCTAAGGCCTTCCACAGGGTGTAGTGTGGAGGTTTTGTGTCCATGTTATAAGTTTCAGATTTCTGGTACCACAAGGGGGTACTTGGATTTTATGCCACCTGTGCATTTAGTGGACACTCATGGCAGACTCAAACAGAAGTCAAGTATACCAATCACTTAATCCAACATCGATACCATGTTTAAGCTAAGGCAGGTGCAGAGGGAGATGTTCAGACGTCTCTCACTGTCCAGAGGTCAAAAATGCCAGATATTGCAGTCCATAAAAAGAAAACCAACCAGGTACACGTATGCAATAGTTTCTACCGAGTTAGCCTAAAGCCCAGTGGCGTAACGAAACTTGAGGGCCCCACCCTTCACATTGCAAGTATTTCGGACTTACGCAGGAGCTCCGAGGCAAGAGTACTGTGCTGAGGGGAACCCCTGGATCTCGCCCGCTTGGGCTGCGGGGACCTTTATTACGCCATTGCCAAAGCCATATTACACCAAATCTGAAAATGGCACCACGTTGAACCGAAACGTGTTTTAGGCTTTGTAGCTTTAAAATAACTACAGTACACAACAAATCAGTAGATTGATATGATAGAAATGAATTCGCTACAAAATGCGTCCCCTGTGCTATGTATCCGTGGGAAAACTCTAATTATAATAATTGAATGATGACTGTAACTGTGTTGCTTAATAGTCTGTTATGCCGGAAACATTCTGACTCTATCCCAGCGGCAATAGGCAGTCACACTCCTTTTGTTCAGAAAATGAATATTTCACGTAAGGACATGGTTAATTAGCGTTTTGGAAGCGACAGCCCTTTTTATATAATAATCAGTGAATAGCTGTACAATTCCCCAGCGCTTCTGGTGTCATTGAACAATCTAAATATTTGAAAGTGGTCTTTCGCGGCTTTTATTCGTGTAAGGAACTGTTTACAGTCAATGAAATGTACAATCTTTAAAGAGGCGAGCGAGTTGCAGATGGGGACTCTAAGCAACCACGATGTAAAAAGAAACATTTCCGCGCATTTCTACAAGTCCCGCAATACAATAAAGCAAAGCGCAGGGGAGCCGACAAACCCCTGGGTCACGCTGTTTATCTGAAGCCGAAGTTCAATGTTTATGGAAAATTGAAGCTGCTTCTTTCCTATCTAGCATTTTCCAGTGATTCAGAAAACAAGGTGTTGATTTTTCTGTTCTGTAACATCTCTCCTCCTTTGTTATTAATCTGCGATTCGTGGTAATGATTGTATAGTGGTTCCCCTGTACAGAGCCCTGCACATGAAAGGACGCTCTTCAAATATTACTTTTCTCACGAAAACGAAAACAAAAGGTTGGCTGAAGCTGCAAGGCCTATAAATGAAATTTGTGGAACAGCACGTAATGCTGACTGCAAACCGCATTCGATCGGAGAGTCCAGGGACTGACAATGAACATCAGGGTCGGAATGGGATAGAAAATAGTCCAGGGCACCAAAATGAAGAGGCCGTGCTAGCGAATCAGATGGCTGATAGTGGGTCGTATTTCGTTCCAGTTTAGAACTTGTGCAAACTGGCTATATGGGTGTGTTGTCAAGTTTGGGAGACTGCATGATTTTGTGTTTGCTGCAGGAAATATTTGTGATAATATCAGGGAAATCAACAGTGCACAACAGCTCATCAGACCTTAAGAAAGGCGCACAAACGGGTAAAAAAAAACACAGCACACACCCTGGCTTGTCTGGCACTGCCTGGTGCTGCCTGATTGCCCTATTGTCCAGTCCGAATCTGATACCCCATGACCTCTCAAGTAAACCTTGACTGTTGTGTCGACAGGGCTGACCAGTGAGTATTATAAATGAAGGCATATGTATAATAACTTGGCTTTGCTTCATGCGGTCAAACAGGCAGGCTATTCCACTGAGACACGTTTCCTAAACCACGCCTGTCGACCGCCTTTATTTTTCATCCTTGCCCCACATGGAGACTGGGCTACAAGTTATTAACATGGAAGGGTCTAGCATGTTGACCCTTCGCTAGCAACAAACAACTTGGTAGTGCCCGCGACCAGTTGTGTCACTGGTGTGACACTTCATTCCTCCCCTAAACAAAAATACCAAACATTTTCAAACAACAGTACAAACATCACTTTTACTTTGGCAGTTCACAGTAGATGAAATTTCAGCCTTTAAGACGGAGGAGGGTTGCCCCTGAGTTCATACCTGGTGCATGTGGCATGGTCACACAGGCTTTCCAACTGGTAGAGTTCAGTCTCAATGGCTTGACCTTCATCAATGGGCCTTAGGTCATACATTGGCGGGGAAGACAGTGGCACAAATGGCAGAGAGCAGCCAGCGTCCGACAGTCCATCTTGGTCTTTGTCCGGGTAATGGTCTGATGCATCACGCTCCCATGTGGGTAGAATCTTCTGAACAGGGAAATGTTTCAGGTGACCTTTTCCACCCCTAGTCTGGCAAACATTGGACGATAATCCATGGGTGGGCTCGAATGGCAAGTGAAACTTGCTACCAGAAGTTTGGTCTTTGAGGAACACCAGGTCTCCAACCCTCAGATCAGGGCTTTTGCCCGCTGACATTGACTGGCCTTGTCATTCGCTTCCTTTCTCGTTTGGTGCATTCGCAGGTCGTCTACCAGTGTGGGTGTCCAGAGGGGATGGTGTGGGATACAGTCAGTGACAATCCACTCCATGGACAGGTGTCCTGGGGATCACCCCATGGTTGAGTGCGAGGTCTGACTGTAGTTTTGCAAGAATGAATACATGGCCAACTTTGGTGATTGATGGCCAGCGGATGACCTTGTTCAATGTTCGCATAAATCTTTCGATCTCACTGCTGGCCTGAGGCCAATGGGGGGTGATCTTGTGGTGGTGTATACCTGTCACTTTGAGATAGTATGATAACTTGTGGCTTTGGAAAGGGATTCCGTTGTCTGTTTTCAGTTTCGATATCAGACCATGGTTGGCCAGAATCTTTTCGATCTTGGCCATTACCTCAATGGCACTTAGTGACGGTATGACCTCCACTTCAGAATATTTTGATTAGTCATCAATTGCCACCATGGTCTGTCTCCCATAGGGGAGACTCCCAAAGTCCATACTG
The DNA here is from genome assembly GCF_031143425.1 of Pleurodeles waltl. Classification (NCBI taxonomy): domain Eukaryota; kingdom Metazoa; phylum Chordata; class Amphibia; order Caudata; family Salamandridae; genus Pleurodeles; species Pleurodeles waltl. The sequence continues at coordinate 295,650,083 of NC_090444.1, forward strand.
GCTGATACTCATGGCTGGTCTGGCCCCTTTTCGGTCTCTATGGGTGCAGGATGACTGAATTCTCTTAAGACTTGGCACCATTCGCAGGATCGAACAAGCATCTTGACTTTCTCTTCCATCAAGGAGAACAAGACTTTCGTTCTCAGCCAATTCATCATCTTCACCATTCCTTGGTGTCCGTTGTGGGCTAACTAGACTACACGGTCAGCGAGGGCAGAAGGGATGACTAGACAGTGTCCTCTCAAAAGGCACCCCTCTGGATCAGCAGTTCATTCTTGCCTGGCATGATACAGGCTCTCCATTATTCCTTGAGCCTCTGGGGTGAGTTGGGTCCACTGCTTCCTCTTGTGTGCCATTGGTTGGTTGACACTGTACCTTGGGCTTTCTGGAGGCATTCTTCTTCGATGGTCGCTTGTCAAATGTCTTCCATGGAAAGCGGTAGTCGTCAAGACCGGTCACAACATATCTCACGTACTCTTCCATCTCCAGGGCTTCTCTTTCCTCTGCATCAGGGGCTGCCCTGGGGTGACAAGAGAGGTAATCTGCCAGGTTGTGTGTGATCCAGGGCAGTACTCAATATGGCAGTTGTAGTCCTGCAGTTGGAACATCTATTTTTCAATTCCTGGTGGTGGTTTTGATGCCGTGTCATTGAACAGCGGCTTATGGTCAGTGGTCACGGTGAAGGGTTTGCCCTTGAAGTATAGATAGAAATGTCTACACACCCAGTGTATGCCAATCACCTCCTTTTCGATCTAGGAATGAATATCTTTGTTCTGTGTCTGTCAGTGATCTACTGGCATATACCATGTGTGTCCAGTCTTCACTGTGGTGGTTCTGCTGTAGTACTGCACCCAACCATTTGGTGTCTGCATTGATGGCAATTGCAGTGTCTTTGTGAGTATCAAAGTATCTGAGAATAATATCCGCTGACAGCGCATCTTTCATGGCGTGGAATGCTGCATCTTGAGCTGGCTCCCAAGACCAGGGCGCTGCCGCTTTAGTAAGATCTCTGATTGGTTGGGTGAGTGTCAAGAGGTCTTTGATGAAACATCTGCAGTAGTTCGCTATTGAGAGAAAGCTGCAGACCTTTAATACAGTTGTTGATGGTGGGGCTTCCTTGATATCTCTTACCTTATCCTGGTAAGGAGCCACACCTTCAGAGAACAAGTAGTTGAAGAACTTTAGTTTTTGAAGCAAAAAACTCACACTTACTGCGGTGGAGCATCAGGCCTGAGTCCTGGATTTGTTGAAGTACGTTCCCTGCCTTGCATGGTGCTACATGTGTGGAGAAGGTTGTGATGTATTGTGATTGTTCTGCAAGATCCAGTTAGTGGTATCCAGACTGCAGCTCTAGCTTAGAGAACCAGCTGGTTCCACCTAACTCGCCTATCAGGTTGTCATTTTAGGGGGTTAGGTGCCGCTCTCTTTTAATTGCGGCACTTTGCAACCACATGTCCACGCATATACGGACCTCCTCTGGTTGCTTGGGTTTATGGGCTACACTGATTGGAGATATCCAGGGTGTGGGCCCAGGGACTTTTTCAATTATTCCAGCTTCCTCAAGCTTGCCAAGTTCCTTCTCTACTTGTTGCCTCTGATGAAATGCTACATGTCAGTGACGGAAGGCTACTGGATGTACGGTGATGTTGATGTGTAGCCTGATCTCCTTGTCACGCAAACAGCCAATTCCGCAGAATACTTCTGGGAACTCCTCAAGTGTGTTTGTCACCGACCCTTGGTGGACTTCAAATGTGAATGCCACAATGCCTAGTGTTTTTGCTGTCTTGCACCCCAGTAACATTCTGTGGCCATCCTTCGCGATGTACACTTGTGCTTCTACAGACTTATGAAAGCCATTTTACTTGTCAAGTTTGTGCTGATGCCTGAGAAATATCGTCAGAGGTTCAGGGACAGCACCAAACAGTCCACACAAAAATGGGTAGATTTCTTTGACTTTTTCAGTAAGGCACTGAATGGATGGGTGCAGTGCTGCAAACTAGATGATTTCACAGGATTGTATAATTTGATTCTGAGAGAGCATATGCTCAGTATTTGTTTTACAGAGTTGCGCCAGCATCTAGTAGACAGTAAGCTGACTGATCCCAGGAAGCTTCCTGAGGAGGCGGACCTCTGGACTAGCACCAGAGTGTTCAGAAAGGTATCTGAGGGGGACACCCACAAAGGTGGTCAGGGTTCCCATCAGAGGAAAGAGGGGGGAGAAAAACTTAAAGACAAGGGGTTCTCAAAAGGCCCCCAAAATAGTTCCCAGTCCTGGTCTGATTCCAAAAGGAAAGGTTTTACTGACCATAAGACAGAGAGGCTTGTACCCCAATGTACAGAGTGCAACAAGTATGGGCACTCTGAGGGCGACTCCAAGTGTCGCAAGAGGGCACAGACCCCCAAAGGACGGCAGACACCTGGGTTGGCCAGCGTAGCGCTCGCTCTGGGAGAAGATGGTCCCAGACAGTTTTGGGGAGCAGACAGAGGTAACCCTAGTGTCCCTGGGGGATGCAGAGATGGTGCCAAAAACCCACATGCCTGCCAATACTTTCAATCAGTGGGCAAAGGGTGGAGGCTCTGCGTGACACAGGAGCCAGCATGACTACTGTCAAGGGTCAGCTGGCGTCAGCAGAGCAGGTCCTCCCAAATACATTCCACCAAGTCATAGTCGCCGACAATCGTTCCCTTTGAGTGAGAGGGGGTCTCTGGTGCTCTAAAGGTAGCTGTAAGTCCTGCCATGCCTGTAGATTGTCTGTTTGGCAAAGACCTTGAGCACACTACCTGGAAGGAGGTAGAGCTAAGGTCTCACTTGGAGATGTTAGGATTGCCGGAGTGGGTCTGCATGATCACACGGTCCATGGCTGCCCGGGAGGGAAGTCAAGGGCGTCTGTAGCCTGGAACAATGACCCAGACAACTGCCAAGAGGAGGGGAAAGGGGCATGGGAAACCGGTCCCAGAAGCTCTCGCAGTGGTTGATGGGGTTCCTGAGGAGGAGGCCCCCGAGCCAACTGGGGAAGACATTGCCGCCCCAGGTGCCCTACCTGAGCTTGCTGGCTGGCAAGTTGAGGGTGGGCCCACCAGGGAGGAAGTCCTCAAGGCGCAGAAAGAATGCCCCACTCTAGAGGGCATGAGGAAGCAAGCCTCAGCCCAGGCAGCAGGTGAAGCCTCTCGCGATCACCACATATATTAGGAGAATGATCTCCTCTACAGTGAGCCTAAGGTTCCAGCCATTGAGGCAGCACGTGCGCTGGTGGTCCCCCAGTGTTACCCGATCTTCCTAATGGGACTGGCTCACAACATTCCCCTGGCAGGACATTTGGGGCAAGACAAGACCTTTGCCAGGCTTGTCACCGGCTTCTATTGGCCCGAATGAGGACAAACTCAGATACGTTTCTATAGGTCCTGTCCTACCTGCCAGGCCAGTGGTAAAACAGGAAAAAGGGTTAGGCCCCCCTGATACCACTTCCTGTCATTGGCACCCCCTTTGAAAGGGTGGGCATTGACATTGTTGGTCCACTGGACCCCAAAACTGCCCTAGGCAACAGGTTCATCCTAGTTTTGGTGGACCATGCCACCCGTTACCCAGAGGCAATCCCTCTGAGGACCGTAACTGCACTGGTAGTGACCAGAACTCTAATGGGGATATTTACCCATGTGAGATTCCCAAAGGAGATAGTGTCTGACAGAGGCACTAGCTTCTTGTCTGCATACATGAAGTCCATGTGGGATGCGTGTGGTGTAACCTACAAGTTCACCACACCCTATCACCCCCAATCTAATGGTCTTGTGGAGAGATTCAACAAGACCTTGAAAGGCATGATCACAAGCCTCCCTGAGGCCCTGAGGCGTAAGTGGGACATCCTCTTACCATGCCTTCTCTTTGCTTACAGAGAGGTAACCCACAAGGGGGTGGGGTTCAGTCCCTTTGAGCCTCTATATATGTACCCTGTCAGGGGACCCTTAAGTATTGTCAAAGAGGGGTTGGAGAAAGCTCCCAAGGCACCCCCTCAGGATGTGGTCAGCTACATGCTGGCCCTCCGCAACCAGATGCACCGCTTCTGGAAAACGACCAAAAGTAACCTTGAGGCCAGTTAAGAGTTAATGAAACGCTGATATGACCAGAAGGCCACCCTGGTAGAGTTTCAACCTGGAGACAAAGTGTGGTTAATGGAGCCAGTAGAGCCTAGACCTCTCCAGGACTGCTGGTCTGGCCCATTTGAAGTGAAGGAGTGGAAAGGGGAGGCCACTTACCTAGTGGACGTCCAATCCCCTAGGAACCCCCTAAGGGTGCTCCATGTCAACAGACTGAAGCCTCACTTTGAGAGGACCGAAGTAAGCATGCTTCTGGTGATAGATGAGGGTATGGAAGAGGAGAGTGAACCTCTCCCTGACCTCCTCGCTGCCAAGGAAGGTGATGGGTCAGTGGAGGGTGTCATTCTCTCTGACTCCCTGACCGTAGACCAGAGAAGGGGCTGCTACCAGTTACTCGAACAGGACTCCTCCCTGTTTTCTCTCACCCCTGGACTCACACACTTGTGTGTCCATGATATTGACACGGGAGACAGTCCCCCTGTAAAGAACAAAATGTACAGGTTGCCAGACAAGGTGAAGGCCAGCATCAAAGAGGAAGTCTCCAAGATGTTGGCTCTTGGGGTTATTGAGAAGTAGTCCCTGGGCCAGCCCTGTGGTGCTGGTACGCAAGGCTGCTGCACCTGGTGGCAAGTCAGAACTTTGGTTCTGCGTGGACTACCGGGGTCTCAATTCAGTCACAAGGACTGACGCTGACCCCATTCCCCGAGCTGATGAGCTCGTAGACAGACTAGGCGCTGCCAAATTCCTCAGTGCTTTTGATCTCACGTCAGGGTACTGGCAGATTGCCTTGACTGAGGGGGCTAAAGAGAGATCAGCATTTTCCACACCTGAGGGCCATTACCAATTCCAGGTGATGCCTTTGGGTTGAAAAATGCACCCGCTACCTTCCAACGGATGGTTAATGGGGTCCTAGCTGGCAAGGATGCCTTCTGTGCAGCCTACCTGGACGATATTGCTGTCTACAGTGACAGCTGGGAGGAACACCTGCTCCACCTCAAGGAGGTGCTTCAGGTTCTGCAACAGGCAGGCCTGACCATCAAGACCAGTAAGTGCCAGATTGGGCAGGGTTCTGTGGTGTACTTGGGACACCTAGTAGGTGGTGGCAAGGTACAGCCCCTCCAGGCCAAGATTAAACTATCAAGGCCTGGCAACCACCTAGAACCCAAACAGAGGTGAGAGCCTTCTTTGGCCTCACTGGGTATTACCGCAGATTTGTCAAGGGCTATGGAACCATGGTGACACCCTTGACAGAACTCGTATCCAAAAAGGAACCTAGGATGGTGAATTGGACAGAGGCTTGTCAGAAAGCCTTTGACTCCCTGAAGGAAGCCATGTGCACAGCCCCGTGCTCAAGGCTCCTGACTACTCTAAGGAATTTATCGTGCAGACAGATGCTTCAGAGCATGGCATAGGGGCTGTCCTAGCACAACTAAATGAGGGGGGCCTAGACCAACCAGTAGTCTTTATTAGCAGAAGACTATTACCACGGGAACAGAGGTGGACTGCTATTGAAAGAGAAGCATTTGCTATGGTCTGGGCACTGAAGATGCAGAGACCATACCTGTTTGGGACTCACTTCTGGGTTCAGACAGACCACAGGCCCCTCAGATGGCTCATGCCAATGAGGGGTGAGAATCCTAAACCCTTGAGGTGGTCCATTTCCCTTTACGGTGGAGCATCGCCCGGGGATTGACCACGCAAACACTGTCTCTCCAGATACTTTCGCCTTTGCGATGAGACTTTCCAGGAGGTTGGGTAGCTCTCCCCACTTTCAGCTGGGGGGGGCACATGTTAGACCTGACAGCCTTAGGGTGGTCACCCTAATGTTTTGCCTGCCTCCCACCACTTTTGAGATACTGTTTTTGCTGGTTTTTGGACTCTGCACACTTTACCACTGCTAACAAGTGCTAAAGTGCATATGCACTCTCCCTTTAAATATGGTAACCCAATTGGGCTATTTAATGTACTTATAAGACCCTAGTAGAGTGCCCTATATGTACCCAGGGCCTGTAGATTAAAAGCTACTAGTGGGCCTGCAGCACTGATTGTGCCACCCACTTCAGTCGCCCCTTAACCTTGTCTCAGGCCTGCCATTGCAAGGCCTGTGTGTGCAGTTTCACTGCCAATTTGACTTGGCATTTAAAAGTACTCGCCAAGCCTAAAACGACCCTTTTTCTACACATAAGTCACCCCTAAGGTGTGCCGTAGGTAACCCACAGAGCAGGCTACTGTGTAGGTAAAAGGCAGGACATGTACCTGTGTAGTTTACATGTCCGGGTAGTGTAAAACTTCTAAATTCTTTTTTACACTACTGTGAGGCCCGCTCCCTTCATAGGATAACATTGGGGCTGACCCCATACATTGTTTGAGTGGTAGCTGCTGATCTGAAAGGAGTAGGAAGGTCATATTTAGTATGGCCAGAATGGTAATACAAAATCCTGCTGACTGGTGAAGTTGGATTTAATATTACTATTTTAGAAATGCCACTTTTAGAAAGTGAGCATTTCTTTGCACTTAAATCTTTCTGTGCCATACAATCCACGTCTGGCTGGGTTTAGTTTTGTGCAGTCACTCAGATACACCTCAAACACTGGATATTCAGCCTCACTTGCATACATCTGCATTTTGAAAGGGTCTTCCTGGGCTGGGAGGGTGGAGGGCCTGCTCTCACACAAAGGACTACCACACCCCCTACTGGGACCCTGGCAGACAGGATTGAACTGAAAGGGGACCTGGTGCACTTCTAAGCTGCTTTTTGAGGTCTCCCCCACTTCAAAGGCACAGTTGGGTATAAAACAGAGCCTCTGCCCTACCACCTCAGACACTTCCTGGAGAAGAAACCTGAACCAGAACCAGCACCCTGACAAGAAGAACTGCATGACTGTCTAAAGGACTCACCTGACAGCTTTCTGAAGAGGACTGCTGCCTTGCTGTTGCCCTGCTGTCTTGCTGCTCTCTTGCTTTGATGCAGAAGTGCTCACTAAGGGCTTGGATGGAGCTTGCCTCCTGTTCCCTGAAGTCTCAGTACAAAAAATACTTCTCTCCCGCAGCTGAAAATCCCCCTGCGGTGAAAATTCGACTCACCGCCTGCCAAGAACGACGCACAGGCCGCTCGTGGTGAAAAATTCACTGCACGCCAAGTCCAGAACGACGCAGCCCAACTTCGCGCCACAAGATGGACGCAGCGCCAGCGACGTGACCGGGACTTGGACGCACGGCCCTACTGGATCGACGCAAACCAACTTAGAACGACGCTGCCCAACTTCCTGAGAGGAATCGACCCAGTGGAGGCCGTGCTGAAGAAAATTCCACGCATCGCCTACGGGAATTGATGCAGCCCTTGTGACTTCGATCCGCGAAGCCCAGGATTCCACGCATCGTCCCCAGGGTGACTGAAAACCCCGCAACCCGAAGAGGATTCAAGTCTGCGTGCCGAAAATCGACACAACGTCTTTCCCGCGTGGAAAATAACGATGCAAGTCCGTCTGCGAAGGGGCGAAAACCAACGCACACTCACCGTTTTCCACGCATCTCCTCCTCTGCGGTCCCTTGTGAGGATTTTTCAACACAAACCAGGTACTTTGCCCTGCAAGAGACACTTGTTGTTTCTAGGCGAACATAAGCCACGTTTATTGCTTTTAGAGTAATATTTGAACTCTAAGACACTTGATGTCACTTTCAGTGATATCCCTACATTTGCTTATTTCATCTTTAATTGTTTTGACCTGCATTTATCCAGATAAATATTACATATTTCTCAAAACACTGTGTGGTGTATTTTTGTGGTGTTATATTGTGGTATTGTATGATTTATTGCACAAATACTTTACACATTGCCTTCTAAGTTAAGCCTCACTGCACAGTGCCAAGCTACCAGAGGGTGGGCACAGGATACTTTGGATTGTGTGTGACTTACCCTGACTAGAGTGAGGGTCCTTGCTTGGACAGGGGGTAACATGACTGCCAACCAAAGAGCCCATTTCTAACAGTAATAAGTTTCCAGACGCACAAACCAAAACATTCTCTTTTCAAGTGAGTGAATGTGAACGTACAGTGAACATACTAATGTGTCCATGGTTCAGCTAATCATTAAGAAGTTGATAATGAACAGCTTGATCACAGGTATATGTCTATTAATGACTTAATTTGAATTGAATTTAAGATTATTTTCTTTGACACTTTCTGGACATCAGCCAAGGTGGAAGTGCGTTCTACATCAAAACAAAAAGGCACACACCAAATGAATCAATCAAAAAGAAAACAAAACAAAAATGTAGCAGAAATCACAATAAGTAGTGTATGAAACATTAACAGAAAGAACACAGTAGGAAGATAATAAGTAAACAGTTGCAGTACAAAAAAGATTCATGGCATTTATATGCAAGGACAGTGGCAAGACTACACGGAGGCCCTCATTACAACCATGGCGGTAAATACCGCTTTCCGCCGCGCAGAAGACCGCCAACATACCGCTGTGGCTGCGGAATTCTGCTACAGGTATTACGACCCACAACTCGGAATCCGCCACAATACAGACACCCACTCAAGTCCGCCACCCCAAAGGTCAGTGATAAACTGGCGATACTAAAACCGACCCTGTCACACCAACAGGAATACGCCCACACTATCACGACCCACGAATCAACACGGCGGTCTTTCAACCGTGGTATTCCATTGGCGGTACACACCGCCATGCTCAAAATACACACACATTTACAAAACACAACCACACTGGACAATTCGAAATACACACACCTGATACCCATACACACACCACTCTCACACACCCAATCTAATATAAAGCACACACCCACATCACCCACAAACCCTTACAACCAAAATTTTAAAAGAAGGCCAGAGAGAGAGACTCCCTAAAACAACACCAGCATCCACAGACAAACAACACCATCACTTACACAACATCCATGCACCTCAAACAATACACACCAACACATCCACTCACACAACACAACAGACACCACCTCACACATCACCCACACCAGCTCAGGGTCATGGTGGAGGAAATCGTCCGGGTAGAGCCACAGCTATTCGGATCACAGGTCTGGCAGACATCCATTGCAAGGAAGATGGAGCTATGGCGCACAGGGTTAACGGAGTGGGACAGCATCCAAGAACACGGTGATGACACCAGGAAGAGGTGGAACGACCTACGGGGGAAGGTGCGTTCTGTGGTATCCAGACACCAAATTGCTGTGCAGAGGACTGGCGGTGGACCCCCACCTCCTCCCCCACAACTAACAACATGGGAGGAGCAAGTCTTGGCAATTATGCATCCTGAGGGCCTCGCAGAAGTGGCAGGAGGACTGGACTCTGGTAAGTCAAATCTTTACTACCTAATACCCCACACCCCACCATGCCATCATATCCCGCCACCCTTACCCTCACACCCATCACCCCAACAACCCACAGATACCCCACTAACACAACCCACATATCCCAAAATCAAGCCCTGCATGTAACACCAATGCATGGACACCCATCACTAAAGCATGTCCAGTACAGAGACTCACTCATGCCCCAAAATCACCAATCACACAAGGACCAAGCCAATAATGCAAGCACAGGAGTAGAGGGTCACTCACCCATTGCACAAGATGGCACACACAGATATATTGACTATGCATTTACACCCCAACAGGACCCATACCCAACGTCACCGCACAGGAGGTGCCAGACATATCCAGTCCCCCCACAGAAGAGACCCACAGTGATGACAGCAGCTCTGCACGCCTGGGTCAAGATGACCAGCCTGGCCCATCAGGGACCTTGGGACAGTCGGTTCCCCTGACACAGTCACAAACCACCACTGAACCTCCCCCCTCAGGAAACACCACCACAGCACCCACCCAGCGGGCCCATCCCCCTGTCCCCAGGACACGTCAATCAGCAGTGTGTCCATCACTACAGGGAACCCAGGCAACACCACTAACACAGAACGATCAGGGACCTGGGGGCAGTGGGCACACGGTTCAGGGGACAGAGGCACAGGATAACATGGAAGCTGGGAGGACTGCTGTGCGACAGGGGGAGGACAGGCCCAGGGAACCCACTCTCCACGAGGCACTCTCCAACATCATGGGAGCTTACCACCATTCCCAGGAGACCATGGGCACAGTGCTGGCCAAGTATTAGGAGACCCAGCGGCTGCAGGAGGAACACTACCTGGGGATCAGGGAGGACTTGAAGTCCAACAACACCACCCTGGTCACCACTGCAGGGGTGCTGGCAGACCTTCTCAACATCAGGAGGGACACAGTGGCACACCAACGGGCCCCTGACACTAGCCTGGACGATGAACAGCCCTCCACCTCCGCCAGCGCTAGTGGACAGGAGGCACCGCCACAGGAACAACAGGACACCAGCACCCCACCCCCTGCAGATGGAGAACCACCCCACAAATGGTCCCTTAGATCCAGGAAAAAGATAGAGAACATTGCCAAGACCCCCGCCAGGAAATAAGAACACCCTGAATGTCACCCTTCTTTCCCACTATGTTACCCTGTCCATCCTTAAACTGCCATTGCTCCACTTCCTATGCCCCACTGGACAATGCACCTGTGAAACAAATTGACTGAACTCTGCCATGGACATACCTCCACCATCACCTCAGCCCATTTTACAACCCTCTCCTCTTATTTGCACAGGAATAAACACACTTCAATCACAAAATAATCTGGAGTCAGTCTGTGCTTTCACAAATGTGTAATTGCATTATCTATGGAATATAGCAATGTCAATGTACTTGTTCAAATACCAATGTAACACAGCTCTAGGCCAGGAGTAAACATAGCAGAGGGCACAAAGTGGGACCCAGATCTGTGAAGTGGAAAGCCAAAGTGTCAAGTCAGTGTCCATACACTGAGTGAAAAATACAGACTTATGCTAGCTCCAACAATAGTATGAGATGTGGGAAGCAGTTACATCTTCTTACCTGTGTCTCACTGGAAATTTTGCATGATGATGTTGTTTCGGTTGTCGATTTCCTCTTCTTCTGCCTCCTCATCTTCACTGTCCACAGGCTCCACAGCTGCCACAAGACCACCATCTGGCCCATCCTCCTGCAGAAAAGGCACCTGGCGTCGCAAAGCCAGGTTGTGCAGCACACAGCAGGTCACGATGATCTGGCACACCTTCTTCGGTATAGCGAACCCCCTGTCATATGGAGGCACCGGAATCTGGCCTTCAGGAGGCCGAAGGTGCGTTCAATTGCCCTCCTAGTTCGCCCATGTGCCTCATTGTAGCGTTCCTCTGCCTTTGTCCTGGGATTCCTCACTGGGGTCAGTAGCCATGACAGGTTGGGGTAACCAGAGTCACCTGCAAATGTCGAGGGACAACTGTTAGACACACACTAACCCTTAGGGACAACCCGATACCCTGACACCCATGTCAAATGTATTGGGACCTTGGCCTCACCTATTAGCCACACACGGTGCCTCAGGAGTTGCCCCATTACATAAGGGATGCTGCTATTTCTCAAAATGTAAGCGTCATGCACAGAACCAGGATACTTGGCTTTGACATGGGAGATGTACTGGTCTGCCAAACACACCATCTGCACATTCATCGAATGGTAGCTCTTCCGGTTTCTGTTCACCTGTTCATTCCTGCAGGGGAGTACACATGCTACATGTGTACCATCAATGGCACCAGTGATGTTGGGGATATGTCCCAGGGCATAGAAGTCACCTTTCACTGTGGGCAAATCCTCCACTTGAGGGAAAACGATGTAGCTGCACATATGTTTCAGCAGGGCAGACAACACTCTGGACAACATGTTAGAGAACATTGGCTGAAACATCCCTGATGCCATGGCCACTGTTGTTTGAAAGGACCCACTGGCCAGGAAATGGAGTACTGACAGGACCTGCACTAGAGGGGGCATCCCTGTGGGATGGCAGATAGCTGACATCAGGTCTGGCTCCAACTGGGCACACAGTTCCAGGATTGTTGCATGATCATGTCTGTATGTGATTATGATGGGGATATGAGGTAACTGCGCTAGCGTTGTACACAATTGCGGTGGGCGGTAGAAGACCGCAGCGCTATTCTGCATTTGTTAACATTGGGCCCTGTGGGTCCCAGGAGCCAATGACAATGTACGCCGGCGGTGACGGTACGCACCGCCGCGGACGTGACCGCCATTTTCTGTCTGTTGACTCACTTGATACTGGCCTTCAACAGGAGAGGACCTACACTGCAAGTGCTGCTGTGACCTGTGTCTGGAAGCGACGATGGCTACATTGTCTGGGGAAAGGGCCCCTGCCTTCATTTCGGAGGAGTTGGAGTAACTAGTCGATGGGGTCCTCCCCAGTACACGCAACTGTACGGTCCTCCAGACAAACAGGTGAGTACACTGTGAGCATGCTGCATGGGCAACGCCTGCTTTGAGTGGTGTGGATGGAAGATACATGAGGGGGGGGGGGCTGAAGCCTGCATGTGCCGTAAAAGATGGGAGGACCAGCGCTGCTAGAGCAAGAAGACGGCGGAGGCCCAGCTGGGGCTGGCCTCCAAACGTGGAAGGGGTGCCCGTCGCACCAAGATCCCCCTGATGTCCCCGATCCTGGCGGTGGCGTATCTGGAGTTGGATGGGCGCTTGAGGGCATCACAGCAGCCACAAGGGGGTGAGTACAGTCTCATTCAGCTGACTCTGTGCGCATAACAAGGTGCCTGGGTGGGGGAGGTGGGCAGTGGGTTCCCGTAGGCCAGGGCGAAGTTGGTAGGCAAGGTCCCTTGTGAGGCTGGATATGTGGCACCCCAACCCCACTAGTGGTAATAACCATCTACACCTAGTAAGGCTCCTGTGACTTCCAGGAGTGCAGCAATTGGGCTTAGGCCTCGTACCCCATGGTCAGGTAAAATTTCCAGGAACTGTTAGTGTATGGCGTAGTGCAGAGGGCTGCTCCATGCGTGTTGTGTCCCCCAATGGTAGAGGTGTTGCATGCACTGAACATGTTTTTCTTCTGTCTTCCCCCCCCCCCCTTTTTGTGGTCGCCCTGTTCTTGTGTGCAATAGCATCATCAGGCGGAGGAGCATTGGCAATGGAGCAGGAGGGAGCTGCAACCCACTTGGCCCTGGACGGTGAAGCAAAGGAGTCTGAAGCCACCAGTGGGACGGAGGGCGAGGGGAGCTCCATGACGGGGACAGGAGCATACACCAGTGACAGCGACTCCTCCTCTGATGGGAGCTCCCTTGCGGTGGCGGACACCTCTGTGCCCACGCATCAACAGGTACAGCCGCCACCCCCCCTTCCAGCACCGCCCTCTCAGCAGCCCCTCAGCGTGTGTCCTGTGCCCGTTCATCCAGGAGGGTGGGCATCTCCTTCGCCCCAGGCACCTTAGGCCCTGCCCCAGTCAGCCCTGCTGCCCTCATTGAGGAGGCTATTGACCTCCTGAGATCCCTCACTGTTGGGCAATCTACCATTGTGAATGCCATCCAGGGTGTTGAGAGGCATTTGCAACAAACAAATGTATACCTGGAGGGCATTCATTCTGGGTAGGCGGCCCAACAGAGAGCATTTCAGGCTTTGGCCTCAGCACTGATGGTAGCCATTGCCCCTGTGTTCAGCCTCCCCCCTCCAACTTCCTCCACCCAGACCCAATCCCCTGTACCTCAGCCTATCCCAAGCACACCATCAGACCAGCATGCACACACATCAACACACAAGAGTGGCTTAGGCAGACATAAGCACCACACATCCCACAGGTACTCACACAAGCACCATCCCCATGCAGACACAGCAACATCCACTGCCTCCACTGTGTCCCCCTCCTCCACATCCTCCTCCTCCTTCTCAGTCTCATCTCCACTCACACCTGCATGCACTACATCCTCAGCCACTACCTCCATCACCAGCACGCCCATCACCACACACCGCTCACGTGCACTCACCACCCCACTACCATTAACACATACCCTGTGTCCTCTACCAGTGTGTCTGTGAGCCCTCTGCCCAAAGTACACAAACGCAGGCACACACCCACCCAACAGCCATCCACCTCACAACAGCCTCCGGCCCATGCACCTTCACCCAAATTCAGCAGATGTACACCTCCTACAACCACTACCTCTTACTCCACTCTCAAACCCCCTCCATCTTTAGTCCCATTGCGTCTAAAAAACTTTTCCTTGCAAAATTTGACCTCCTTCCCTTCACCTCCCCCCGGTCCTTCCCCTAGGGCAAGGCTTTCCAGGTCCCAGCCCAGCACCTCAGCCACCAAATCCCCAGGCACAGTGGTGCCAGCAACTGTGGGGTCATCGAGTGCGCCACCCATCAGGGCTGCCAGTGTGTCACATAGTGAGGGCAAGGGCATTTTGCCACCTGCCAAGGTGAAAAAGGTGCCCATATCCTGGAGGGAGAAGCCAAAACTACCAGCCACCAAGGGCTCAGCAAAAATAAAAGGGGATAGTGGCAAGACAACTGCGGCACCATCAAAGGTGGGGAAGGGCCAAAAGCAGAAGAGCAGGTCAGGAGAGGGCATGGTGGCACCAACTGAGGGGCCAGTGTCACAACTTCTGTCCACGACCACACCAACCTGTACAGCACCGAACACCGCTAGCTGCCCCGCCACTACAACTGCCATCTGCACCACCACCTGCACCGGCACAGCCTCAGCGACAGTCGCCAGCCTCTTCCCCAGTGGGTAGCCATCCAAGGCTGCAGGAGACGTCCTGCTGTGTCAATCAGCAGATGCTGACCCATACTCTGCTGCCAGCACCGCCACCACAGACACCGCCGCAAGCACCGCCGCCACAGACACCGCCGCCAGCACCGCCACCTGCCCCGTGACCTACTCGGACAGTGGCACCACTGCTGACATGTCTACCATCCCCAGTGGTCAGTCGTCCGAGGCTGGAGCAGAGTTCCTGGACCCTGGGCAGCTTCCATGAGGCATGACTTACATCACTGTTTGCACCTGCAGGTGGAAGGCGAAGCCGCAGCAATGTGAGGTATGCCTCTGCCTCCATGGCGTGTCATGCTACCTGTACCTCGCCAATCTTGTGGCACATACACCCAGGTGAGAGAATTGTACCGGCCACACTGAACGTGGAGCACTCTGGGCACAAAGCCTCCTCCAGAACCAGTGGAGAGATACATCCACTACCTCAGTCCTTGGCAGGATGAAGCACTCTGGGCACAAAGCTCCCTCCAGAACCGGTGGAGAATCACATCCACAACCTCAGTCCTTGCCCGGATGAAGCACTCTGGGCACAAAGCCCCCTCCAGAACAGGTGGAGAATAACATCCACTACCTCAGTCCTTAGCAGGATGAAGCACTCTGGGCACAAAACCCCCTCCAGAACCAGTGGAGAATCACATCTACTACCTCAGTCCTTGGCAGGATGAAGCACTCTGGGCACAAAACCCCCTCCAGAACCAGTGGAGAAAGGCATCCACTATCACTATCCTTGGCAGGATGAAGCACACTGGACACAAAGCCCCCTCACGAACCAGTGGAGAATCACATCCACTACCTCAGTCCTTGGCAGGATGAAGCACTCTGGGCACAAAGCCCGCCCCCCCGCCCCCCCCTCCCACCAGAACCAGTGGAGAATCACATCCACTACCTCAGTCCTTGGCAGGATGAAGCACTCTGGGCACCAAGCCCCTACAGAACCAGTGGAGAATCACATCCACTACCTCAGACCTTGGCAGGATGAAGCACTCTGGGCACAAAGCCCCCTCTAGAACCAGTGGAGAAAGTCATCCACTTGAGAGACTGTGGCTTTGCACTCCCCAGGATGGAGCAGTGGGCAAACCACCCACTGGAAAGACTTGAGAGACTGTGGCTTTGCACTCCCCAGGATGGAGCAGTGGGCAAACCACCCACTGGAAAGACTTGAGAGACTGTGGCTTTGCACTCCCCAGGATACAGCAATGGGCATGAAGCCCCCTCATGCAAAAGTGGAATTGTGTGTTCATCTGGCTGAGGTGCACCCCCTCCACCTCCCCCTGAGGTGCCTGTATATTTTCGACCCTCAGCTCTGACTATTAACCATCCATTTACAAAAGAGCTCCCTGTGTTTGAATGATTCTAAGAAGAAATCATGATCATTGAAGGAGAGCAATCCAGCTCAGTGCCTTTCTTGTGACCAGCCAATCAAGGAGCATCAATTCCACAACATATATAGCTAGGAATTAAGGAGTATTATTTGGTTCTGAACTCTACTTGGTTCTCCAAATCAGGGACCTATGACAAGTGGGCTGGCATATGGTTATGACCAGACATTCGCAGGGGCTAACCCTTTCAGAAAGTGGTGTAAGCCAAGAATTTCAAGCAATGGGGCAGAGCTATCTTTATAGCTAGTACGAGGGAAAGGCATGAAAAACTATGGAGTTGAAACATATTGGACAAAACCAATTGGATAATGATTGAAAGATTTGAGTACATTGTTACCCCTAGATTTCTCACTTTGGCTCAGTTTTTTGGTGGCGTTCATGGTTGCTGAGGCCATATTGTTAATGGCTGTTGTTTGATCGATTTGCCACAAATTAATATTTCAGTTGGGATTGTTTTTTTGCTATAGCTAGAGGTCATTCTTTATTTGACGACTTGAGGAAATGTCCATTTAACTAAAAGTCAAAGTCAGATGATCTTTCTTACTCAAATTAGATTTGTGCATTAACTGAATAACAATAACAATTGAGATTGCAGGTGGAGATTCGGTCAGATAGAGAGACAAGACAAATGTTAAAGAGGTGGTAGAATTGTTAAGTGCATTAGTTGTGAATTCAAAGGAGTGATCTGAAAGGATAAATCGAGATGAGGATCTACCTAATGGTAGACAAACAATCTGCTCCAGTTCACTCCCTGTACTCTGAGTTTGTGAAGTCTCTGTGGAAACTTGGGATGATGGACAGTTTCAAAGGCATGGCAGAGTTAAAAATATGTGCATGGTCGTACTCCAATGTAGATACTTGTCTTTAAGTAGATCTTTCAATCTTTTTGACTAAAACAGTATATTGTTGGCCAAATGTTAGAAGGATCTCTTGGTTCAGAGCATGATTGATTTAGGGAGGGTTTTGTGTAAGACATTTAGATTTCTTTAGGGAATATACCTGTATTGAAGGTGTAGTTAAGAGTTCAGCGTGAGTGGCTACAGAGCTGTTCAAGAGGAAGCAGGTCTGCTGTTGATTCTGCTGGCCTACAAGTGTTGGTAGCATTGATGAGATCTTCTCTGGTCAGGAGGCTAAAGATGATTAACTGTAGTTATATCTTTTTTGTTCTCTGGTGATGTGAGCTGTGCTGCTAGAATTGTGGTTGAGCAGTAGAAAAGCAAGGAGGGAGACTGAACCTGGTGAGTGAGAAGTAATTCAGGTGTCCCTTGCAAACAACAAGGGTCAGTGGTCAGGAAGCTTCCTGCTGTGTTGCCAAGGAACCAAGATGTCCTAAAGTACTAACGTTTAAGATATTACGGTTGCCTGAGCCTTTAATCATAACTCTTCTTGAGGGGTTGTTGTTTGTTATTCTGAAGCCTCCCACAAGATCTACAGGCCCCTCAACTGCTCTCCCTACACAGATTTCCTAGCCCATGTTACAACTCACGACCACCGTCAGCTCTCCAAGCTGCAGCTCAGCTCTCCATGGCATAGCACAAGTCTCCCTGAAGCAAGGCAGACATCATTACTTGTGGTACATTAACTTTATCCACAAACCATTAGATTTACAGGAGTCCATTCATCATGCACAAAGTGAAAAGGCAATGAGAGAAGCTATATCAACTTATGAAAACATAATATTGACTGAGCATCCTGTTGGAGTAGAAATGTCTCCTCTAAGGTGTACAGTCACGTTGCCCTGTTTTCAGGGCCAAACTGTGAGTATCTGGTGTCCCAGTTTTTTAGTTTGGCACTAGCATCATACTAATCTAGTGTATGCACAGAGGCCCATGCTTTCCCCTGATGGGACTGAGGTCCTGAACCTATCCTGTGACCTGGAGAGGCCCACAAAGCATGTCCTCATTTTGCCAATGGTAAATTATTGGCCCTATCACAGGATTAGCATTTAGATCGGTGGTGCAACATACAGTGTTCTGTGAATCCAGTCATCATTAGACCTTTTTATCTGTGTCACTAGAGTATCAGTATCGGTACTGGTTTAAAGTTCTGCTACAATGCGCTAACCCTAATCCTTGGGCTAATATCCCAGATGTATGTTATGCATGTTTTTGTACATGCTTGTGTACTATGTGCAATACATGATTGACTATGGCAGAGTATCAGATGCCTGCAGGCTCTAATTTTGAAGGCCCTGGCCTGCTTCTTTGTACAAGATGGATTTGAGATTGTTTTCCTTGACAGTGAAGGTGTTTTGTTGACATTCCTGGAGCTGGAGGCAGAAGATGTAGACAATGAAGTGGGGAGGGAGGAGACAAGACTGATTTAGAAATTAATCTAAGCCCTTTTGTGGAGAGGAGCTGCTGATTGGTCTTTCTTAGCACTGCCATTTGGAAGATGGTGGGGTGAGGGGGGATTGAAGTCTCTGTTGTTTAGGATGGAAAGGATCTTTTAGGTGAGGTCAGACTTTTGTATTCTCCCTGGACACTGTTCAGTGTGGCTATTGATGAGCCAGGTATGGGAAGCTCATGACACTTTGTGCCTCTGTTGTGGGTACTCCCAGCTGGAGATTACCCTGCTATGATGAACATCACTGTAGACAAAGGCTATGTCTGGAGAACAGCCAAAAGAGGACACTTGACAGAAGAAATACCCAAACCCCATTTTGTGATTGCAGACCAAAAATTCAAATCTCCTGCCTGATTTGACTGTGTAAAAGTCAGAGCCATTAACCTCCTTATTGCTCCAGCTCCAATCCCTCTTTTACCAAGGAAGGGAATACTCTATAGTGTACTCCAAAAACTGTTGTGCACCCTGGGCTGGTGTCTGACAATCACCTTCCCAGATAAGAGGGAATATCACTTGAAGTTTTGCCTTGCTGGTAAAGCTGTATGTGATTTGAATCACCTGGAAACCAACCTGCCTGCCAGTTGAGATAGGGAAAGATCCTACAAGAGGGTTTGATTGTCTGGGAGTGACAGAAATGGAAAGGTACTGGTGCTGAGGGTAGACCGGGAGAAGGGAGACTGCAAAGAGTGACTGGCAAGACTGAAAGAATGGGCTCAGTCTCTTAGACATAGTGGTGTCAAGTGGGAATCATGGATCAGCAGCTTACCTTGGTGCAATAAGACTGATAATAACAATCTCAGCTGACCTCACCATAAAAGTGAAAATGCCCATTGATGGTTATCACCATTGAGACCAAGACCTTTGCCTGTCACCACTGCTGCATTTACAAAGTTCCCCCTGTGGCTATCAGCATGTTACTGTGTCCCCATCTATGTTGGAGCCCATCTACTACTCAACATCAAGAAACCCAGAAGTGGATCCGATACCTGCTATGGCTCCCACTAACTCCAGAATCTATATTTGATGAAGGACTTTAGACTTCCGCTCTGGCTGTCCATCCTGCTGCAGACTACCCAGATCGAGTGTTGCCTCTGCTACCACCATGCATTATCCCAGAGACGTTGAAAGAACATGGAGATCTACGTTGTGGTGAGACTGTATCAAGGGGGCTGTATTGAACTGATATCAAGCATGATTGAACTTGGGTATCCATCCCTGAAACTTGATTTGTGATGCACAGAACTCTCTAACTTAATGGAGACCTGCCTAGACTCACAGGACGAGGGAATCCTGGGAAATGGGAAAGTGAGGGTATTATCCCACAGCGCAGTAGCTCAAGTGCGATTGTATAATTTTGTACCTGCTTCTATTACCTTGTACTACATTTTAAGTGTGTATATTAAAGTACTCTTCTTATCCAAGTAAAGCACTCTGCTGGGTAAACAGATAGTGAGTTAGTGCAACCCCACACTTTCTCACTGGAAAGCATGTGACTGCTTGCCATCACTATCCATGAGACTCAAGTGCTGAAGGGGTTGTATGTGGTCCAGTTTGCTGAGCCACAGTAGGATTGATTAATGTGCATCAGAGGCAAACATCACCTGTCCGCAAGGCTGAAGTGCAGTAGAGAAATGTTTGCCTCATGGCCCCCTGACAAGGGTTTGACACATCCTCTATTACAAAACATATGTATTGAAACCAACCAACTATGCACTGTTTTCCTCCTAACTCTACTGTATATATACACATTGCCATTCACTTAAAACACATTTTCAGTCGGTGAGCAAGAGCATATGGGTGCAAATAGGAATAATGCAAGATCCTTGGCACTAAAGTCATTCAAGCAAAGCAGCAAACACAAGGTGATTTTGAATAAACAGTGTTCTAAAAAATACTTCCTGATTCTGGGTAGTCACCATCACTGCAGACACATGACATAATTTAATGCTTTTGTTTTGAAGAGTTAATGTACACAAATAGTGCTTCAAAGATTTTTTGAGTTCATCTTGGGTATGTTTCAGTATTTCTGATACTTACTTTTTAGGTTTGGTTCAAAAGCGCAACTGTCATCAGAGCGTGCATGATCATCAGAAAAAGAGTTTTTAGGGGCACAACTGTGAGAGCACATTTGTTCTGCCCATGTTTTTTACCTTGAATACAGCACTTTATTGGGTAGAAGTTGTGTGTTTCTGCCAAGAAAGACTGCTTGTTGCTCACCTGTTGGCTCCTGAGGGGTGTTCTCTTACATAACATGGCTGCCCCATTAAAAGATAATGATCTGGAAATGTGCAAGAGGAAGATCCCTCAATCATGATGTGATTGTATTGGCTACGACTATATTGCTCCATTAACTATCAGCAGTATGACTGGCAGACAGAATGATGAAAAGAGCTTGCCAATAAAGGTGCTTTCATCATCCAAAATGGCTGCTGGGTACAGTGGTATCCTAGCCTATTTATGTATTTTTACCCACTTGCATTTGTGATGTGCAGAACACCCCCCCATCCTGTCTGGCTCTCCAACAGATGTAGTAGTTGCTGCAGCCATAGTCTGTGGTTCCCTGTCCCAAAAGTGCCTTTCCAATCCCTTCTTCCACACCAACCCACAGCCTCAGTCTACTTTCCCCAAATGCACCGGCTCCTACACAACCAGCTTCCCTCTCCCACACCAGTCTCAAAAGCCACAGCTCACTCTCTCTTCCTGTAGCAACCCCTGCAGCCCACTACCATTGTGCAGCCCAATGGGGCAAAGATGCTGGTCTGCACTGTGGCTTCAGGAACAGCAAAACAGGTTTGGCATAGGTGATCCCCCGCCCATTCCTTCACATCAGCTGTTATGAAGGCCAACAGGGATCGGGTGCAGGGTCAACACGTGCATCTATGGCCTGTGGCCACCCACACTGCACCCATAGGCTGCAGTCCCCATTCATTTGGCACACCAGCCCACAGCCTCAAATACAGTGCTTCAACAGTCACCTGTTGTGCTTGTCCCTCCTCTTGCAGCCTTCACCTGTTTTTCCTTCCTACACCAAATACCTACTCCCTTCCAGCTCATCCCCACAGACTCAGGCTGCTCTTAGATCCCACACCAGCTCCCACGGCCTCAACCCAAACTCCCTTCCTGTACCATCTCACAGCCTCAGTACATTCTTCCCTCTTGCACTAGATTAGTTGCAAATAAAACTGAACAGGCATCTAGTACTACAAGAAGAGCAGGTATTCTGTGGATACATTTGTAGACATATGTGCATGTTCATGAGTATTGGGTAACGTAATGTGCGAGAGGTGTTTCGTGTAAGTGCTGGGTGACTGAGTGGTGTGAGTGCAGGGTTACTGGTGTAAGTGCAGAGTGAAAAGGTGTGCCCTCCCTAGTGCAGGGTGAGGGGTGTGCCCATGTAAGATCTGCATGACCAGTGCGTCCATGTGAACTGAGGGTAAGCTGTGTAATGGGTGACTGGAATCTAGTGTAGGGGGAGGATTGTGAGCTCTGAGAATGCAGGACGATGTAGCCCTAGACACTCTAAACAACTCACCATGGGCCAGATGTATGAAGAAACCACTTTGCGAATCTCTAATAGCGATTTTTAAGAAATCGCTATTTCTGATTCGCAAAATGGTATGTATCATATTTGCGATTCGGTAATAGCGATTTCTTAAAAATCGCAAATGCTATTACCGAATCGCAAATAGCGATTCTGAGCCAATGCGCACCTATGGGCCTGTAGGCCCATAACTGTGAATTTTTGGCATTTCCCAAATTGCGAATTCCTAACTGGAATTCGAAATTTAGGAAATGCAAAACCCCAGGGTGCTGGGGGCCTAAGGCCCCCTCTGCTGCACCCCAAAAAATATTTGAGGACATGTAAAGCGCACACATGCCAAAGGGGCATGTGTGCGTTACATGTCAATTTTAAAAATGCATCTTTAATGCATTTTTTAAATTTGCACATGGTTACCACCAAGTTTTACTTGGTGGTAATTGCGATTCCTTAATGTAATGCCCAATTTGCATTAAGGAAAAGCTTGATGCATGTGCTTGAGAAATCGCAAATAAGGATCCCTCATTTGCGATTTCTTATTTAGAGAATCGCAATTTGTGATTCTCTAAGTGGCCTCGCAATTTTAAGGAATCGCTATTTTAGCGATTCCTTAAAATTGCATAGCAAATGCCTTTCATACATAATGAAAGGAATTTTTACATTCGCAAACGGCCATTCGCACCGTTTGCGAATGCAAATTCGCTTGATACATCTGGCCCCATGTCATTGAAGGTTGGTAAGTGGGGTTTTGGGTGTATTTTAAACAAGGGTTATTGTGACGTCAAACAGGGATTTGGGGAGGAGAAAATACATTATCATCTGATCCTGCACCACAATATCACCCTTTTGGACATGTCTAAAGTTACTTTTCTAGAGGTGGAAGAGCTACTGAAGGCCAGAGTCAAATACTGAACCGTAGCTCAGAAAGATGTTTTCTTGGATCCTGAAGCCATGTCATCATATGGCTTCTGCCACCCTCCCTCTTTTGTCAATCACCAAGCCCTCTGTCCTTTCTTCTAGTGCCTAAATTATACAATGTAAAACCAGGATACCTGTGATCAAACAGTCTACCTGATTGACAAAATGGTGTTACCTTATTTCATGGTGTCGCCTTTTCATTTCACATTTGTGAGAACCTTGAAAAACTTAACTTTAGGATTTGTACACTACAAAAAACTCAATTGTTGCTTCATATGGTATTAAACCCTAACAGTGTTCAGGTGATAACTTACTTGTATCTTAGTTCATTATTAGCATCGTCATCAGAGGCATGAATGTGTCTAGGCTCATATTTAGAAACTTTGGGGCAGATTGACTAAAACTCATATAATGCAGCACAGATACCAAAGTTACTGTGCTGTGTTGTGTGAGAGGGAGGGAGCTGGATAGGTCCATATTAATTAAAATATGGAGCTTTCCTCATCTTTCCCTGGCACTGGTGCACAATCAGGCTGTCTAGCGCCACACACCCTTTTTCACAATAGTTAAAAGGTGTGTGTGTCATGTCTAGTATAGGTTTTGTACTGGAAGGGTGCCATTCCAGTACAAAATACTATGACTAGGTAATCTTCAAAACTTTCCCTACTTTGGATGAGTACTGTACAGTGCAACAGATGTGCGAGTCGTAAAAAGTAAAATATTTCTCCTTTCTGGCACCTGCCTCAGAGTTGTTATTTATTTGGTGCAAAACACTCTCAACTACTGCTAGTAGATAGGACTTTGCGTCAAAAACTATGGAACCCTGAAGCACCCATTCACTGCATTTAGAACACCCCCCTGACGCAGAGAAAATCAAAGCAGAGAAAAACACTGCTTTATGTGTTACATTAAGGTAACTTTGGATAGCTGCAAAGTAAATTTCACATAAACATTTTACGCCAGCTTGCCTCCCTTTTGTGTTGCAAACCCTGCACAGGATGTAAGTAAATCGGCGCTGAGACTTCTGATAGTTGTCATTTAATGCAGTAATTTAATTAGAGTGTTCTGAAGCGAAACACTTACACATTAAATACATCTTTTTGAATTTGTGGGTGTTTGGCACGTTTTTACATGACAATTTGTATACCATACAGAGGGCTAGGTTTGTGTTATGGCACTTAGAAATAAACTATATAATTTGCTTAGATCTGTTTTGCCCTCCCTAATACTGTTCTGCTTGCCCAGCTGTGTGTTTTCCCTGAAATACATTCTCCTGTTCCTTTACACATGTCTGCGCGACCAGCGGAATAGAAAGAAATGACTTGATATCTGATCAATGGTCTTTTGATCACTTGTCTTTTGAAGACCTGTTAAATACTTTGAATGTGTGAGGTGGCAGCCCCAGACCAGCCCACTCCATGACACTTCAAGAACTGTGTCTGTCCAGGAAGCTGTAGCTGAACAACCCGAGCTACTGAAGACGACCCTGGCGGTGGCCTAAAGCTCTTTCATCCTAATGAGTGTTGCACGCCTGCATATGGCCTGGTATGCCCCACCCCGTTATAACAAATTTGACAGGCAACAGTTTTTTAGGAGAACAAATTACCAGTCATGATAGGATTTTTTGGAAATAGAATGGTGATATTTGTGTTTCCCCATCGGTTTTCGCATTTTGGTCTACATTTTCCAGCCAGCTTTTCACCAACAGACTTTACCAGCTTTCAGCAGGCTATAGCTTTTATCAGAGAAAATGCGAGAATGCTAGATTTAAGGATATTTGCTATCATGATTTGGCAACATTTTTGAGTTAACTAAGTATTGAGAAAAAATATTTTTTGCAGCAACTCCCTCACTATGCTGTGGCACCATAAATATTTCGAATTTCAGGTTCCTGGGCCCAAAGCTAAAAAAGTTGCATAATATCTCATTTTATTTACGTTATTTCCCTTGACAGATTAATCACGGTGTGTGCCCAATAAAAATCACTGTAAGTCACAGCTCCTTTGCTGCATCTGAGCGTCACAGGTTTTGGGCAAAAGGCAAAAGCCAAAGGGGTGCAAGTAGACTCAAAAGACTATCAAAGAGCAACAATACCTTCTACAGACTAGTTCAGCTTCATGACATTCACCTCTCACCTCACTGCATTCTTGGCATAATTATTGCATAACAAAAGAGAAAGCTATTGAATGGCTCCAATAGAAGCCACTGAAGACCTCCTTATCTCCTGAAAAACAGATCAAAGATACTGCTGCTCAGTACAAGTGTGAAAAATGTAAAACAATAAAAGTCAAACTGAATTGAAGAAGTCAAATGACTGCAATGACAAATTCCACAACCTAGCCTCCACAAAGATCACACCTTCCCCGATAATTTAGTGATGCTCTTGCAGACATTTTTGTCATGATAACCGATATCCTTGAGCATTGCCTCAGACATATGTCATGCAGTAACCTCAATACTCAGCCCACAAAGCAAAAGACAACCTGTGCTGGTGGGCAACAACTCCTCCTCACTCAGTTCTCGGAACTCCTCAATAGCAGCCATCCAGATATCTCCCCCATCAGACCCTTGTGCACCTCTAGATGACATCCAACCTTCAACTAACACGCCTATCCAGGCCTGAACTATTACTCCTAAACTCAGACATCTTCCTCTCAATTCCTCATACACAAAGCCAATCATGCAAAAGTTGAACCTTAATCTAGTTAATTTAGTCAGCTACTGATCAAACTCCAATAGTGCACTCCTGTGAAAACTGTAAGTAAGAACTGCTTTCGCATAAATTTCCAACTTCTTCCCTCCTTAATTGTCACACTGATATCTATTCTGGCAGTGGATCACAACACACATTCATATCACCTGAAAATCACAGTTGATATGAATGGAGTTGCCATATACTTCCTCTGGGACTATCTACCACCTTTTATTTAGTCTGCTGCTCCAACCTACTGTTGGAAAAAGGGTTATTGGTAAGGGCATGTAAGTACCTACACTTAGCAATAGGCCACTAACCTCCACTTAGGTCCAGTCAGGTCTCAGTAAATTAAACCCAGCTCAATCCTTGGTAGCTTGGCAACGAGCGACTAGGCTTAACTCAGGAGACAGAGTGGAAAGCATTCTAATGTCACAAAACAGTAATTCATTAAAACACAGGAAACAGTTTAAAAATCCAAATTCAATTTATAAAAATTGATTATATGTTTAACTTAAAAATGACACCAAAATGAATAAAATCAGATAAGGGGAACCGGAGATATGAATTTTTAATGAATTATTGCTTTCTAGCGCATAGAAACAAAAAGCGACAATCTGGTCTTCTGGTCTCACCTCGACCGGGGCAAAGTCAAAGTTTAAGGCCAACTGCGATGGAGCCCGGCTCGTGTACAGGCCCCGGGAGGCCTCGGTCAAAAGTTTACCTTTGGACGTAGTCATTTTTCTGAAGATTTTCTTCAGCGTGACAAACCTGCCAGTCCAATCCGACCTCCTGGAACTCTTCATCGGAAACGTGTCGTGGGAGCCCTCGGACGAGATTTTTACCTTTGGACCTAGTCGTTTTTTCGAGGTGAAAATCCTTCGACCGGGGCAAACCTGGATCTTGATCCGACGTCCTTGGAGCCCTCCTCGGATACGCTGGCTGGGAGGTCCCGGTCAACTTCCTATGTTTGGACTTAGTCTCTTTTTTGGAGATTTTCTTCACCAGGATGAACCTGCAAGTCAGGCCGCCAAGGCCTCAGCAAAAATAAAAGGGGATAGTGGCAAGACAACTGCGGCACCATCAAAGGTGGGGAAGGGCCAAAAGCAGAAGAGCAGGTCAGGAGAGGGCATGGTGGCACCAACTGAGGGGCCAGTGTCACAACTTCTGTCCACGACCACACCAACCTGTACAGCACCGAACACCGCTAGCTGCCCCGCCACTACAACTGCCATCTGCACCACCACCTGCACCGGCACAGCCTCAGCGACAGTCGCCAGCCTCTTCCCCAGTGGGTAGCCATCCAAGGCTGCAGGAGACGTCCTGCTGTGTCAATCAGCAGATGCTGACCCATACTCTGCTGCCAGCACCGCCACCACAGACACCGCCGCAAGCACCGCCGCCACAGACACCGCCGCCAGCACCGCCACCTGCCCCGCGACCTACTCGGACAGTGGCACCACTGCTGACATGTCTACCATCCCCAGTGGTCAGTCGTCCGAGGCTGGAGCAGAGTTCCTGGACCCTGGGCAGCTTCCATGAGGCATGACTTACATCACTGTTTGCACCTGCAGGTGGAAGGCGAAGCCGCAGCAATGTGAGGTATGCCTCTGCCTCCATGGCGTGTCATGCTACCTGTACCTCGCCAATCTTGTGGCACATACACCCAGGTGAGAGAATTGTACCGGCCACACTGAACGTGGAGCACTCTGGGCACAAAGCCCCCTCCAGAACCAGTGGAGAGATACATCCACTACCTCAGTCCTTGGCAGGATGAAGCACTCTGGGCACAAAGCTCCCTCCAGAACCGGTGGAGAATCACATCCACAACCTCAGTCCTTGCCCGGATGAAGCACTCTGGGCACAAAGCCCCCTCCAGAACAGGTGGAGAATAACATCCACTACCTCAGTCCTTAGCAGGATGAAGCACTCTGGGCACAAAACCCCCTCCAGAACCAGTGGAGAATCACATCTACTACCTCAGTCCTTGGCAGGATGAAGCACTCTGGGCACAAAACCCCCTCCAGAACCAGTGGAGAAAGGCATCCACTATCACTATCCTTGGCAGGATGAAGCACACTGGACACAAAGCCCCCTCACGAACCAGTGGAGAATCACATCCACTACCTCAGTCCTTGGCAGGATGAAGCACTCTGGGCACAAAGCCCCCCCCCACCCCCCCCCCCACCAGAACCAGTGGAGAATCACATCCACTACCTCAGTCCTTGGCAGGATGAAGCACTCTGGGCACCAAGCCCCTACAGAACCAGTGGAGAATCACATCCACTACCTCAGACCTTGGCAGGATGAAGCACTCTGGGCACAAAGCCCCCTCTAGAACCAGTGGAGAAAGTCATCCACTTGAGAGACTGTGGCTTTGCACTCCCCAGGATGGAGCAGTGGGCAAACCACCCACTGGAAAGACTTGAGAGACTGTGGCTTTGCACTCCCCAGGATGGAGCAGTGGGCAAACCACCCACTGGAAAGACTTGAGAGACTGTGGCTTTGCACTCCCCAGGATACAGCAATGGGCATGAAGCCCCCTCATGCAAAAGTGGAATTGTGTGTTCATCTGGCTGAGGTGCACCCCCTCCACCTCCCCCTGAGGTGCCTGTATATTTTCGACCCTCAGCTCTGACTATTAACCATCCATTTACAAAAGAGCTCCCTGTGTTTGAATGATTCCAAGAAGAAATCATGATCATTGAAGGAGAGCAATCCAGCTCAGTGCCTTTCTTGTGACCAGCCAATCAAGGAGCATCAATTCCACAACATATATAGCTAGGAATTAAGGAGTATTATTTGGTTCTGAACTCTACTTGGTTCTCCAAATCAGGGACCTATGACAAGTGGGCTGGCATATGGTTATGACCAGACATTCGCAGGGGCTAACCCTTTCAGAAAGTGGTGTAAGCCAAGAATTTCAAGCAATGGGGCAGAGCTATCTTTATAGCTAGTACGAGGGAAAGGCATGAAAAACTATGGAGTTGAAACATATTGGACAAAACCAATTGGATAATGATTGAAAGATTTGAGTACATTGTTACCCCTAGATTTCTCACTTTGGCTCAGTTTTTTGGTGGCGTTCATGGTTGCTGAGGCCATATTGTTAATGGCTGTTGTTTGATCGATTTGCCACAAATTAATATTTCAGTTGGGATTGTTTTTTTGCTATAGCTAGAGGTCATTCTTTATTTGACCACTTGAGGAAATGTCCATTTAACTAAAAGTCAAAGTCAGATGATCTTTCTTACTCAAATTTGATTTGTGCATTAACTGAATAACAATAACAATTGAGATTGCAGGTGGAGATTCGGTCAGATAGAGAGACAAGACAAATGTTAAAGAGGTGGTAGAATTGTTAAGTGCATTAGTTGTGAATTCAAAGGAGTGATCTGAAAGGATAAATCGAGATGAAGATCTACCTAATGGTGGACAAACAATCTGCTCCAGTTCACTCCCTGTACTCTGAGTTTGTGAAGTCTCTGTGGAAACTTGGGATGATGGACAGTTTCAAAGGCATGGCAGAGTTAAAAATATGTGCATGGTCGTACTCCAATGTAGATACTTGTCTTTAAGTAGATCTTTCAATCTTTTTGACTAAAACAGTATATTGTTGGCCAAATGTTAGAAGGATCTCTTGGTTCAGAGCATGATTGATTTAGGGAGGGTTTTGTGTAAGACATTTAGATTTCTTTAGGGAATATACCTGTATTGAAGGTGTAGTTAAGAGTTCAGCGTGAGTGGCTACAGAGCTGTTCAAGAGGAAGCAGGTCTGCTGTTGATTCTGCTGGCCTACAAGTGTTGGTAGCATTGATGAGGTCTTCTCTGGTCAGGAGGCTAAAGATGATTAACTGTAGTTATATCTTTTTTGTTCTCTGGTGATCTGAGCTGTGCTGCTAGAATTGTGGTTGAGCAGTAGAAAAGCAAGGAGGGAGACTGAACCTGGTGAGTGAGAAGTAATTCAGGTGTCCCTTGCAAACAACAAGGGTCAGTGGTCAGGAAGCTTCCTGCTGTGTTGCCAAGGAACCAAGATGTCCTAAAGTACTAACGTTTAAGATATTACGGTTGCCTGAGCCTTTAATCATAACTCTTCTTGAGGGGTTGTTGTTTGTTATTCTGAAGCCTCCCACAAGATCTACAGGCCCCTCAACTGCTCTCCCTACACAGATTTCCTAGCCCATGTTACAACTCACGACCACCGTCAGCTCTCCAAGCTGCAGCTCAGCTCTCCATGGCATAGCACAAGTCTCCCTGAAGCAAGGCAGACATCATTACTTGTGGTACATTAACTTTATCCACAAACCATTAGATTTACAGGAGTCCATTCATCATGCACAAAGTGAAAAGGCAATGAGAGAAGCTATATCAACTTATGAAAACATAATATTGACTGAGCATCCTGTTGGAGTAGAAATGTCTCCTCTAAGGTGTACAGTCACGTTGCCCTGTTTTCAGGGCCAAACTGTGAGTATCTGGTGTCCCAGTTTTTTAGTTTGGCACTAGCATCATACTAATCTAGTGTATGCACAGAGGCCCATGCTTTCCCCTGATGGGACTGAGGTCCTGAACCTATCCTGTGACCTGGAGAGGCCCACAAAGCATGTCCTCATTTTGCCAATGGTAAATTATTGGCCCTATCACAGGATTAGCATTTAGATCGGTGGTGCAACATACAGTGTTCTGTGAATCCAGTCATCATTAGACCTTTTTATCTGTGTCACTAGAGTATCAGTATCGGTACTGGTTTAAAGTTCTGCTACAATGCGCTAACCCTAATCCTTGGGCTAATATCCCAGATGTATGTTATGCATGTTTTTGTACATGCTTGTGTACTATGTGCAATACATGATTGACTATGGCAGAGTATCAGATGCCTGCAGGCTCTAATTTTGAAGGCCCTAGCCTGCTTCTTTGTACAAGATGGATTTGAGATTGTTTTCCTTGACAGTGAAGGTGTTTTGTTGACATTCCTGGAGCTGGAGGCAGAAGATGTAGACAATGAAGTGGGGAGGGAGGAGACAAGACTGATTTAGAAATTAATCTAAGCCCTTTTGTGGAGAGGAGCTGCTGATTGGTCTTTCTTAGCACTGCCATTTGGAAGATGGTGGGGTGAGGGGGGATTGAAGTCTCTGTTGTTTAGGATGGAAAGGATCTTTTAGGTGAGGTCAGACTTTTGTATTCTCCCTGGACACTGTTCAGTGTGGCTATTGATGAGCCAGGTATGGGAAGCTCATGACACTTTGTGCCTCTGTTGTGGGCACTCCCAGCTGGAGATTACCCTGCTATGATGAACATCACTGTAGACAAAGGCTATGTCTGGAGAACAGCCAAAAGAGGACACTTGACAGAAGAAATACCCAAACCCCATTTTGTGATTGCAGACCAAAAATTCAAATCTCCTGCCTGATTTGACTGTGTAAAAGTCAGAGCCATTAACCTCCTTATTGCTCCAGCTCCAATCCCTCTTTTACCAAGGAAGGGAATACTCTATAGTGTACTCCAAAAACTGTTGTGCACCCTGGGCTGGTGTCTGACAATCACCTTCCCAGATAAGAGGGAATATCACTTGAAGTTTTGCCTTGCTGGTAAAGCTGTATGTGATTTGAATCACCTGGAAACCAACCTGCCTGCCAGTTGAGATAGGGAAAGATCCTACAAGAGGGTTTGATTGTCTGGGAGTGACAGAAATGGAAAGGTACTGGTGCTGAGGGTAGACCGGGAGAAGGGAGACTGCAAAGAGTGACTGGCAAGACTGAAAGAATGGGCTCAGTCTCTTAGACATAGTGGTGTCAAGTGGGAATCATGGATCAGCAGCTTACCTTGGTGCAATAAGACTGATAATAACAATCTCAGCTGACCTCACCATAAAAGTGAAAATGCCCATTGATGGTTATCACCATTGAGACCAAGACCTTTGCCTGTCACCACTGCTGCATTTACAAAGTTCCCCCTGTGGCTATCAGCATGTTACTGTGTCCCCATCTATGTTGGAGCCCATCTACTACTCAACATCAAGAAACCCAGAAGTGGATCCGATACCTGCTATGGCTCCCACTAACTCCAGAATCTATATTTGATGAAGGACTTTAGACTTCCGCTCTGGCTGTCCATCCTGCTGCAGACTACCCAGATCGAGTGTTGCCTCTGCTACCACCATGCATTATCCCAGAGACGTTGAAAGAACATGGAGATCTACGTTGTGGTGAGACTGTATCAAGGGGGCTGTATTGAACTGATATCAAGCATGATTGAACTTGGGTATCCATCCCTGAAACTTGATTTGTGATGCACAGAACTCTCTAACTTAATGGAGACCTGCCTCGACTCACAGGACGAGGGAATCCTGGGAAATGGGAAAGTGAGGGTATTATCCCACAGCGCAGTAGCTCAAGTGCGATTGTATAATTTTGTACCTGCTTCTATTACCTTGTACTACATTTTAAGTGTGTATATTAAAGTACTCTTCTTATCCAAGTAAAGCACTCTGCTGGGTAAACAGATAGTGAGTTAGTGCAACCCCACACTTTCTCACTGGAAAGCATGTGACTGCTTGCCATCACTATCCATGAGACTCAAGTGCTGAAGGGGTTGTATGTGGTCCAGTTTGCTGAGCCACAGTAGGATTGATTAATGTGCATCAGAGGCAAACATCACCTGTCCGCAAGGCTGAAGTGCAGTAGAGAAATGTTTGCCTCATGGCCCCCTGACAAGGGTTTGACACATCCTCTATTACAAAACATATGTATTGAAACCAACCAACTATGCACTGTTTTCCTCCTAACTCTACTGTATATATACACATTGCCATTCACTTAAAACACATTTTCAGTCGGTGAGCAAGAGCATATGGGTGCAAATAGGAATAATGCAAGATCCTTGGCACTAAAGTCATTCAAGCAAAGCAGCAAACACAAGGTGATTTTGAATAAACAGTGTTCTAAAAAATACTTCCTGATTCTGGGTAGTCACCATCACTGCAGACACATGACATAATTTAATGCTTTTGTTTTGAAGAGTTAATGTACACAAATAGTGCTTCAAAGATTTTTTGAGTTCATCTTGGGTATGTTTCAGTATTTCTGATACTTACTTTTTAGGTTTGGTTCAAAAGCGCAACTGTCATCAGAGCGTGCATGATCATCAGAAAAAGAGTTTTTAGGGGCACAACTGTGAGAGCACATTTGTTCTGCCCATGTTTTTTACCTTGAATACAGCACTTTATTGGGTAGAAGTTGTGTGTTTCTGCCAAGAAAGACTGCTTGTTGCTCACCTGTTGGCTCCTGAGGGGTGTTCTCTTACATAACATGGCTGCCCCATTAAAAGATAATGATCTGGAAATGTGCAAGAGGAAGATCCCTCAATCATGATGTGATTGTATTGGCTACGACTATATTGCTCCATTAACTATCAGCAGTATGACTGGCAGACAGAATGATGAAAAGAGCTTGCCAATAAAGGTGCTTTCATCATCCAAAATGGCTGCTGGGTACAGTGGTATCCTAGCCTATTTATGTATTTTTACCCACTTGCATTTGTGATGTGCAGAACACCCCCCCATCCTGTCTGGCTCTCCAACAGATGTAGTAGTTGCTGCAGCCATAGTCTGTGGTTCCCTGTCCCAAAAGTGCCTTTCCAATCCCTTCTTCCACACCAACCCACAGCCTCAGTCTACTTTCCCCAAATGCACCGGCTCCTACACAACCAGCTTCCCTCTCCCACACCAGTCTCAAAAGCCACAGCTCACTCTCTCTTCCTGTAGCAACCCCTGCAGCCCACTACCATTGTGCAGCCCAATGGGGCAAAGATGCTGGTCTGCACTGTGGCTTCAGGAACAGCAAAACAGGTTTGGCATAGGTGATCCCCCGCCCATTCCTTCACATCAGCTGTTATGAAGGCCAACAGGGATCGGGTGCAGGGTCAACACGTGCATCTATGGCCTGTGGCCACCCACACTGCACCCATAGGCTGCAGTCCCCATTCATTTGGCACACCAGCCCACAGCCTCAAATACAGTGCTTCAACAGTCACCTGTTGTGCTTGTCCCTCCTCTTGCAGCCTTCACCTGTTTTTCCTTCCTACACCAAATACCTACTCCCTTCCAGCTCATCCCCACAGACTCAGGCTGCTCTAAGATCCCACACCAGCTCCCACGGCCTCAACCCAAACTCCCTTCCTGTACCATCTCACAGCCTCAGTACATTCTTCCCTCTTGCACTAGATTAGTTGCAAATAAAACTGAACAGGCATCTAGTACTACAAGAAGAGCAGGTATTCTGTGGATACATTTGTAGACATATGTGCATGTTCATGAGTATTGGGTAACGTAATGTGCGAGAGGTGTTTCGTGTAAGTGCTGGGTGACTGAGTGGTGTGAGTGCAGGGTTACTGGTGTAAGTGCAGAGTGAAAAGGTGTGCCCTCCCTAGTGCAGGGTGAGGGGTGTACCCATGTAAGATCTGCATGACCAGTGCGTCCATGTGAACTGAGGGTAAGCTGTGTAATGGGTGACTGGAATCTAGTGTAGGGGGAGGATTGTGAGCTCTGAGAATGCAGGACGATGTAGCCCTAGACACTCTAAACAACTCACCATGGGCCAGATGTATGAAGAAACCACTTTGCGAATCTCTAATAGCGATTTTTAAGAAATCGCTATTTCTGATTCGCAAAATGGTATGTATCATATTTGCGATTCGGTAATAGCGATTTCTTAAAAATCGCAAATGCTATTACCGAATCGCAAATAGCGATTCTGAGCCAATGCGCACCTATGGGCCTGTAGGCCCATAACTGTGAATTTTTGGCATTTCCCAAATTGCGAATTCCTAACTGGAATTCGAAATTTAGGAAATGCAAAACCCCAGGGTGCTGGGGGCCTAAGGCCCCCTCTGCTGCACCCCAAAAAATATTTGAGGACATGTAAGGCGCACACATGCCAAAGGGGCATGTGTGCGTTACATGTCAATTTTAAAAATGCATCTTTAATGCATTTTTTAAATTTGCACATGGTTACCACCAAGTTTTACTTGGTGGTAATTGCGATTCCTTAATGTAATGCCCAATTTGCATTAAGGAAAAGCTTGATGCATGTGCTTGAGAAATCGCAAATAAGGATCCCTCATTTGCGATTTCTTATTTAGAGAATCGCAATTTGTGATTCTCTAAGTGGCCTCGCAATTTTAAGGAATCGCTATTTTAGCGATTCCTTAAAATTGCATAGCAAAGGCCTTTCATACATAATGAAAGGAATTTTTACATTCGCAAACGGCCATTCGCACCGTTTGCGAATGCAAATTCGCTTGATACATCTGGCCCCATGTCATTGAAGGTTGGTAAGTGGGGTTTTGGGTGTATTTTAAACAAGGGTTATTGTGACGTCAAACAGGGATTTGGGGAGGAGAAAATACATTATCATCTGATCCTGCACCACAATATCACCCTTTTGGACATGTCTAAAGTTACTTTTCTAGAGGTGGAAGAGCTACTGAAGGCCAGAGTCAAATACTGAACCGTAGCTCAGAAAGATGTTTTCTTGGATCCTGAAGCCATGTCATCATATGGCTTCTGCCACCCACCCTCTTTTGTCAATCACCAAGCCCTCTGTCCTTTCTTCTAGTGCCTAAATTATACAATGTAAAACCAGGATACCTGTGATCAAACAGTCTACCTGATTGACAAAATGGTGTTACCTTATTTCATGGTGTCGCCTTTTCATTTCACATTTGTGAGAACCTTGAAAAACTTAACTTTAGGATTTGTACACTACAAAAAACTCAATTGTTGCTTCATATGGTATTAAACCCTAACAGTGTTCAGATGATAACTTACTTGTATCTTAGTTCATTATTAGCATCGTCATCAGAGGCATGAATGTGTCTAGGCTCATATTTAGAAACTTTGGGGCAGATTGACTAAAACTCATATAATGCAGCACAGATACCAAAGTTACTGTGCTGTGTTGTGTGAGAGGGAGGGAGCTGGATAGGTCCATATTAATTAAAATATGGAGCTTTCCTCATCTTTCCCTGGCACTGGTGCACAATCAGGCTGTCTAGCGCCACACACCCTTTTTCACAATAGTTAAAAGGTGTGTGTGTCATGTCTAGTATAGGTTTTGTACTGGAAGGGTGCCATTCCAGTACAAAATACTATGACTAGGTAATCTTCAAAACTTTCCCTACTTTGGATGAGTACTGTACAGTGCAACAGATGTGCGAGTCGTAAAAAGTAAAATATTTCTCCTTTCTGGCACCTGCCTCAGAGTTGTTATTTATTTGGTGCAAAACACTATCAACTACTGCTAGTAGATAGGACTTTGCGTCAAAAACTATGGAACCC